>NC_142009.1:43139333-43446052 GCF_049901735.1 Notechis scutatus
TGGTTTCCCTTCAAATATGATTCTTTCTTTAATTGTCCTAGATAGTTGCCTTCTACAAGTGAGGTGGTAGGTTGGAATCACAATTTTATGAGATCAAGCACCATTTTGTTTTGCCCTGCTAGTTGTATAAGAATTGCTCTGGGGACGATTAATGTACAGCAGTAAGGGTTAAATAGGAAGAGTTTAAAAGTGAATTTTGTTTTGTGTGTAGCTAATGTCTGTAATGAAACCATAGCTGAGAGGGTCAAGGCAGGACTGAGAGTGAGCTGATGAAAAAGATTATCATTCTTGATGAATAGCCAGCATTGTGGGTGCACACACTCAGAATGCACAGTTGCTTGTAAAGAATCCATTGTAATTTCTTGTAAAGAATGCAACCTCTGTCTATTTTCAAACTTTTGCTGGCTAAGAAGTGATGGACTGTGGTGCCCATTTTTTATTGGGGGGTAGAAATATGGATTGGCGCTTTGTTTTGTATTTTAAAGGCATGAAACCAATCCCATTTGCTTTTCTAATTGTGGAAATCTTCTATCAAGTTCCTTTTCTTGATTTCTGATTTGCTTGTTAGTTGAGGCGGTATTTCAGTAGCAGAAACAAGTCTAGTGAATTCTGGATTCAGCCATAAGGCTTCAAGAGGAAGACTTTGATTTGGAAATCACCTCATGATTGTATCTTCTCCACTTCATCTTTTATTTTTAAGCAAATCTATATTGTCACTGGTGGATAAGACAAAAATGCTAGTCATCTTTCGTTTAGTTATTTGATACATTTGTATACCCTACATTTTTTCCCCCTAAGGAACTTAAGATAGCATGCTCTAATCTTTATTTTGTCCTTGTGACCCTTTTGCAATTTAAGTTAAAGTGGAAGTGGTATTTCTCCAAGAGAAAAACATCATTGTTCAATGGTATAGCTCATGTGTTGCATGCAAAAGATCTCAGGTAAATGCTAAATGGAGTTGTACCTGAGAATATCTGTTTAGAGAAAATTGTTATTAGGCCTGTCAACTATCAATATCAGTCAACTGACTTAATCAAAATCATGGTGCCCTCTTCCATATGTAGTCCAGCAGACCTTGCTGTGGTTTGAACTTCATATCCTCAGTCCTGAACCTAACATCTCAACCAATTAGCCCAGGGGTGTCAAACTGGTGGCCTAGGGGCTTGATGCGTTGGCCACGCCTCTTCCAGCTCCATGGATGGGAAAAACATCGTGGAATGTCACATGATGGCAATGTGACACCACGAGTTTGACACTTGCCAGCCTAGAATTCTGGGAATCTCAGTGCATTGGTGGACACCTACATTGGTAAAGAAAAGAGTTCCCTGGGCGTTTCCTTCTGGTGACAGAGCTAATGAGAATAAGATGCTAAGTTGCATACAGGTAGTTCTCAATTTATGTCTACAATTGAGCCCAAAATTTCTGTTGTTAAGCAAGACATTTGTTAAGTGACTTTTGCCTCGTCTTACAACCTTTCTTGCCACAGTTGGTGAATCTGGCTTCCCCATTGATTTTCCTAATCAGAAGGTCAGAAAAGATTTTATCACATTACTGAGGACACTTCTACCATCATAAATATGAGTCAGTTGCCAAGCGGCTAAATTTTGATCATGCGACCAAAGGGATGCTGCAGTGATCACAAATGTGAAAATTGGTTATAAATTACTTTTTTTCAGCAACGAAAGGTCACTAAATGAACTCTTGTACATTGAGGACTACCTGTATATTGGACTGAGGCCAATATAGGAATCAATCAATTCTATGAGCAGTATTTTGAATAATATTGAAAATCTCCTTAAGGTACCACATGACTCTTTTGTTCTGAAAAAAGAATTGGTGGTGGGCTTTTTTTAAAAAAAGCAAGTATTTTCAAAGCTAGTATGACTTGCTGCCTTGCTGTCATGCTGAAATGTAGGTTGTTCTGGGTTGTTATTTTTATTTTCCTATGATGATCATTGGTTGGTGCAATCCCTTCTGTTGTACATGAGTGCAGTGTGCATGATGCATGAACAAGCAGTGGGACTTTGATAATCCAGTCAAATCCACCATTTTGAAGTCAGTGACCATTACCACAGATGCGCCTGATTGTTATTTCCACGGCTTCAATAGTTAAAACTGACAACTGCATAGGAATATATCAGAGTCAAGAATAGTGTGTTGTTCAGCTAAGATGCCAGTCCTCAAAGCAATAGAATAGTGGGATCTGTTCTTTTTCTGCAAAATAGCCTTCTTGGTTGTGAATAAAAGCTCCACTGTTAGCAAACTTGAAAAATGTTCTTATTGTGCCTCAGTTTCCCAATAGCTATTTGTGACAGTTTTTTCAATATAGGTGAGCATAACAATATTGATTATCTCATGTAAATCTTATCAGCAGTGATAAAATAAATAGAAATTGTAAAGTTAACAACAAAACCATGTCTTTCCAAATGTCTGCCAGAAGTGTCTTAACCTTCTTCGGCAGAAAATGGAAAGAATATAAATGATATTTTCATAGCTCATAGTGGAGCATTGCATAGATATCATAGCAGTCCTGATACCTTCACTGTAGTATAGAGTCTATAATATAGACCAGTGGTGGCAAACCTTTTTCGGCTCCCGTGCCGATAATTGCGTGCGTGCTCGTGCTCTCGCGCTCGCATGCCAGCATCCAGAAGGCAATGCGTGTTGGCCCACCCCCACCCCCTGTGCCTGGCACGCGATCCCCTTGCTGCACACTGCACGTCTGGGCATGCGTGCGTGTTTCCCTTTGCTGAACACCATGCGTCTGCGCATACATGCGCAATTCCCCCATGCTACATGCCTGCACATGCACATGCAATCACCCCACCACGCGCCGTACACCTCTGCACATGCACGCGTGATCACTCCTGTGCGCCATCCATTTGCGCATGTGCGCGTGATCCCTCTGCACATGCGCCCGTGACCCTTAGCACACACTGTGTGTCTCTGCACATGCAGAGTCTGCATGTTTCCCGCACACCCCTGCCCCCCGCGCATGTGCGCCAGATACCCGACAATCAGCTGTTAGGCGGTGGTGGTGGCGCATGCGCATGTGCAGTGGGGCTCTTCTGGGCGAGCTCTTGCGTGCCGGGGGAAATGGCTCTGCGTGCCACTTCCAGCATGCGTGGCATAGGTTATAGACTGTTGAATCAGGAAGATCTGTATTGTACTCTTCTGGACCAGATGACTGAAATTTCAAGGAGGAAGAGGAAGATAGGGAATTGCCATCATATATCAGGCGTAGTCATGTAATTTTTTTTTTTTTCACGTTATGACTACATTCCTTAGCAACAAAGTTACTGGTCCCAAGTGCAGTAAATAAGTCAGGATTACCTGTAGCCCAGAGAGGGAAAGTGGAGGATAATTATATTTACACACTAGATTGCATCAAAGTCAATTTCAAGAAGCTTAAAGTATTAGACAAGATTCTACGGACAGAAGGTCTCAGGTCAAAGGGAGTGTAGACGACTTGGAAATTTCTAAAAATTGACATGTTAGAAGTACAGTTTCACACCATTCCAAGGAGGAAAAAATTGGGAGCAGTTTATGAAGCAATTTTAAATGCGTAGGGAACTTTTGACTGAGCTAACAACTACAAGGGAGATGTATAGGAAGTGGAAAAATGGATGTAATCACCAAAAGTATGGACTAACAAATGGCTAAAATCAGAAAGACTAAAGCAACAAAAGGAACTTAGGCTCAAAAAGGAAGCTAAAACCAACAAACAATTTTTTTTTCTGATCAGGTCAATAATAAAATGAGGAAATAAGAAGGACTAAGCACGTCTTTGGAGATTCTCAGTCGCGTGGGTCACGATTGTCCCAAACATGTTTTTCAAAAGGCAACTGGACTTTGTTTTTTCTTTGGAAACGTTTCGCTTTCCATCCAAGAGCTTCAGATTTGCCTCAATCTTCTCTCCAAGTAGGAAATGGTGTTCAGATGGACCTCAGCATAACTGTTACCACAGGAAGGCAATGGCAATCCAAGTGAAATACTGTAAAGAGTTTATTAGAGAACGCTTGATTTACAAGAACAGGTTTAAGTTTTCAGGACTAGATCAGGTATATTCAAGAACTTGAAGGAGTTTGTAGATATCATCCCTGCGCACCTACTTGTAGCTTTATTATTTTATAATATTTGAATTAGAAATCAATTGATAGATCGTTAGATATGTATCCATATTTTAATATTTGCATTTTTCTTCTTGGTTAATTGGAATCTAGCATAGTGCGTGTAAACTCTGCAGAAATGTTGTGTTTATTTTCCCATGAACTCCCTAACTCTTCCTAAAACTATTAATAATTTGATTTAAAAGATAAACTACATTAATCAATTTAACAGCATATTAACAATCCATGACTGCAAATCAGATGAAAATTTCTCCTTCTGATATTGTGCAACAGTTCTTTCAGCCAGCCATTGATGTCCAAATTCAAAATTTATTATATCTCCATAGATTCCAAATATTAGGCAGAGGCAACAAAAAGGTGTGTATTTTTAACTCACAGTGATCAATCTAAAGTTGTATCTGTCAATTTCAATGCAAACTTTGACAACTCCAAACTTTGTATTCTAACCAGGTCTCAGCTAAAGCTATAAAATCATCATCTCATTTATCTTGTTTATCGTGTTCATTTCCTATTCTCTGTGTGTTATATAGACAATGAAGGCTGAATTTTACAAGCCAATTTTTTTTCTGTTTTTTTCCATGGATAGATTAAGGGGCCATGTTATAATAACAACCCCATATTCTTTTGTGCAGAATGTTTTATTTGAGGTGCTTCTCGGCTTTTGTCTCTGTCTCTAGTCCCCCATAAGATTTAAATTAAAGCTACTTATTGTGTGATATGTAGTACTCTGTTTCCAGATAACTGACTGTAGTGCCAGAAATCCTTCCTTCCTTCCTTCCTTCCTTCCTTCCTTCCTTCCTTCCTTCCTTCCTTCCTTCCTTTTCCTCCCTCCCTCTCTCCCTCCCTCCCTGTTGTTAGGCCAACCATCTTAAATGTTAAACTGTAAATGCAATAAAAAATAGAATTAAACACAGCACACTGGGGTAAAAAGAGACCCACCGATCACAAATTAGGATAACCAATGTGTGGGCTCAGTCCCCATCTCCTGACTCCTTTTCTTATTAGCATCAATAGCATAACCAGTTATACTTTCAGCATTTTTCCTTTAAAAAAACATCCCTCCCATCATTGCAGAGTTGAATGAAAATACCACTTGAGCTTCTGGTATTTTAAATATGATTCTGCAAATCACATTTGGAATTAGGCTTTTTTAAAATTGTCATATAACATTTTTCACATTTGAAATTTCTCATTCATAGGCTAGACAAACAAGTTGAGTTCCAAAGGGCATAAAAGGTTTTATTTTAAATTCTTTCTGATTCAGTTGACATTCTCCAGAGCTATATTTTGAACTATTTATTCTTCATGTAATCCATTTGCTTTTTGAGAGCACAATTTTACATTGATTGCAGGACTGTAGCTCCATGCATTGTTCTGTCCTCATTATTTCTGAACTTGTTGATATGCTTCCTAGCCCACTATACTTCAGTGAGCCTTCTGCTGCCCTCCTTTCCACCACGGCTTACTCACTAAATCTAGTGAGCCTCATTAATATATTCAAGAGTGTTTAAATGTTAGCTTTTGTTACTTTATATCTGTAAAAAAAGCATCATGGGCAGGGTTATACCCTGCAGCTCAGTCGGATGCTTGTTTGCCCCCTTGGCTACAAAATGTCTCTGAGAATAGACTAAAATGAAGATTTCAGATGAGCTTTTAGAACTTAAAAGTTGTGTTGGTATAAACAGATACCTTTAGTTCAACATATGACATTTAGGGTTTCCTTAGGGCAGGGATGGGCAACTATGGTCCCTTTACGACCCATGGACTTCAACTCCCAGAATTCCATTTCCAACTTCCATGCTGGCTTAGGAATTCTGGGAGTTGGAAGTCCATGGGTCGTAAATGGGCCATAGTTGCCCACCCCTGCCTTATGGCAAGGAATCATTACATTTTAAGTTCATTTCTCTTTCTTGCTTCCCTAAAACATTGATCCTCTGGAACACTTTCCATGCGCCCTCCCTAATTCTTATCTGGCCCTATATAAGCAGCCTAGCAAAGGAGGCAAAGGTTTCTGGTTTTTTTATTTAAAAGGAGAGTGAAAGCATCTCTATCAGAATTGCTTCCTCGGTGACACTGATGGCATTATAGAAACAGCAGGATCTCCTTGCATTTAATGCCATTTTTTTCTCTCCTAATGCTATAGGTAAGTGCACACGTTGAAAATAATGAGAAATAAACTTTGTCCTTGAGCACTCAGGTGTATGAAAAATGGTCATTGTGCCAGAACTTTGGCTTCTGATGAGAAGGGCCTGTGTTCACTTTGTGTGTGTGTGTGTGTGTGTGTGTGTGTGTTTGGTAGGTCAAGCTATGACACAAAGTGGTTCCATTAGACTTGGTACAAGCTGAGTCAGAGTGCTTATTAGATATGATTACGAAGGCTGTTTAACCAGCAGTCATTTGTATCACTTCAATTCAAAGTTGTTCCCAGTAGAGAGACTGCCATCTTTAATTTTTGCAAGGGTTCTAGCTAAAACACATTTTCTCCCTGGAGATAATTACCTCTGTTCATGTGGGGACATGACCAAACTTGACTTGAAATGTTTCTGACAACTGAAGCTGTAAGACCTTGGTAATAAATAATTTAATTTCTCCCAGTGGATGGTACAGAATATTGGTTTTAACATTGATTGTCTTTGCTGCATCAGTACCACCTTTGCAGACTAGTTGTTGCCTTAAGCCCCTTGAAGATTCTGTTATCTTGGACAAAAATTCTCCTTTCCTGAAAATGTTTTTTTTTAAAGGCTGGAAGATGGAATATAAAAACAATATAATAAATTTGATTAAGGGTAGAAGTTTGGTTTGCATATGACTAGAAATTAACAACATTAATATTTTCTAAGTTCAAAACCAAATATAGTGATCTTTTCTGCTCTTTAAATTTGGAGATGCAGTTCTACCAGATAATATATAAAAATTCATAATAATAACAACAATAACAATAATAATAACAACAACAACAACAACAACAATAATAGTAGTACTGTAATGATGTATTAAATGTGTACACATATTGATCCCAATGACTGATAGTACACTGAAAGATAGTACACAGTGACTATAAACAGATAGTACACAATGACTGAAAGATAGTACACAGTTAAAAAAAAACCCTTCATGAATAAAATGTATGTATGTGAAATTAGTTTTTTAAACTTAATCTCTTCTAACAAAATGAAAGAAATATAATTAAAATTATTTCATTTCTTCAGTAAGATTATTCAGCCAATTATTTAAAGATGAATTATTCTAGTCATGTCTATATAATAGCAATAGCACTTAGACTTATATACCACTTCACAGGTTTCACAGCCCTCTCTAAGCAGTTTACAGCGTCAGCCCCCAGCAATCTGGCTCCTCATTTTATCGATCTTGAAAGGATGGAAGGCTGAGTCAACCTTGAGTCAGCTGGATTGGCCTGCAGAATTGCACTCTAACCACTGCGCCATCATGGCTAAAAACCATTTAGTGATTATTTAGAAAAACCCATTAGATTATAAGATTACAAGGCCCACTGGTTGGCGACCACTGCTATAGAGGGCTTTGTAAATCATTACCAGCACTTTAAGAATATCCATTAAATCAGAAATGTGGAAAGCAGAAATCCTGGAGTTTCAGCTCTGAAGCCAGGTTGTGACAGTTATACCCAGTGGATAGTCAAATTTAATGTTTAAAGCTTCATTCTTGTTTGCAGTAAAGTCTAACCAAATCATGTCAGAGAGTCAAGTCTGACCAAAAGTGAATTAAGTGTTAAGTATCTCGAGAATTGAGATTGATGGTTGAACTCTGGTATAAACTCGGAGAATCATTTTTTTCCTATCTTTTTCCCATCTTCAAGTTGAGAAGCCAAAATATATATGTCAGTTCTTTTCTATTTGCATGGTGCATAAAGGATCAGTTGTCATGAAGTCAGTGCCATTTTACTCTTTCGTATCCGTTTTATCTTTTTCACTGTGGCGTATTCTGAAGGTTTTTTTAAAAAAGGACAGTCTGGTTCTTAACCTAGCTTATCACATTCCTGCTTATCACATTCCATTTATGTTTGGCTCCACCAAATCAGTTTTCATGAAACTACTTTTTAGCAGTTTAACAATACTTCCTGCGCTGCTTGGATAATGTTTTCTAAAGCAGTAGTTGCCAACAAGTGGGCTGGGGACTACTGGTGGTCCGTGAGAAAATTTTGGTGGTTCACAGAGAAATGTCACCCCCAAAGCACCCCAAAGCAATTAACCCAGGCTAACCGGGAACACAAGGTTGCGCCGCCCACATGGCCCGTGGGAACACAAGGCTTGCGTTGCTTGCATTGCAAATAACACGAGGTAGTGAGGGGAGGGGGGAAGGAAGGAGGGGGGAACTTGCCCCATTCATCCCACTGGGCCTTGCCTGGCTACCGGGCTGCTTTTTTCCACTTCTTTCTTCTTCTGCTTTTGGTTGCATGCAAAGAAAGCAGCAAAAGTCTTTCTTTCTCTCCCCCAAACTCTGCCAGAAATGAGTCTTTGGGACCCTGCAAGGCATCCTGCTACAAGAGGCTGCGCTGGCGCGACAAGTCTCACAAAGACTCATTTTTGGTGGAGTTTGGGGGAGAGAAAGAAAGGCTTCTGCTGCTTTCCTTGCATGAATCCAAAAGTCTCTCCACCCCTCCCCCCCCGAGATCGGAGCTGAAGACGGTATCCTGTGATCCCCAATAAAGAATGATTGATTGGTAGGAAAACGGGGTTTGGAATTTTCCTGGAGACTGTTTTGGGGATTTTTCCAGGGTCTCTGGTCCGCGGGATTTAAAATTATGAGTTTGGTGGTCCCTGAGGTTCAAAAGATTGGTGACCCCTGTGCTAAAGCACTCTATGTACAAATTTACTACTAAACAACACAAGCCACAATTTTGTTTACATTCTTTCCAGAACCATGAAAGAGGCAAATGCTATAGATTTATAAAATTATGTACTCTGTGGATAGAGAAGAATCCTATATACTTCCTCTTTTAATATTAGAATACTAATTTAGTTGGGTCACCCAACTAAATTAATTGGCAGGGGACATAATGTATAATTAATTGATGGAACTCTCCACTATAGTCATTGAAATTATTTATGGCCTGAATGATTTTTAAACAAATTAATGGTGTCTGGCAGTAAACTGGCAGCTTAGTGGAAGCTTATTTGTCATAGAGGGCTTTCTTCAACATGGAAGCAACCAGTTATTTTTAATTCAGCCCCATTTCCTCTTAACTGTTTGAAGATATGCCCTGATGGGATTTTTATATATCAGTATCAAGAAAGATCTCTAGGATGGGGAAACATGTTTTAGTGTTGACCTAGCATTAGGATCTTATGTTTATAGGAAGATAAACTCTACAATCACAGAAGATCAATATTGTATCTACATTCCTTATCTTATTCAGTAAAAATATATAGGTTGTTTCTGGATCAATACATCCCACAAAACAGAGTATCCAAATTTTGCAGCAGTTTACTTCGAAGGTCAGACTTGATAACTATATTAATTAATTAATGAATGAAATAAGCACATTTTAATATAGTGATAATAATGGTGAATTCATTATTGATCGATCGATATTCTTTTCTTTATCTATGTCTCTTTTTTCTTTTAGACAGCTCCTTATTCTGCTCTTTAAATGTTTTAACAAATAAATTATTAATTTTTAAAAAATATGAAGAGTTCCACTGCTGAAAGACAATGTTTTAAAAGCTTGTAATCTTTTTTATATGTAAATGTTATCATTTGAATCCTGTTAAATCTCAAATGCAGGATTAACTCTATAAATGGTGTAAACTTACATTGTTCTGCACTACGAACTTACTTGTTTTGATATTTCTGGTACATTCTGGTACTGATTAATAAGTAATTTAAAAGCTGGCAATAAAATTAACATGAATTGGAATTTATAGATTCCATTGCCTTATTTAAAAACAGGGAAGCATGTCTAATAGCCACTTATTTTCTGAATAGTGTATAAAACAATATAAAATAATTTTATATGCATGCTACCAAAGAAAATCTGTTTTAACTGTGTGATTTTTCATGCAATACAATACTGATCATTATTATTTTCATTCACTTTGTACTGTGATAGATTTTATTGATAAATTGTACTCTTTTAAACTTATCTCAAGAGATAGATTGTGGAAAATCCAGGTTCTAGTATTTCCATTCTTTTTTTTTTTTTTTGAGCAGCACTTGCTAGAACAGAGGTTCTCTGTGAAGCTTAATAGTGAGGCAACAAAACAGATAATAAGACCTCTACATAGAATATATGTTAACAATGTGAATTCATTTTTTTATTACAATGTGTAGTAAAGGTCATCCACTCAGCTACTTTAAAGTGTTTAGAAAAATTTACAGAGAATAATACTTAACACTATTAATGGCCTCTTGTCATGTATTACTTCTGGTATTATCAACCAAATATATTTGAATGTTAGTTGCTAAGGAACATGAATAGAAAGCTATTATGCTTTTGTGTTCTACTTGTGGCTTTCCTGGAGGGCCTGTGTAGGCCACTAATATAGTCTTGCTGTGATCTAGCAATCACATAAACTAATTTTAGAAGAACAAAAAAACCCCCCTCATGTTGCCTTTTTAGGAAAAGTTGCCAAATATCAGGATATATAATTGTCTTAATATTTAACTCTCAAGTTTTTATCCTGTATTTGTACGAAAAAAAGGCTTGCATTAGGAATTATTTCATATGAATTCCATTTTTTATTATTCCTTCAATCCAGTTTGGAGCACTAAATTAATTATTAACATCTTGTTTTTTTATTGCTTCATTTTTAATATAGGATTGTTGGAAGAAATATACTTCTAGGTTCAGTTCCAAGTGGGGAAGAAAGACACTGGAAACATGGTGACTGCTTGGAAAGATGGTTTAATGGTGGACAGGATCACATGCCTTGGGTGAAGAAAATGAAGGGCCAAGATGCTGAGAGACCCTTAGTTATATACCCTCTGTTGGGCCCCCACCTTAGTGTTTCCTGTTCCTGTGTAAGAAATGTATCCCATTGGCAGTCAGACTCCCAGGGGCGGGGGTCTTAGCTAACTTTGTAGGCTTTGTCTGGACCACATGGCTTCACCTAAGTGCTGGCTGATGCAATCTTCCCAGGCCAGGTGGTGAGATAGGTAGAGGCCTTTATTATGTAGAATACTCTGGCTCAGGCCTTAATTAACAAAGGTGGGGGTGAGCTTCTGCTTCTGAGGTGAGTGTCTGAGTTTCTACTTCTCTTTTTAGGGGAAATATTCTGCCGTTTTAGTATATCCTACAATATTTCATTTTCCTAGGAGAAGGGCGGGTTTTAACTTCCAACAGGATTATGGCTGCAAACTTGATTTTTAGGGAACTGTCATGGAGGAGAGAGGCAGGCTTTTCTCTCTGGGGGCCTCTTTCTGCAACAGGAGAGTAGGCAAAAAAGACTTCTTTCAGACAGATGGATAGAGGAAAGAAGGAATATAAACTCGAGAAGTTGCATTTTTGCACTGGTGTATAAAATACTCTTGAAACACTTTCAAGAATGGAGGAGAGAAAAAAGAAAAACTTTTGAAAAATTTGCGAGGAAAAAGGAGACCATATATAAAGCAAGATAGAGAATCTCTGGCTTTCCAAATGTTCATGGACTTCAGCTCCAATTAACTTGTTAATCTACCCAGTAGTCAGAGAGTATCAGTTGGCTACTGGTTATTGTCTCTCTATTCCATGATTGGTTCATATTGAATACACTTTTAGATAACTAATTTTATGTAAATGATTAACTTGGTACATTTAATGCTGTGAGGAGTTCTGGCAATAAGGTAACAAGTAATATCCAGGCACTGAGGTGCACCTTTGTTTGTGTTTGTGTCAGTTTGTAGCAAAACACTAATATGCTTACAGTATACAACTCATATTTGTTTCTTGGTTACAAGAATCTTTAGTGTGCTTTTAGTTTAAAAATTCTCCTGTGTTGAATAGACCATTATCATATTATAAAACAACAACAAAGGTTAGGAGCTGCCATGGTTCCATCTCTTGGTTTTCCACACCAGTGTTGGCTTGTATTTTTATTTCAAGTTAGAGAAGTCCAAATTTAATCATTCTTGTCTAGGCAGATGTTCTCTCTCTTGAAGCATGTCTATAACCAGATGACATTCTGTTCAGACTGTGTCAAATTAAATAGAAATTATAATTAAGTAGAAATCAAATAGAAATTATCATTGTCGGTCTTAACTCTAATTACTTAGTGTGTTAGTTTCCTGATTGCTTTCTGGGGAACTCTTAAGTTTCTTTGGAGCTGATCAGAATTCCTGAAAACCAGTCATGACAAACAGTTCCAAAGAGCTTATTTTTTGTTGCTGTCACACCGCCCATGTTCCAGCCAGAGCAGAGCACAGGATTCTGTTCCATGCAGGGGCACATTTTCTCAGATAAGGAGGGATTGCAATGAGACAGGAGAGCCAAAGGAAGGAATATCTGTGCTTATGAATCTAATAGTGTGCAATTGAACATGACTTCCAAATCCTCTGCATTGAGAGGTTGCCACGAAGAGGAGAGGGTCAACTTATTTTCCAAGGGCAGGACAAGAAACAATTGGTGGCAACTAAACAAGCAGAGAAGCAACCTGGAATTAAGGAGAAACTTCCTAAAAGTGACAATAATTAACCAGTGGAACAGCTTGCCATCAGAAGTTGTGGGTGCTTCTTCACTGGAGATTTTTAAGAAGAGACAGGACAGTCACTTGTCTGAAATGGTATAGGGTCTACCGTTTGAGCAGGGGGTTGGACTAGAAGATCTCGAAGGTCCCTTCCAGCTCTTTTTTTTAAAATAAAGTTTTATTTGGGTTTTCACACATAGAAAATACAAGTAAAACATCTTTTTTGAAAATAGCATGGTCCCGGGTTGAACTTCTTTATACAGACACAAAACTCAATTTCATGCTCCTTTTTGTGTTCTATTCCATATCTTATACTATTCTACATTTTCTACATAGTTTTCCCCCTCTTTTAATTTTCTCAATTTTATTTTGATTATCTCATCTCAATTCAAATCATTATATTTATACATTTGTCTGTTCTGTTTCGATTTCATATTATCTTTTCTCATTAAACAAATTTTCTCCTGTAGTTACTAATTGGAGTATGACACCTTTATATCTTTTAATTACATCCATTCAACTCTTATTTAAACTTCAATATATACCTTAAGGTTATGACCTTCAATATAATCCATAATACATAACTTCCAATCGAATTCTGCTTGGTACATTCTTATAATACACACTATATTCTTTTTTTAAAAAGGATTATAAATATATGTAATTATAAACCCTCATTCCATTCCAATTCAGTTCTATCATTAATAATCATTAAAGTTTTAACATCTTTAACATTTCTTTTCAATTAAATATCATACTTCCTTAAAGACACATATAATCTCCATAATTAATTTTCCCTTATTTCTCTTCACATATGTTTTATAAATCATTAAATATTCATTTTGTTACATTTATTTATTGACAAGCATTCCACTGAATTATGATAGCTATTTTATCAGACATTTTAATCATACATTGTTTCATATTTTCTAAAATTATTTCTATTTCTAATATAACAATACTATCTTATGTACCTTTGCAGAATCCCTTTTTCCATTAGATTTTCACCCATTATCTCTAAATAGGCCCTTTCTCTATATTTTGTTTCTGTCCTTCATAACTTCTTTTCCTTTCTTTCTTCCCTCTCATCTCCTCTCTCCCCTTTTTACCCCCTTCTCTCTCTACTTCTAATTCTCTCTTCTGCATTTCCCTCTTCTGTTGCTTTCTGATTTTATACTTATTTTTCACTCTATTTTTTTGGGGTGGGAGTTGTTTTTCCCAATCTTAAACTTTCCATTCTCTTTCTCCCCTTTCCTTTTTTCCCCCCATCTAAGATTACTTGTTCATTAAAGATGGCTTCTTCTTTGTCGCAATCTTCTTATTCTGCAGGCATTTCTTGTTGTTTCTCATAATTCCAAATCTCCATTTCCGAAAACTGAAATACGAAGCCAAAAGAACCTCTCCCTTCTTGTGCATCTTCTTTGTACTTTTTAAGTTCCATTTTCAGTTCTTCTAAAAGTGGAGCCATTTTAAAAAGTTTTAAACAACCACCCGATTGATTTTAGTCATTCAAAACAATAACCAAAAATCCAGAGATCATCAAGTAATCCAAATAGTCCCAAGCTGTTTCTTCTTATTTCTTTTTCGACTTTCTCTTCCTGGGGTTTTTGTTGCGATGTTTCAGTTAGAATATATTTTTTGGAAGTCTTGTTGAGATTTTGCTGTAAGTTCTTTTTAATTCCAGGCAGTCTCCTCCCTTCCAGATCCTGCCCTTTTATTCTTTTTCTCTCCTTTCCTGTTTTCAAAAGCTTTTGATTATCCAGAAATCTTTATTATCCCTTTGACTTTTTATTTTCAGCATTAAATGCCTATTAATGTCAAAGTGGATTTTTTCCCAATTTCTTGCTTAAGTCTCTTATCTGTCAGTATAGGAAAAGGAGGGGGGGAAAAACCAAATCTTTTCCCTTTTCTCTCTCCTTCGCAGCTTGAAAATCTTAGGGAACAATGTTATTGTTTTTTTTAATAGTTTCAATTCCAGGGTACCTTATTTGTTGCTTTTGCTGTTTGACCCGGTCAACCAAAACTTTCTCTTCTTAACTTCCTCCTGCACATTCTTTTCCGGTCAAGTTCTTCTTTGTGGTAGCCATTTCTGACCACCGCTACAACCGCCTTCGGGAAAGGGCGTAATGGCCAGCTGGGGAGGAGAGATGTGGCTCTCCTCAACCCTGCAGGCAGCCTCCCCCTTCTTCACCACCTCTACGGGGTGGCTTAACCCCGAAACCAGCCGGCTCGGGGTGCTCCAGCGGCGAGCACGGATTGAAACCACGCAGAGACGAGGTTTCGGTCTGTCACTGAAGAAGCTCAAACCGGAAGTCCTTCCAGCTCTTTTTTGATTGATTGATGACAGATTTGGCATATCTCAGCAGAAAATTCCAGTGGTGAAAATAAAAAAGGTTAGCAGTCTAGGGTCTGCTCTAAGCCTTGCGTTATTTTCCCCCAACCCGTTTTATCTGTAATGTGCCTAAGGGACACTCTAAATCAGAGATGTACTTACAGATTACCACATCTCATTTGATATTTGAACTGGATATAGTCCTTTCTCCATTTAAGAATATTTGAACAGCCCAAGAGGCTTAAATTCAAGTTCTCCGTTACTCAGCGTTCATTTTTCACAATAGCCAGCTAGATTAATGCTATTGAGTAGCCCATATAATGGATTTTAGGGCCATAGTCCTGACTAATAACTAATTTTCTAAGGCACACCTACCATATGCCCATTGCTAATTTTTAACCTGAATTTCTCCACTACCAATTTTCACTGAGCACCAAATGCTTCTAATTGGTGTAAGAGCTAGAGCTAACATATCTATTGCATTTAATTTTATCCAGCATCACCTTTCATGTAAAAATAAATTTGTGCACAATTTCTGGTAATGTATAAATATGTTTGGTACATTTTACAAGTTGGGAAAAGGATAGGTTTCAATATAACAGTGTATCATAGTTCACATATTAATTTGGAGTGCTGACTTAAGTTTATGTTGTAGTTGTTGTGATTGAAAGGAAAAAGAACATGGAATCTCTAAATAGGCCTCAGGGACATATTGGGAATAATGCCAGGCAAATGCAGAGGGAAGATGAGCGGGAGGATTCAATTATTTAATATTTTGCTCCATGGATTCCCAAAGACACGTTGGCGAGATAACTAAAGCATACTTTTATTTTGATGTTGTAGGGCGCTCACGTCTAATGACTAACTTTAATTTGTGGCTTTAGACCAGTGGTCCCCAACCTTTTTTGTACCAGGGACCGGTTTCAAGCAGAAAATTTTTGCAAGGACCGGGGACCCCCACTCCCACCCCGCCGCCAGCAGCTTCAATCCACAGTGTCCCGTTCTGCCTGCCTGCCTGAGTTTCTGGTTGTTTGGGAGCAGCTTCGGCTGAGAATAATAACTATTCGCCTCTTTTACTCAGCGAAGCTGTTCGATTCAACCATTAACGAAGGCAGGTAGGCAGGCAGAACGGAGCACTGCGGGCGACGCGGCGGGCGGACGGGGTGGGGTGGGGAGAAACGGGCGCTTCGGGAAGCTGCGGCGACAGGAAAGCCTCCGCTCTTTGAAGCAGTTTCTTCCTGGGCTGGTGGAGGAGCGAGAGAGCGACTGAGAGAGCTGACCCAGAGAGAAGGACAGGCTTCGGTTGCTTCCTCCCTCCCCTTCTTTCATTTGTGTCCTTGATCCCGATCCCAGCAGCATTCACCGAAGGTGAAGAAAGCCGCCATTTTTAAAAAAAAATTCTTTGCGGCCCGGTAGAGAGTGCTCCACGGCCCGGTGCCGGTCCGCGGCCCGGTGGTTGAGGACCCCTGCTTTAGACTACACCCTATAAAAATCTGAAACTTTTTTCAGGGATGGGGTAAAAAGTTTCTGAGTTCCTTTTTGTAATTTTGTCACTGAGTTCTGCCATTCAGTGTGGTTGCTGTGATCTCTTTCCCTCCCTCTCTCACACTCCCTCTTATTCTCACACTCCCCCCCCCCCCAGGCCTCCTTTTCCCTGGGGATTCCTCCTGGTTTGCCTTTGGAAAGTCATATGCAGAAGAACTTGGAAGGAGGAGGAAAGCAGAGGCCAGTGATGGACAGGGACTAAAGGGCAGGACTGCAATCTTGGGAGTCAGGCAAAACCATTCAGTTCTTGGAAATGCCCCCACAAGCTGACCTGGCTTTAAGGAAATGTAACTGGAGCTATCACTGCCTCAGTCGAACTTGAAGGATGCTTAGAAGCTTAGCCGGTTTCTCTTGTTAGCCTATTTTAAACCTTTCGGTTCATTTCCACTAAGGGGAATTCAGTAAGTTGGTGAGAAAGCCGGATGGGCTGATTACTTAGGGGATTTTGTCTTGTGGCTCTGTTTCTTTCTTTCTTGTTTTCAAGGATGGCTAGTCCTGGGAGTACTGCCAGGAAATCTGCTGGTTCCTTAGAATTTAGGTACTTCTAGTATTCTGGAAGTAGTTAGCTTGGATTGCAGGAAGCGGGTATTCTGCACAGTCACAATTAGGGCTACAGTATAGCAGTAAAAAAGGGTGGGGAGAGAGGTGGCTGAGTGCAGAACCTTGAATGCCAGATTATTCTTAGCTCTATTTAGCAGTCACTTAGCAATGTACTTTTTTTTCACTCTTCCAGGACCTGCTGGAGTTTATATAGAATTTGTTACATTTTTTCCAGGTTTCACATTGTTTACCAGTTATATACCTTGTCTGTTATAATTAAAGTGTTTTTGAGAGGGATAGGACCGTGAAAGACACAGATGCACAGATTTTGATAAGTGCTGACTCTTATTGGCTGCCAATTCTTTTCTGCCATTTAATGAGATATGAAATGGCTAAAGTAGGAAACCGGTGCCACCTAGAGGACATTGCAAGCTATCAAAATTGGTTTGATACCCATTGGAGCTAAACAAAACCTCGGGGGCAATGGAGTGGGGTGGTGGAAGCAGTTAGATCAGTGTTTTCAAGATTTGTAAACTTCAGAATTCCCTAGCTAGCATGCTGGCTGCAGAATTCTGGGAGCTGAAGTTTTAAGATTGCTAAGCTTGAGAAACCCTGGGTTAGATTGTCAGATAATGGCCACTGGGTATATTGGGTGGTAGTGGAAACCGGTGTCTAATATAGCCAAATTGAGGAAGTCTGGATTAGAGTAAATAATATGTGGATGAGAGATGTTTAAATTTATCACATTTTTATTGCGGTCAATAACAGGTCAGTTGCCAACTTAGATTTTTCATTATTCAGATGTTATATTTGTACTATCACATTTTCATATTAATATGCAAAATTTCTTGTTGAGGATGCATGAAAAATTATGATATGATGTCTGTGAGATAGGTAGCCACACAAGAAGACTAAATAAATAATAGTTATGATGCTTGTACTGCCGCCAGAATCAAAAGTAGCTTGCGTTAAATATGAATTGCTAAGCAACAGCACTGAAGGAAGGTTATCACTTTAAATGTCCTGCTAATTTTTTCAGTTCAAGATGCCACCTTTCATTTTGTCTTCACAACAACAATCCTACTTAGTAGAGCTGAGAGCTGAGAGAAAATAATCAGCCCAAAATTTCCCAATGAGTTTTTATTTCTGAAGATGGATTTGAACTTGGATCTCCCCTATCCTAGATTAACACCTTCACCACTACCCACATTGGTCTCCTAGCTCTTCTTCTGGGTGCATTTCATTGCTCAGCCTTTGGTTTAATCTATGGCATGTTTTGTAATACTATAACTTTTCTGCAAAATGTTTTCCGTAGTATGTATTTTATGATCTTTCTCTAAAATATTTTGAGATGGACCAGTGGTCTAAGGCAGGTTTTTATATCTCATATCAGTTAGCATTTGCATTTTTTCTTTATTTTACTCTGATGTAGATCTATATTGCATGAAGATCGTTGCCAATAAGGGTTTGTAATAATATGTTGCTGGAGATATCTTTAGTGGCTAAAACAATTTAAATATTTGATATATTTAAAGGCTGCTAAAAGTATTGTGGCATCTATTTTTATAGATTCATTTAATCCATAAGACCGACAATACCACTAGAGTGTCTACAATGGGTTCCTGCAGTCCTCACATATCCAACATTATTTATTTTCTCTTGGCATAGCAAGTTGTATGAATGGAACAAATTATGATTGATTCAAATTATACTTATATAAACCATTGTTTAATACAATATGTGAAGCCAGCTTAAGTGTTCTATAACATGCTATAACATTAAAGCATGAATAGGAATGCTCTATTACCAATACAATATTATGCAGCATATAACTGAATAAGTATAATTAGAATGATTATGTCAGCTTGGATTTTATACATCTCCCAGCATCTCAAAATATTAGGATTTATTAAAGAAGTCTTCTATAACAGGTTTGATTAGCAACTCTGTGTTAATTGTATATTACAATTGGTAAAAAAGTTTTGATAAAGATATAGCTACAAAGAAAAAAGAAAGAAAAGAGAAAGTAACCAAATATGTAAGCTGTTGAACTGCATTTCTGAACTTCACTGCTGAAATTATTTGCTTCCCCTGACAATTGGATGAATAAAAGCAAAATGCTACTGGCTTATTATGATATGAATGTAGTGAGCCAGCTTTTAAAATTTTGATTTAAATGACTTCAATAAATTATGTTCAATGGAAACATTAAGAGAAGTTGGCCCATATTTTATTGCATTCTAATCAGACTTAACAAAATAAAATATGTGCAAAAGTTGCTCATGGGTATAAGAACAAATAGTTGAAAACTATTACAGTAATTTTATGTTGAGCATCTGAAAAAATTAACCCATTGAAGAAATACAATTTTGAAGTAGCTACATATTTATATAACATGTAATTATATAAGGTAGTGCTTCATCTTGTAGATAAGATACTATTATCGTTAATATATATAGCCAACTCTTCCTGTTTTTAATGTGTAGCTTTTGCTGCTGCAGTTTTAAATGTTGTACACATCTGTTTTAGGTTCATTGCATTTATTTTTATTTAAATGTTTTTTGTCAATTGTGCCTTGAACAGAATTTTCTTGTGAGCCAGGATAAAAATATTGTAATAGAAATGCTATAGATGGTTCTGAGGAACTAAAAATGACATGTTTAAATTATAGAAATGGGGTCTTAGCTTTTCTACTTTCTGTGATGCCCTTAGTTAGGGAAAATGCATGCTAATAGTTAAATTGTCCTGGACTGAATAAAAATAACATAGTAATCCAACAAAGAGATAATTGTTGTGGGCTTCTGTTTTTTTTCCCCTACAGATATTAAGCAGTGGAAATTGAACTGGCAGAAACTTGGGAACTGATGTACGGAGATGTGTTTGCGTACATTTAGGTAGCTGTAAATATTGGTGACTTCATAGGGAATCAAACTTTCTCTTTAGGGATATGTTGCTAGCATCAGGACTAATTTATTGTGGTCAGTTGCAGACCAATTAAATTTAATAGTCTGTGACAAAGGTATGATGCATGTAAAACAATTTGCTGCTATTTCTCATCAGATATATATCCTCATATGTATAGGGGAGATCACTATTTGCAGATCATAAAGAACACCTACAGCAAATTCTGTAGCACTGATGACAGTACATAGATATTATATAATGTAAGGCTACCCTCCAGGTTGAGGTCAAGACCTGATGACTACATGCATGTTTCAGAAATATTTAGAGTGTATGGGGCAGAGTGTCTTATCTTCCAATCTAATCTGTATCCCTAGAAGTAGATGGACATCCCCATCCAATCCTTAAACAGGGCTAAATCTGCTTTGCTTTAGAAATTAGCCATGGTTCAGCTAGATGTTGCCACCTGCTGGTTTTTTTTCTCTAGAAGGTGAATGTTTGGGAAATTATAAATGCACAGAATATGTTGCTGCATCTTTAGCAATGAGCCTGCTGAATTCTTGGAATGCTTCAATGGTAAATGTCCTCTAAAGAATTCAAAAGGTATTTAGTGTCTATTCTATCAAGGAGATCCTAGGAATGAAGATTTCTTTTCCTTGAAAATTTAGTATAGAAAACCAGATGTTTTTGCTGAATGGTTGCCATTCTGCTGCATAATTAGCCAGCAGGATAAAACTTTTACTTTCCATTTTTCATATTTTGGACAGAAGGACACGGTCAGCTTTCTTATATGAAGAACTTCATGGTGTAGTTGAATAATAATGGAAAAAAATCATCTGAGAACAACTACAGAGTAGAATTAAGGCCATGTGTTTGATTCTAGTATTTAACACCTCAGTCCAAATACAGCCTAGTGGCAGGCCTTAGGTCCATAGTGGCAGGTTGGGGAGACAGGGGGACCCAAAAGATAAAGAATTCTATGTAATCCATAGCAGTAGCCCCAGATCCCCCTCAGCAAAATGTAGGATAGTTTGAAGTAATTTGCATTCTAAAACCTTGCGTGCCTTTTTTGGTCAGCTGTTATATCTGCGTAGATAGCTAGGCTTTTTATGATATACAATTAAAGTATCTGCCTCTCTCACATATTCCAGCAGTCTCTTTTTAATAGCGGTAGAGGATTCACAAAGCCAGTACAGGAAAATAGTTAACATATGTACTGCCACTGCAACTGGAAAAAATTGAGTCAAGGCTGACCCAAATTTTATACAAAGGTTTGCATTTCGGGAGCTTTATGAATGATGCATACTGCATATGTTCAGAAATGTTTCTGCTGGGCTTGTAAAGGGAGAAAAATAGCAAATTGTACCCTCCATTCTGAGGTCTGCATATAAATCTTTTTGATGAATTATCAGTTGTATGTGATCCTTTTTCTGGGGAAAAAAATCGTGTCATAAACTTTGGTCTAAAAGTAAAGAAGTGTTTTTAGATGAAAAAGGTGTTACATTTTTGTTCCCAAAACAATGATGCTGAAGGCATTTCTTGGAAATATCTGAACTGAATTTATTGAATTACTTCTGGTATTTGACTGGGTGAGGGTTGGAACCTCAAAAAAACATTGACAATCTCTGTAATGTCTCATTCCTGACTTCATGCAGTGTGGGTGGACCAGGAGAGGACTGGGCCACAAGGAACTGCTTTGTTAATAAAAAAAACTACAAAAAGTAGTAACCAGAATTTTTTTTTACTAGACTGCTTAGTGGATTGGATGTGTTTTCCTGCTGAATGCAAAAGAGGGGAAGTGCTCATCTTCATGGCATATGGAATGCAAGGTTCTAGCTTTTTAGAACACTTAATATTAATAATAAAAAGGTGTTTTCCAACCCCTGTTAATGTCCCATAAAACAGACAGACTGGGAAAGAGGGATTCGTGTTCCTTCCTTCCCATTCCTCTCCTTAGAATTCCTGGTTGAATAATGACTAACGGTCGGTCGGTCGTTTAAACACCAGACAGTACTCTGCTAGTAAAGTGATTCAGAAACAAGGCAGTGGGGATCAAATGGGAAATAATAGGATTCACTGAATAGGATGATTTGAGTGTACAGAGATTTAACTCAATCTCATGTATTTACAGTATCTGCTGTTGCGCAACTTATGCTTTAAGTATTATTTGGGCGTTGTTTACTATCCAAGTAATAAATAAGCAAGGAAAAAAATTCCTTTGGTATACATTAAGAGCACGATACTGCAATAATTATAACGAAATTCCCCCAATCATTGAAGCGTCTCTGTAAAGAGCTGGCACTGGTTTCCTTTTGGGCAGGGATTTCTCCTCTGTGTGCTTTGCAACTTCCTGCTTTGCATAATCTTCTTAATCCTGCTTTAGCTCTATTAATTTTCCTCCTTTCCTCTTTTTCTGATCCGCTTTCTTCTGCTGCATGAATTCAGGAGTTCCTGAGCTTAGGGGAGCAACTCGGGTCCCTGCGGTGGTCAGCCATATCCTGGGTTACCTCCGGAGCGTCTAGTATCATGCAGCAGGGGCCCTGGGATGGTGGTGCCTGAATGTATCCCATTCTCTCTGTCTTACAGGCTGTGCAGCCTTCGCCTGAAAAAGCTGACCGTGCTGCGGGAACTAGACAAGGAGCTTAGCTCTGTGCTCATTGCTGTGAAGATCCAGGTAAGCTGCTGATCTTCTGTACTGTATTCACCTATCTTTGGGGAGGCCTACTGGGTCCTGATCAGAGATGCTTTTCTTCACTGTACCATTGTTATCGTCTCATTATTGTTGCACATTTGCCTTTTCCACAAACTGCCATTGCCTCTGAAGAGAGGAACCACCTTTACTGTCTCTGCAAAGCTTCTTGCTCTTTATAAAAGGTAGCCATTTGATATGTAGAAATATATATTGCTATATAATAGTAGTATTACAGACGAACGAGACTATGTTTATATACGGGAATGTTCACAACAGATTATAAGCTTGCCAATAGTTTTACATAATTGCTAAATATATGAAGGGGGGGGAAAAGATCTTAGTAAAGGCCATGTGCTTTTGTCCTAAATATGAACCTAGAGAAAGGCCCAAGGCCTTTTCTTCATGAGTAATAATCAACCTTCCCTAGTAAAAATATGATCTAGGTCATCACATATTGTATTAGATCGTGTTTTTTTAAAACCATAGTTTACTGAAATAATCCTGATTAGTTGGATTCTAAGAGTATACTTTGCCATTATGCAATTTGTTTAATTAGAGGTGGTCCGGTTTTCTTTCTTGGGCTTCTAACAAATAACACTAATTATTAAATACAACAGAAATATAAACAAGCAGATCTGTGCAAACTATATCTGTTTCTGAACTTCGACTGGGATTCTCCATTCTCACCTCCATTCTCAGATTAAATAAATACCAGCACATCATAGATAATTTCAAGAAACAACTGGACCAAACCATGACATCAGAACACACAAAAATGCTGACTACCTTCAAGACGAAGCGTGAAGTGAAGCACACGATTAGCGAACCGGTTCCCACCACTGCCTGGAATGCTAGTAAAAGGAATTAGACCACCTATAAAATATCTTTCAACAAGGTGGATATCCATACCACTTCATTAAAAAAATATGTGACCACTCAATCCATACATACATCCTTTGGATGCCATACTTCAAAAATATCTCAGAAATTACTAATAAGCTATTACAACCACATAGCATCACTGTAGCATGCAAATCTACTAAAGCCCTCCCAAACATTTTAAGTAAACTAAAAGACCCAGTAACTAAGAAGAAAAAATAAACAGAAGTCATGTACTGTACAACATACAGCGGAAAGTTAGAAGACATGATGAAAACTCCTTAATCTCACAGCACATGTACAGACTCAACCATAGTTTCAGCTGTGAAACTGTGACCATCCTAGATCAAGGTAAAACCAAAAAATGCTAGGAAATTATTGGATGATTGGCATTCAGACAAATCAGCTCTCAATAGACAAATTGAGATAAACCACATTTATACACTATTCAAAAGAGACAAAAAAAAGCTAAGAAGGAAATAAAAAGACCAGAACACATCCTCTCCAGCAGACACCAGCCAGATAAGCAGGAATTAACACTAAACAAACAATCAAGCAGTAAACAATACCCTAATCAGGGAACCATCAAGAAGAAATCCATGCTCCTACCAGCACCAGCAAGCAAGCTACTGTACATAAACAGGGAGCAAATCCCACACCCACTAGCATTGATGATATTCCCTAACTGAATCATGAAATGTCTGCAAGCAAATGACTAAGATCAGAGAACACCAAGGACTCCATAGTTCAACCCTGATTTACAAATGTTTCTTCCATTAGGATTGTCCATTCTGAAATGCAATCTACAGGTAGACCTTAACTTACAGCCACAATTGAGCCCAGAATGTATATTGCTAAGTGAGTAATTTGTTAAGTGAATTTTGTCCCATTTTATGACTTTTCTTGTCACATTTGTTAAGCGAATCACTGCAGTTGTTAAATTAGTAACACAGTTGTTAAGTGAATCTGACATTCCCATTGACTCTGCTTGTCAGAAGGTCGCAAAAGATGGTCACATGACCCCAGGACATTACAACTGTCATAAATACAAATCAGTTGTCAAGCATCCAAAAGTAAATCACATGACCATAGGGATGCTGGTTATGCTCATAAGTGTGAAAGATCGTCATAAGTCACTTTTTTCAGTGCCGTTGTAACTTTGAATGATCACTATATGAACTGTTGTAAGTTGAGGACTGCCTGTATATGGTTTTCTTGCTGGACCATAAGAACTGAGCTTGTCTTTCTGACAACAACTCCAAAATACAGTCACCTTCTTTTGTACTTGCCTCAATAGTATATTAGGAGACCCTTACATTGTCAGGATTTTGTCCCATAAATTAAACTGTTGATGATTTTAAATAAAACATTTACCAATTACGTGAGAATTTTCAAAAATATTGTCAGGGGCATCCAAAACTTCAGGATTTCTTGAGGGGTTTTCTTTTGGATACTTTCTATGGAGAGATCCAAAAATATGCTTTTTTCTTTCCTTTGAGAATCATAACATTCTAAATCAGGAGTCCCCAAACTTGGCTACTTTAAGACTTGTGGACTTCAAGTCCCAGAATTCTGGGAGTTGAAGTCCACAAGTCTTAAAGTGGCCAAGTTTGGAGACCTGTGTTCTAAATGTTAAAAAAAACAACTTGATGCACGTTAAAATAATGTATAAATACAGTTGTGCCACTAACCACCCCATTGCTACGGTAGCAGCGGGTTAGGAGTCATTGATAGCTTAAGCACAATGGGATAAAAAGAATACTATTGTAATATATCCATTTTTGTAAAAGGCTTTTAATTATAACATATCTAAATATGACTATTAAAAAACTGTAACCATTGCATTTAAAATTTAACTGCATGAATGAGCAAACTTGGCTAAAAATGCATGCACCGTATAAAAAGCCATCATTGGTTGCCTGTATGATTGAGTGTTTATTTGTTGTCAATATATGAATTGCAGGATGCTTTGAGGCGCCTAACTCCTTTGTCTAAGAAGATGGCTCCTTGGCTATTATTTTTAGAAAACTACTAGCAGGGGCATGTATTTGTCTAAAATTGAAGAGAGTTAGGGTGAGGAGTGATGAATTTTCATAAAGGGCCTTTCTAGTCCAATAATTTGTGCTGAGAATGGAGGATAGAATTTACTGGTTCCCATGGATTATGATGTATACATAGATAAAATGTCTTTAGAAATCAGAGTAATCTTTTTCTTTGGAAAATTGTTTTCCTTATACCAGATCAGGTATTTAAACCATTTGTTTGGCTCTCTAGGTTCCCTTGGGGGAAAATATTCACAAGAGGTATTGCCCTTCCTGTGCCCTGTTCAGCTGTTGGAAAAGCTGCTGATGCCACTAAAAGCAGGCTGGGGAAGAGGCAGAGAGAGCTTTGCATTCTCTCTAGGCAACCATTAGGATTTAAATCCAGGATTAAGAATGGAAGCTGCTGTTTTTAAAGTTGCTTTTTGAAAGCGTATGGGGTGATCTACATAGTGCAAGTTATACAACAGCAAGAGGCACTGAACTGTAGTCCACATGGTTCCTCTAACTTGAGAGGCAAATATGGTGCCATTCAGGGGTGGGATTCTACCAGTTCGCACCTATTTGCTAGAACCGGATGTTAACATTCTAAGCAGTTCGGAGAACTGGTTGTTAGAAGAAATTAGTGGCCTAATCCTGTAAGGAAGGCAGGAAGGAAACATTCTGGTATTGCTTACAGAAACTGCCTCTCCGTTAAGCCTTATTACATTCTTGGCAGGACTAGACTTCCTGTCTCAGGAACGTCCCTGGAGTTTTTCCCCCCTCCTTTGCTGGTACTTCGGTTCTGTGGAGTGACTATTGAAAGTTGCAATGTCATTGAAAAAAGTGAGTTATGACCGTTTTTCACACTTATGACTGTTGCAGCATCCCCACAGTCATGAGAGGCCAAGCGAGGAGATGTGCACCTCAATGTGAGTGATATTGAGTTGGCCACGCCCAGCCAATACCATGACCACCAAGCCATGGCCACCCAGTCACATGACCACCAAGCCACGCCCACCACCTAAGCCACGCCCACAGAACCGGTTGTTAGAAATTTGAATCCCACCCCGGTGCCATTCCCAGAAATTCTTTATTATAGTATAGATTATTGGGAAGCTTTACTTACAGGCAGTCTTTGATTTACAACCATCCCCTTGAGGTTACAACAGCACTGAAAAAAGTGACTTATGACGAGTTCTAACCAGTATTGACTGTTGCAGCACCTCCATGGTCATATGATCAACAGGCACTCGGCAACTGGAATATATTTATGATAATTGCACTGTCCCAGAGTCCTGTGATCACCATTTGTGACCTCCCCTTTAATTATAACATTTCTAAATATGACTATTAAAAAAACTAACTATTGCATTTAAAATTTAATTGCATGAATGAGCAAACTTGGCTAAAAATGCACGCATATAAAAAGCTATCGTTGGTTGCCTGTACTATTGAGTGTTTATTTGTTGTCAATTCACGAATTGGGTGGTGGTAGAAAGGATAACTAAATCCAAAGACGAATCAGACTTTGGGGGAGAGGGAAGAGTATCTTTGGGATTCCTCTCATTTTACATTACTTGACATTCCTTACTGTAGTTATATCTGTAGGACCTGTACTTTGTACAGCAGGTAGCACAATGCCTATCAGTTCATGAAACACAACAGGCTGCATTGCATTACATGCACCACATTTCATAAGTGGTTTGAGCCAAGACTATTTAGAGGTGTGTGTGTGTGTGTGTGTGTGTGTGTGTGTGTGTGTGTGTGTGTGTGTGTGTGTGTGTGTGTAAAAGCCTAGTGTCAACCCTTTGAGATACTCCAGACAAGAAGCATGACAATAAACACTGGCTCTATCCTTATTGTAAGGTTATAAGTTTGAAAGCATTTCTCATGTTCCCTTGCCTTTACTTTCCAGAGAACTAGGGATGGTCTCTTCTGAAATGCCTCCATGCCCCCATTCCTTCTTTGGGGTGAGATACTTTGATCATTTTCCAGGCTGAAGCTTTTCTTCATGTCATTTTATAGTCCATTACACCAAACCACTTGGGGGAGGAGGAGGAGGGGAGCCACAAGGGGATGTTTGTGGTCTATATCTGGTTACTCAGCCATACTCATCCCATAATTGTAATAAAGTCTCAATACTGAGGTGGCAAAATGTTGGGAGGAGCTGTGTAATACACAGTTGTGACCCCATTTCTGTGTTATTTTCTGCAGTTTTCAAGAAACTAAGAAGGCTTAGTTGATGCTGAGAATGAGAAATGGTATTTAAACAATAGGAAGACTGCACCTGCAGATATAATATTTTAATTGTGTAGACCAGCAGTGTTTAAATCAAAGAGCAGTCTAAGAAGACAGTTTATTATCTACTACATTGATTTTTGAGATTTTAATTCAGAACAAATCAGCTAATCTCTGAAGTAACTGTTGTAGTTGTGTATTTCTTCTCTTCTATTAACATAGAGGGTTTCCCCCACGCCTCAAATCCCATTAGAACAACTGAGGAAAAAGCCAGTGTGACATATAGCCTTATACGGCTTGGGTTCTCATTCTTTCAAACAAGCAATGGCTTTCTTGTGAAACTTGGAAGGCTCTTGTTTCGTTTTCTTTTGGCCCCTGGAGTCTAATTTTTCAGTAGTTATAATCAGGTTTTTATGTGAATTGCTTTCAGCATTTTCATCCTAGAGTGCAACAGTTTTTGTGTTTAATGCAGAAAACAAAGACATACACCTGGATGATTGTCTGGGTTTACTTAAGCTTGGAAGAGGGCAATATTTTTGCCCTCTAGGCCTAGAAAATCAATTTTATCCAGATGTACCAGGACTCCAGGGATGAAAAGAAAACAAAACATGAGCTTTCTCAGTTTCACAATTGATTTTCCAATGAAAGTAATTTAAAATTTATATGAAATTGTTTCTTGGTCTGGTCTACTTTATAGGGCTGACAGCATTCATTATTTTATGATGAACCTCAGGATTCTGTCTTATTGTCAAAGCTGATATGTATGCTCAAACTGCTAGAGGAGATTATTAGGGGCTTTGGAGAGACATGCCATTGGTGTGTTGATAACACCTAATTCAAACCTCAAGTAAGTGATTAGTACCCTTGAAGCTTAAACTCAACACTAGGCTGAATGACAGAGATTGGTTTTCAGCAACATTGCAATTTGCTCAGGAATTGGTGGGATCGGGGTACTTGATAATGGATTCCTGCAATGGGCCAAAAGTTGAACTAAATGATCTCCAGGTACCCTTCCAATTCTTCCATTCTGTGACCCTAAGAAAAAGTTTATAATTGCAATCATTTATTAAATGTATATAAATCTCAATTTCTAGCAAAAGTAAATTAAACCCCAACAAGGCAGCGGTACTGTTGATAAGGAAGAAGCTGAACTCTGAGACGGATGTGGAGTCTATTCCGAATGGGGTTGCATTCTCTGAGAAAGAAAATTGGATATATATTTTTTTAACTCTTAACTATCAGTAAACTTGAAGATGGTGGATGTGGCAAAGAACACATTTGCCCACTATGCTTAGTGTCCCAACTGCAGTCTTTCCTAAGCAACCGTTAGAAAAGATTTAACGGTTTTCCACACTTGGTTACAGTCCATCCAGGGGTGGGATTCTACCGGTTCAGGCTGGTTCGGGTGAACTGGATGTTAATTTTACATCCAGTTTGGTGAACCAGTAGTTCTGAAGAACAGCTAGCCCCACCCACCCCTCCCCTCCCCTCCCAGGAGTCCCCACAAGGCCCGTCTGGCTCCCAGATAAGTGTAGGGTAGCCTCCTGTGAGCAAAAACAGCGTGTGTACGGGGGATCCAGTGCCGCCGCCCCACACATGCTGCTTTTGCTCCTAGAGGCTCCAGGGAAGCTTGCTAGGCTGAAAACGCTGACTCCTCACCCCGTTGTTGCTCCCAGGAAGCTTGCTAGGCCGAAAATGGCTGGGGGAGGGGGGGGGTCTGGCGCTGCACTCCCATGCCCCGTTTTTGTTCCCAGGAGGGAGGCTTGCTAGGCCCCGTTTTGGGCCTAAGAGGCCTTCCGGCAGCCTCCTGGGAGCACCCAGCTATCCAGTATGCCTGGATTCAGTGTTTAGCCAAAAGAACATTTGGAGCTAATACAGTATTGATTACTGCCTTGGGAATGTTCTAGGTCAGGGGTCCCCAAATTTGGCAACTTTAAGACTTGTGGACTTTAACTCCCAGAATTCTCCAGCCAGCTATGCTGGCTGGAGAATTCTGGAAGTTGAAGTCCACAAGTCTTAAAATTGCCAAGTTTGGAGACCTCTGATCTAGACTTACAGAAATATTTCAGATTATTTTCAGAGCTATGGTCGTGCCGACTTGTAAGAAATGTGTATGTGAGGTCTTGCAGTGTGCAACATTACATGTTTGATCTGATTGGGTGAATCAGCATTTGGAACATCAGTGTTTTCACATGAGTCCTGTTACATAACACGGTCAATGTCTGGTTTCTCAACATGAATTAGATACACATGTTAAGCAAAGTAGCTCTTGTTAATTTCCTGCTTCCCTCACCTTTTTAAAGTTCTTTCTTTATTTCCTGGGTGTTATTATCTCATCCTTTTAATAGCTGGTTATAACACCTAAATAATCTCCCACAAATTGAATTAACAATTGTTTTTGTTCTAAGGCCTCTATAATTATTCATGCCAGGAAGCATTGTTTGCTGTGGAAACGGTAAATGAGCCTGGACTAGTCTTGGCTTCTGCTATCTTCTTTGGCTTTTCCCCCTCATTGCAAGAAAGCTGAATTCCTTCTTTCCTTCCTTTTTTATTGAATTTATACCCTGCCTTTCTCTTTATTTCAATATTCCAAAGCTTAAAATACAAGAATATGAAACATAATGGATTCATTCAACTTAAAAACCAACATTAAAAAAACCCTTATAATTTATGTATAGGAAATATTTTCTTATTACTGAGAAAATGAGAGCTATATGTATATCCTTAGGGCACACATCATAGCTGGGTACTACATAGAAGGCAGCCTTTTCGCATATACTTCATAGTCAAGTTTCTGGCAATGGGGCATCTTTGAATTAAGAAGACCTTTCCTGCTCATCCAAGTAACCAAACAGTTTCATAGCAAGACAGGCGATCTTAAGCTGCTTGGTGTTTAAATCAACACCAGCTTCTTAAACTGTGGCTGAAAGGCAACTGATAGTAAGCATAGAGCTGTCAAAATAGGCTTTAATGGTTTCTACTCCTTGAACTTGTCAGCAGCCTGGCCAGTTACAATTTCTGGATACTTTTCAAGCATAATCACACATAAAGCGCATTGCAGCGGTTGGGATGGACTCAGGGATGAGATTCAAATGTCTTAACAACTGGTTCTGTGGGCGTGGCCTAATTTATGGACGTGGCTTGGTGGTCATGTGACTGGCTGGGTATGGCTTGCTGGCTGGGCGTGGCTTGGTCACGTGACTGGCAGGGCATGGCTTACTGGCTGGGCATGGCTTGGCAGTCACGTGACTGGCTGGGTCAAAAGATAGAAACTCACTTTAACAATGCTCTTGGAGCGGGGTTGGACTAGATGACCTCTGAGGTCCCTTCCAGCCCCGGATTGCTGTGCTGTTTCAAAGCACCCTCTGAAGCTGCGTCTAGTGCCAGGATTTGTGGTCCTTCCTTCCTCTCCTTTTTCTTTCCCTCCCTTCCTCCCTCCGTTCATCCATCCATCCATATCTCATTCACAATCCTTTCCCTTCCCTCTTTCTCCCTTCCCTCCCTTTCTTTCTTTCTTTTTCCCATCCCTCCGTCTCTTTTTCTTCTTACTTTTAAGAGAAAGAAAGAAAGAAAGAAAGAAAGAAAGAAAGAAAGAAAGAAAGAAAGAAAGAAAGAAAGAAAGAAAGAAAGAAAGAAAGCTACCATGCATCTCTATGCTATTCATGATATATTTTCAGCTGGAACCTCTTTCTACTTAAATCAGGGGTCCCCAAATTTGGCAGCTTTAAGACTTGTGAACTTCAACTCTCAGAATTGTCCAGCCAGGTCTAGATGATGCTTTTTAACATCTCTGGTGGTTTGTAATGAGGTTTTTAGGTTTATAGCAAATCTGTCCTTTACCTCTAAAAGTTTTTTAAAAATCACTCCTGGGAAGCACTGGCTTTGATTCTGACATAATTAGAATTATGAATGCTATAAATACATTGCTTTTGATTTTTGATTTGAAACATGTTTTAAGCTAAGAATTTGCAAATTTGACTTTTGATCGGATCAGTGTTAGATGCCTTGGAGTTAGATCTTTATTGTTTAATATGTGTATATTATACTGAAAGCCAATTTATTCGATGTAATGGGTAAGGCATCAGGCTAGAAATCAGTAGACCATGAATTCTACTTACTCCTGCCTTGACCAGCTGGGTGACCTTGTGCCAATCACTTTCTTTCAGCCCTAAAAAAGAAGCAATGGCAAATTATCCCTCTCCAAGAAAACTGCAGGGACTTCTCCAGGCAGTCTGCAAAAATTGGACATGATTAAATGAAAGAAAAAAAAGTTATATTGAGAAGCATTTAACTGAAAAATCAAGAAACTGCACAAATGATAGATTGGCAGTTGGTTACTCCTTTTCTTAACAGAAATTTCAACAGAATTGTAATCTTCATGGGAAATTTCTTATATTGAAAAACTTCTTCTGTAAGCACACTAATTATTTTGGCAAGGTATTAATTTCAGCCTTTCTATTGATGTTTGGCAAGGCCAAATTAATGGTTATATACAGTTTTTATGCATTCACAGACTGATCTTTTTGAATGATTAGATGTGACTTTATGATTATTAATGGAAATAATTAATAATTATTCCCAATTAATCCCAAATAATTATCTTCATACAGTTAGATTGGCTGTCACTTTCCCCCCCCCTTTCTATTCCAATATTGCTGAAGTCAGTTATAAAGTGATGCTTCAGTATGTTACATTTTCCAGTCTCTTTTATTTTTCTTGCTGACGATCTGCTGTTTTTGCTGCCAAAGCTGATTTGCTGGCAGTGCTGCTCCCTGGAATTGTAAGGGAACACTTAGGAATGACCCAAAGTGACTTTTGGATAGCTGTGGACCCACCAGGGAAGGGGAGCCTTGAAGATTCCACTTCCCTCTGGGAGCAGTCAGAAAGTCATTGAGCAAATCCACCTTCCTGTCAGCAATTTTGTTTTCTAAGCGAGCCTGGTTTTTAACTTTCACTTTTGAATTTATTCTTTTACTTTGCTTTTTATCTTTAAAAGTTGACCAGCTAGTTGAATGCTAATTTATGTAACTCTGTTGGACTCTAGTTGTTTTTTCTTTTTCTTTCCCTTTGAAAACTACCAAAACCATTCTGGCACAGCAGTAGGCTAGCCCCAAATTTAAAACTGAAACAACTGTAAAAGTCTGACTCACAGACGAACACAATACAGAAACCTGATGATGGCAGATGAGATTCTGCCAAAATGTTGCTACAACTTTAAAAGCACAACTATAATGACGTGAGAAAATACCCGAACAAAGCTGAATAACCCTCCTTGTCACATTTCATCTTTTGGGATGTTGAAGTGCTTTCATTTAATTTACATTATTATTATTATGAGCTCTCACTGCATGATTTTTGTATTTTTTGTATTTGCAAAATATTTATTTCTTTTGCTTATTTCTTTTGTATTTTTATTTGGATCCAAATAAAGTGTCCAAAAAATATCTTTCCCGTTTCCTTCTGCTTCACTGTTCTATGTTTCCTGATCAAGTTTCCCAGAGTAACAATGTATCAGGTTACAGACCAAAAAAGGTGGTTGAAATCTATGAAGAGACTTTTTGATAGCATGCAACTTTTTGCTGAAAGGTTTTTTAAAAAAGTTTGATGGGATTATAATGACTATGGAAAATATGCAAAGGCATATCGTTTTGGATAAGTTAGATTCACAAAAGGACTCTGATATGAAAGTTGCAGACCAAAAATATATTTATTTATTTTATTTATTTATTTTGATTTGTCAATCTCTTACAAGATAATAGGTATAAGTATATACATAGTTATGAATACATGAAATGGGGACTCCACAGTACCCACAGGACTAACTGAGCTGATCTTATGGGTCTCTTTGAAATTCAAGCCTGCATTTCTTTACAATACTAGAAACCTGACCGAATGGGAAAGTGAGAAATGTTTTTGTCTTAAGAGACTGAGGGCCCATATAGAATATGGATTTTGTTGGGAAGATAGAGACACCATGGAGACTGAATTAATTATATTTAATTAGACAACAATTAATTAGAGATGGTATTAAGACCATGGTTATTTGATTATGCTTAACTTTTGGGGTGATTTAGGATAAATAGATACAGTGGCAAAGTTTCTATGAGTGGATTATAATAACAGTTTGTTAACAGAGTTTTGAAACCTTAACCTTGCCTTTTTTATTATTATTCTTCCTGTTAACTATTTCATCATTAACATACTGTATATAAAATAGGTGAATAATTTGCAAATAGATTTACTAGTTTAAATTTTTTTGGACTTGTTTCACAAGAGGTGGGAACCAATATTGTAATAATGTGTTAATCAGTATTCAATTAGGGACAAAACATATGTACAGTATTTATCGGGCGTATAACACGCACTTTTTCCCCCTGAAAATAGGGGGCAAATGATGTATGCGTGTTATACGCCGATATAATGTTAAGAAGCCAGCGGAGGCCGGGCGGTGCGAGCGGAGGCCGGGCGGTGCGAGCAGAGGGCATTATTTTGCATTATTTACCTCAGGGGTCCTCAACCACCGGGCCGCGGACCGCACCGGGCCGTGGAGCACTCTCTACTGGGCCGCAAAGAATTTTTTTTAAAAAATGGCGGCTTTCTTCACCTTCGGTGAATGCTGCTGGGATCGGGATCAAGGACACAAATGAAAGAAGGGGAGGGAGGAAGCAACCGAAGCCTGTCCTTCTCTCTGGGTCAGCTTCTCAGTCACTCTCTCGCTCCTCCACCAGCACAGGAAGAAACTGCTTCAAAGAAGCGGGGCTTTCCTGTCACCGCAGCTTCCCTGAAGCGCCCGCTTTCTCCCACCCCACCCCGTCCGCCCGCCCGCCCGCAGTGCTCCGTTCTGCCTGCCTGCCTGCCCGTTAATGGTTGAATCGAACAGCTTCGGCTGAGTAAAAGAGGCGAATAGTTATTATTCTCAGCCGAAGCTGCTCCCAAACAACCAGAAACTAAGGCAGGCAGGCAGGCAGGCAGAATGGGACACTGTGGATTGAAGCGCGCGCGGGTGGGAGTGGGGGTGAAACGGGCGCTCGGAATAGCTGCGGCGACAGGAAAAGCCCCCGCTTCTTTGAAGCAGTTTCTTCCTTGGATGGTGGAGCAGCGAGAGAGCGAAGCCTCCTTCTCTTCTCTTCCCCCCAGTCCTTGCAAAAATTTTCTGCTTGAAACCGGTCCCTGGTACAAAAAGGTTGGGGACCACTGATTTACCTTATAAGTGGTAATAATATTAATAAAAAAAAAGTTCTGAGCTACCCTTATTTTGCTTCAAAGTTTTTATTTAGAAATTTAATTTTTTTTCCTGAAATTTCCCTCTTAAAATGAAGATGCGTGTTATACGCCTGTGTGTGTTATACGCCGATAAATACGGTAATATGTATTTTATTTCTTTTCAATACCCTTTTTTCTTGATTGTTTTGTATTTTTTGTTTTTTTTATTTTTGTTTTTTTACTTTTTTTGAGATTTGCATTTTAACTTTCTTTCGAATAAAATAAAAAAATAGAAAAAAAGAATGTTGCATTTTCCTTTTTAAGAACAAGTCCTTCATTACTGAAAACCAACACATGAAATGTCTATGTTTACACAGTTGTCTGAGGAATGGACAAACTAGTAAAATACTCCCTGGGATTATGGTGGTTCAATCTTTTTGTTATAGATCAAATCATGTTTATTTGTACTGTAATATTTTTAATAACTGTTATCTAACTTATTCTGGCATTAATTCTACCAGGAATTTCATTAATCCAGATTGTGATCTTAATATTTTGATGTACAGTATTTGCAGGAAATCACATATATTTTGAGAATAAAATTGAGAGAAGTAAGGAATCAAATATTAAAAATTGAGAAACTGAGGCATAGATAGTATCTTATTGGATCTCATTCTCTGTCTCTCTCTCTCTCTCCCTCTCTCTCCTTCTTCCTTCCTCCCTCCCTCTCTCTCTGTGTGTGTGTGTTTTGTCACATTTTTAAGAGGATAAATAATCCATATTTATAATGACAGCCAGCAGGCTATTTTTTACTTTTATCAGTGCTAAATCTGGGGTGACAAATTGCTTCCTGAAGCTGGATTCTTCTTCTCTGCAGGTGTCAGGATAAAAATAAAAGTAATCACTTATCAAGACTCTTAGATCTGTGACAAGTCTGTTAGAAGTTTATTGCTACCAAAACATAATGGGACCTTTCAGTTAGATTAATGCTCATTTTCTTCCTGAAATACAGTGCAGTCAACATAAAGAAAACCAAATATTCTTTACATTATTTTTTCCTAAAAGCTGTTTGCAAATAACAGCTTTCATTGATGTTGGTAGAGAACCTCCCTCTGGAAGTTAGACTACGCCACTGATTGCTTTTATGAAGGAAAACATTGTGTCCTTGCCATGTTGTCCCTCACTTACTGGCAGTGGTTCAAGCTGTGAGCCCGGCTGAAGTGCTGTTTTTTGTTAATAATTTTTTAATGTATGTTTTCTGGAATAGCTTACTTTTTTTTATATCTATATTTACAAAACCTTTTTGTATTTGTTTAAGTGGGGCAGAGAGAGAGAGAGAGATAATGTTTATGAAACCTAGAATCACTCTGAAGGTCTGAAGTTGATTGTTAAAGCTATGTGGTCATGGAATCATGGAAAATTGAGACAAAACCCACAACAAGGAGTAATGATGGACATCCAGTCCTCCAGGACGGGTCTCCAACCTTGGCCACTTTAAGACTTGTGGACTTCAACTCCCAGAATTCCTCAACCAGCAAAGCTCCAGGATGATGTTCTTAGAAGATAAAACATGCTATTTTTTTTTCTCTTGAATACCTCACTAATAGCTTCAGTAACTGTTCCCAAAATGTTACTCTCCCAGTTACTGGCAAAACCTCCAGCCAGAACTTGGTTCAATGACCCCTGTCTACATGCTTATTATTTCCTGCATTTTACTAGGACTACTTTAATGGTTGCTTACTCAACCCTACAGCCAGGAAGGACTGTTCCTTTTCCTAGAAACAACTAGTTTCCTTCCTTAGGACGTAAGTAATGGTAAATTATTTAAAATAACACAATAGTCACTTTTTTCCTGTCAAAGGAATCTATAATTGATTAAGTCATTGAGGAATAGAGTTTCATAATTGGGCCTTCTTTAGTGGCAAAGTAACTAAGACACTGGATTTGGCACTAACTTAATAATTCTTAGAAACGAAGACCAAAGGATCCATGTTCAGAAATGTGCATCATGAAACATCTATCTTCAAGAGACTAAGTTCTATAGTACCTAAATACCCACACACCACAAGGATTATCAAGGTATCAAATATTCACATATCCCCCTCATTTCTGCTTGGAAGCAGTCTTTGAAATAGTTTATCAGTCTTCCCTATGCAAACAGAGAGCTGAGAGAGAAGAATGATTGATTGTGTGAGGCTGCTCAGCAGCTTTTTAATAGATTGACTTTTAAATACATCCTTTCTAGATCTTGATCTAACTAACACCTCGGCCAGAAATTTCCTGTTAACTTACAAGATATGCAGCCATACACTAGTGTAGGCCTTGTAGTAGCAGATAAAACTCTTCTTTCTTTCAGCACTTTCTTGCTTGCCAGACACACTTCTCACTCATGTTTTCTGGCAAGCTATTTCGTCTGTTTATCTGGTTCAGCATTGTTGCGTGTTACGCCTGTTAGTTCATTCTGGCCCATCCCAAATTAGTCTTGAAGTGAATATCCATCATTTCCCCTTTTTTTCCTTTTGGCTTAGCTTTGATCTGGATTATGCACAATGTCAATATCAGTGGTATGCTGCTAATACCATAGTTTAAAAACTATATTTCTGCTTAGCTTATTCTATAAATTTTGTAAAATTTTGGAGAAGCTGAGGCTTGTGGTTTAATAGAGGCAATGGGACATTATTTATAACCTGGATTTGCTACAGACATATTTTATCAAAATAGTTTAGTCTAACTAGAATTAAGCTCAGGAAATATGACATTTTGTTGAGGGTTTCCCCTTTCACACAGTGCTCCAGGCTATCAGCTGTGTGTAGTGCAGGCTCCAAACATTCTGAATATACATCTCGACCAGGGATGGGATTCAAATTTTTTAACAACTGGTTCTGTGGGCGTGGCTTAGGTGGTGGGTGTGGCTTGGTGGTCATGTGACTGCGTGGAGAGCTTGGTGGTCATGTTATTGGCTGGCGTGGCCAACTCAATATCACTCACATCGAGGCATGCATCTCCTTGCCTGGCCTCTCATGACTGTGGGGATGCTGCAACAGTCGTAAGTGTGAAAAATGGTCAGGTCACTTTTTTCAGTGCCATTGTAACTTTGAATGGTCACTCCACACAAGCAAAGTACCAGCAAAGGAGGGAAAAAAAACTCCAGAGATGTTCCTGAGACAGGAAGTCTAGTCCTGCCAAGAATGTAATAAGGGTTAACGGAGAGGCAGTTTCTATAAGCAACACCAGAATGTTTCCTTCCTGCTTTCCTTATAGGATTAGGCCAGTAATTTCTTCTAACAACTGGTTCTCCGAACTGCTTAGAATGTTAACATCCGGTTCTAGTGAATAGGTGCGAACTGGTAGAATCCCACCCCTGATCTCGACCTCAGGCTAGAGAGATTATGCTCTCTGCATGTAGCCCACAAGGCAGTGGTGATAATCTATCGGTTTGCCCTGGTTCTGCCGAGCCGGTAGTGGTGATGAGCAGCGGAGACCGAACCAGTTCTCTCCGACGCTCTGTGTTGGGCGCACCCACCCACCCAGATTCCCATACTAACCTTTATGTCCTGCTTTTGAAGAGCAGCTTTGCGGCAGTTGCTGAAGCATCAGGGAGAGTAGAGTACAGGACTCAAAACGCCTCTGCACCTGCGCAAAGTGTGGCGCACGCACGGGTGCAAAATGTATGCGCACGCGCAAAGCGCACCCACCAAGCCACACCCACCGAACTGGTGGTAAAAATATTTGAAACACACCATTGCCACAAGGTCTTCACAGCTCCCCTTTGAGGAGAGGAAATATTTTATCATTTTATAATCCAAATGCCAGTAAGAGGAGAGGCGAGAGACATCGACAAAAAAGGACAAGTTTAGAACCAAGGCTGAAAAGAACAGTTTCAGAAATTACTGTATTTGACTAAAATCATCAGAGATCATCTGTATGAGGGATCCGGGAATAACAGAGAGAGCTTTACATTGGGAAAGATAAATATAAAGGTCTAGCTGGTAATATTTTATAACAGTAATTTTACTTTGAAATATATGCAATTATTTAAGCTTTAGGATATCTGATATATCTTGTCCTGGATATTAATGGAACCTGGTATCTCTTTGCAATGAAGTTGCTTTATATTATTAGCAGATCTATCACCTTTTATCTCATCCTCTCTTTTGCAGTTTTCTGTGAGAGATTTCTTTAACATGCTAACTGGTTTTAACAGCACTTTACTTTTATCTCCTTGCCATAGAATGTTTTTGCCAGCGATAACTTAATGCTGAACAGGGAATTTTCCATCTTCTTTCCTTTTTAAAAAATATAGTAGTAATTTGTCAGATGGAGCTGTTGTAACACTGTGAAGACCAGGAGGTAGCAGTGTAGGATTTATTTCATTTTTATCATCTTTCGTTTCTTCGTACTTGCCAGTAAGACCACGGACTGTGGGATTCTTAACTGCCTCACATGCTGGGACTGGGGAGAGTATCCTAGGATTCTCCAGGAGGCTTAAGTTGAAGCAGCAATATCTAAGAGGAGAGATCCTTGGTGCTTTCTGAGCTTGGTTGTTGCAGACGTTTCATTACCCAATCTAGGTAACATCATCAGTGACTAGAAACCAACCAACCTCATAGAGCACCGAGCACCTCTCATTTCAATCCTGAGCCGCACATATTCTCCTTTGTCGGCAGCAATATCTGTCAAGCAGCTTCATCCAAGCAAGGTTAGGATGTGTAAACCCAGGAGTTCTCCCTCGAGCCGCTCGGAGCATCCAGAGACTGGGATGTGCTTCTGAGTCCTCTTCTTGCAGGCTGAGCTTTAGATGAGGAAACGCTCCGCCCTCACGTGGTATCGCGCAGCGTCTCCCCAGTCTTTTGCTCAGCCTCGAAGAGTCAGGCTGTGTTTTCAGAGAGCTCCTTGGCTGATCGTTCATTTCTTGCCTATTTCTTGCCTATTCCAACTTCGTCTTCATAAGGTTTGCCTTTCCTTCCTCCTCCTGCGCAAAGGGTCTGGACTTAAGGGAAAAATTTCCCGTCCCTGGGGCGAGCTGTGGCTCGCAGCGCGATAGCGCGACCCCCCACCCTTATCAGATCGCGTCGCTGCCTCCGCGTTGCCTCGTGGCACGCATTTCTTTATTGCTGGATTCCCCCACCCTAAACGCCGATCGGGAGGGTCATCGCCCCTAGGGCCCTAGGAGCTGAGCTGACCAGCAAGCCCTCCTTTTCCGTCCCGGCGTCCCGACGGTTCAGCTTGCGGCCGCCATTTTGGCTCCGCATCGTGGTCGGGCGCCATTTTTAAATACTTTAACTGCGGTGAATTGGAGCTCCAGGCCTTGGGTTAAAGCTTAGCTGCCCATCTCTTCCACCTGGCCCGCTCCTTTATTACTTGTTGGCCTCCCGCAGCCCGCTTTCGGGCGAAGTTGCAGCCCCCTCCGGTTTTATTTTTCTTGTCTGGAGGCCTGCTGCCAGAGGCCTCTCTTCAACTCTAGGCCTCAGGCGTTTATTTGACTGATTGGCCTGTACTGAGATACAGTTCTCCCTGTTACAGTTACTGTTTCTATAGATTTCAAAAAACAAAAACAAAACACCAGAGTTCAATTCCTGACAGAGGGTTTTAATCCCATTGGAAAAATCTGTGGCTACAATGCATATTATCCTTGATTTGCAGCAGCTTGTTTAGTGACTGTTCAAAGTTACAATGACATTAAACAATAATAATAATAATAATAATAATAATAATAATAATAATAATAATAATAATAATAATAATAATAATAATATATATGATATTTTTAAAACCAGGGCTGTTTAGCTCCTGAAGCTAATGTATTGCATATTGTCACCTAATGTGAAATACAAATACAAAAAAAAAAAAAAATTCTTTTTGTACACCAATATTTCTCATAGATATATAGAGGTATACGTAGAACCTGTTTATTCACCTGGTATAAAACATAAAAATAAATAAAGGGAGAAGAAAAATTACAAATTAGAGTATATATATTTCTGTTATCTCCGTACATAACAAATTCCAAAAGGGGGAGCGGGCCAGCTTCATCGTCACCCGGCCTCATCCAGGCCTGATCTGGGCGAGCCAACCGCCCTTGCTAGTATTTATTATCTAACATGGCAGACGACAATCCTCTAAACGTCCTTCCTTGAAGGCTAAGGCAAAGTCCCACTACTTGCAGGCAGGACAAGGAACCTAAGGGCTCTAGACAGGACAAGGAACCTTCCAAGGCCTCCCAACGTGACGCCTCAAGGCGCCACAAAGCGTTGAAAAAGAGTCTGACAGGCGTTCAGGAGTCCCGCCCGGAGTCGCCAATACTTCCTCCTCCAACCACTTTAACACCCACTGCTGCTGGTCTGCGCCAGGACGAACCCTCTACCTCCGAGGTTCCGCCTCACATCAGGGCTTGGATGGAATCAGCCATCCGCCAGAGCATTGCAGAGGGACTACAACACATGACCAGATCAGTCTTCTCTCCATGAGCCTCAAAGCACGACTCTTTCTCCATCAGATCCTTCCACAACCGGTCCCCCGGTTGATCAGGTACTCTCTCAGAGGGACAGCCCTCCTCCGGTTGGGGCCCAGGTGGAGGAGGAAGGGGACTTTGGGGATTTCAGGGAAGAGGAAGAGGACTCCCAGATGGGATCCTCCCGCTACAGTGAAACCTCTTAGAGGCTGACATCATGGAGGGGAGATGTCGGAGGACGAGGGCACTTCCCGACCAACCCACTTTGGGGAGCTGTTCAAGCCGCACATGTTCAAGTCCCTCCTCCTTAAGGCCAAGTATGTCTCTGGCCTTCTTCCCCAGTCCCCTGCAAACCTTCCCCCATCCCAGAGGGCCCGGAGGACTCCATTTTCACCCAACCAGTGGTGGAAGCTGAGGTCATCCTTCCCCTTCCATCTTCGTGGATCCGGTAGCGAAGCAACTCACCTCCACAGGGACCCCTCCTACACCCTCTAGCCTAGACAAGAGATTCCTTAATCTCGATTCGGCACTATCTAGCCTTCTGAACATTCCGAACTTGATGACCCCATTGTGGGTCTGGTTTTCTCCTCTACCCCTTGTGAGGCCCTAGAGACCTTGAAACCTGATGACATGCGGGCGGAGTTGCTGCTGGCGCAGGGCCCACCTATATGACGCCTGGGCCATTAAATCAGCTATGGCCGCTTCCTTTTTCACAAGGTCCTCTATCCGCTGGCTACGTCAGCTCAAGGAACACGCCCCGCTTCCAATCTCAGAGCTCACCAGGACATAGCGGAGTCAGTGGCTGCAGCCGAGTTCTTGGCTGACGCCACTTACCAGTCGGTAAAATTCTCTTCCAGGGCCATCACATCGCACGTCACGGCTCGTCGCATGCTGGCTCAAACACTGGCAGACGGACGTAAAGAATAAGGTCAAGCTGGCCACTGCTCCCACTAAGGGAGATAAACTGTTTGGCCCAGCTTGGAACCACTGTTGGTCGAGGACCGCAGTAAGAGAAAGTATCTACCCCCTTCCCGTCCAGATACCCTAGACCCCTTCCTTCCGATCCCAGGACCGCACGGTCCCGGACGACAGGACCAGACGCGGTGGCAGCTACAAGAGACCCTTTCGGGATTGGGAGGAAGGCCCTACCGCAGAAGGTGGAGCCTCTTCCTCCCTCCCCATTGGCGGCCGCCTCAGCCACTTCGCTGCCCAATGGGACATATCCACATCCGATGCATGGGTTAGGGACACAATCAGGTTTGGTCTCGCCCTGGAGTTCAGGTCCGCCCCCTGATTATTTCATCCCATCCCCCTCCTCAAGGGATCCCTCCAAACGTGCACCAAGGGATGCAGCCATCCATCATCTTCTTGACATCCAGGCCATGCAACCTGTCCCTCCGAATCAGGGAGAAAAGGGCTTTTACTCCCATCTCTTTGGGGTGCCCAAGCACTCTGGGGTTGGAGAGTCATCCTGGACTTGAAACGGCTCAACCGTCACCTTATCCAACGTAGGTTCTATATGCACTCCTTGCAATCTATTCTTTTAGGCTCCAGGCGGGAGACTGGTTATCTCCCATAGATCTTTCGGAGGCATTCCTCTATATTCCAATCAGGGCCCTCCCATTACAAATTCCCAGGTTCTGTCATAATAGCCTTCACTATCAATACGTGGCCCTACCCTTTGGACTGGCATCGGCCCCCGGACCTTCACCAAGGTCCCGGCGGCCTGGCGGCTCATCTCAGGAGCGTTCCCGTCCGCCTCCACTGCTACTTGGACGTTATCCTTATTCTATCCCCGTCCAAATCCCAGGCAGTCAGGGATACCAGGGTCTCCCTCTCGCCTTATGGGCACACGGGTTTCTAGTCAATTGGCAAAGAGCCAACTTACCCTTCCACCCGAATCAACCTCTTGGGTGCCATAATTTATTCCGTTTCTCAAAGAGTTTTCCTCTCTCCGGAGAGGTTCCTTAGCATTCAAGCACTGGTCAAACAGAGCAGGCGTTCAAGGAGGGTGGCCTTGATGGACTTCTCTGAATTGTTGGGCAAAATGGTGTCACCCATCTCTATTATTCCCTGGGCCCGTCTTCACACAGTAGATCCCTCCAGTGGCTCCTGCTCCCGCTCCAACGATCCGGAAGATGCAACTCGAAGGCCAGAATCAGGGTCCCTCCAAGGGTCCTCACGTTTCTTCTCTGGTGGACCAATTCCGCCATCAACAGAGGCCACCTCTTCGAGGAACCTCAATGACTCTCCGTCACTACGGACGCTAGCCTGTCCGGTTGAGGCGCTCATCTCAACTCGCTCTCGGCACAGGGCAAATGGTCGCCGACCGAGCAGAGGTGCAGTATCAATTGGCTAGAGCTTCACGCTGTCCATCTGGCCCTGTGCAGTTTTTCCTCAGGTCCGCAAACATCACGTTCTCGCTCACGGACAACGCCACGGCCAATGCCCATATCAACAGGCAAGGGGGCACCCAGTCCATCCAGCTAATGAGGGAAGCCGAGCGCCTTTGCCGCTGGACAGAATCCAACCTCCTATCTCTAAAAGCCGTACACATCTCCGGAGTAGACAATACCAGGCGGACTGGCTGAGCAGGGCCACGGTGGACCAGGCAGAATGGAGTCTCCATCCATCCCTACTCGAGGAAGCGTCCAGAATATTCGGCCTTCCGGTGGTGGACCCTTTCGCCTCCGTCCAACACTCAGCTTCCACGGTTCTTCTCCCGTATCCGTCTCACCGGTCGGAGAATCTCAATGCCATGCTTTGCCCATGGCCCCCAGGGCTCCTATATGCCTCCCCTCCGCTCCCGTTAGTTCCCAGAGTAATACAGAAACGCATTCAGGAGAGGGCAGTCCTTCTCCTGGTGGCTCCCTATTGGCCCAGGCGACCGTGGTTTGCGGACCTCCGCTTTTATCGGTAACGCTCCATGGAGGATCCCCCGGACTGGGTCTCCCTCTCTCAGGGGCCCCTTCTGCATCCGGAGCATCAATGGCTCCAGTTAGCCGTCTGGAGGTTGAGCGGATCCGCCTGACTAGTGAAAAGCCCTCAGTCAAGTCATCGACACTATTTTGGCCGCCAGGCGACCTTCCACTACACGAATTTATGATGCCACTTGGAAGAGGTTCTGCAAGTGGTGTAGCGGGTCTCAGATTGATCCCCTCTCTCCCTCTGTGGCTCAGATCCTAGAATTCTTCAGGAAGGCCTTCGCAAGGGGCTCGCACCTAACACCCTGAGACTACAATTTTCTGCCCTCTCGACCGTGGTCTCCTGTGATAACTACGATTCCCTTTCTCATCACCCCGAATTAGATCTTTCCTTAGGGCGCCACCAACCTGTGCCCTCTCACTGTTCACAGGTTCCCCACATGGGACCTCATCAAGGTCCTCATTTATCTTACTCGTTCCCTCGTTCGAGTCTTTGAGGGACTCATCCCTTCAGTTTCTCACCTTATGGTAGTTTTTTCTAGTAGTTATTACTTCTCCTCGTCGAGTTTCGGAATTAGCAGCTCTGTCAGTCAGGAGCGATCTATGCGTGTTCCATGCAGACCGAGTGGTCCTTCGTCCCGACCCCACCTTCCTACCAAAAGTCAACTCTCCCTTCCATAGGTCACAGGATCTGGTTCTACCAAACTTTTGCCCTAGGCCCTCCAGGGGCAGGGGGGTCCTCTGGCACTCCCTAGATGTTAGAAGGGCCTCGCGTATACATATTAAGCGCACTCAATCCATGAGAAAGTCGGAATCCCTCTTCCTATCCTTTCAACCCAGGTCACTGGGGCTTAGGGTTTCTCCCTCCACCATCAGTCGCTGCATCAGGGCCACCATTGCGAGGTGCTACCTTTCCCATTCCCTGCCCGCTCCGGGTGGAATAACCGCCCATTCCACCAGAAGTGCAGCCACCTCGGCGGCCTGGGCCACGCAAGCCCCCATCGCTGACATTTGTCGGGTAGCCACCTGGACCTCTCCGTCCCCGTTTATCAGACATTATAAAATAGATACGTGACGCCTCAGCGGAGGCCTCTTTTGGCCGACGGGTCTTACAGAGGATCATCAGTGATCCGGAGGGGCCTTCGGGCCAGACGGAGTCCCACCCGTAGGACAGCCCAGCTTTGGTATGTCCCAGTCTCTGGATGCTCCGAGCGGCTCGAGGGAGAATGGGCGTTGGTTCTTACCTGATACGCCCCTTCTCGGCGAGCCGCGAGGAGCATCCAGCCCCACCCTAATTTCTCCGTCTGGTGGGGACTCTTGATTCAGCCAAGGAGCCAATAGTAGATTAAAAAGAATTAATCACCTCTCTTCTCGTTATCGCAAAAAACTGGGGAGACGCTGCGCGATACCACGTGAGGGGCGGAGCGTTTCCTCATCTAAAGCTCAGCCTGCAAGAAGAGGACTCAGAAGCACATCCCAGTCTCTGGATGCTCCTCGCGGCTCACCGAGAAGGGGCGTATCAGGTAAGAACCAACGCCCAATTTGGGGGAAAGAAGGGTTGAGACCTCTAGCCTTTTGCCATATACAGGTAGTCCTCGACTTACAACCACAATTGAGCCCCGAATTTATGTTGCTAGGTGAAAAATGTGTTGAATTATGCCCCATTTTTACGACTTTTCTTGCCACATTTGTGAAGTGAATCACTGCAGTTGTTAACTCTACTAGCAAGGTTGTTAGGTAGATCTGTCTTCCCCATTGACTTTGCTTGCCAGCAGGTCACAAAAGGGGATCATATGACCCCAGGACACTGCAGCCATCATAAATGTGGGCCATTTGTCAAGCATCTGAATTTTGATCATGCGACCATGTTGTAAGTCACCTTTTTCAGTGCCGTTGTAACTTCAAACAGTCACGAAATGAACTGTTGTAACTCGAGGACTGCTTTTTGTAAATCGGACTTCATCATTTTAGATTGCTGTTGTATTCATATGTGTATTTCTACATGTAAGAAACTGGAAGTCAAATTTTATATTATAGGGATCAGGTCTAATTAGATTTTCAAAGTCCAAATGCACAACTGGCATTTCCTTAAAAGTTTACTAGATAGCAGATGGATATCTATCCATACAAAGCAATTTAATTATGCTAAAACTACTATACAGTAGTGCAAACTGCCCCCCCCCCCCTTTACCAATTTCAATATGGGGATAGGCATGCTTTGCTATATCGTGTTCCCTATATTGAGGGCCTAAATCTGTGCATGCAGTTTTTCCCCATCTTTGGGCTGAATTAGTACTCTCCATGTGCTGTGATGTTTGCTTTTTCTGAATATGTTTCTCTAAGTGAGCCAAAGCAGCACTATGATTTTTTGGCAGTCAAAAAAAATAATAATTCCTGAGAGGTGTTAAAGAGAAGATGACATCTCCTTGACAAAGGACTGCATGGAGTATATCTGGATGTTTGCCCAGAATACTTGAGGTGAAGATTATCCTTCTAGGTTCTTTTAACCATTAGGTTAAAACTGTTCCATGTGTTAAAAAGCAACAAACAAACAAAAACAATGGTTGGTTGGGTAATTTCAATCTTGGATGGCGTTTTTTTAAAAAGTATTTCATGCTCACTAGCATTCTTTTTTTTCTTCTGTGATGCTTCCAGCTTTGAAATACAAGTAAATTGTCTCAGTAAATTAATATTTTAAAACTGATCAAAAAGGTGTCATCAGTTCAGCTCTCAGAGTCCTAATGAACACATGCAAGAGTTATTAAAACCATCTTTAAACCTTGCGGTGGTTAATCCTTTTCTTTCTCTGAGGCGGGCCATGTTGCAGTTAATCCTGCTGGAATTAAGCCTCTCATCAAATAATATCTGTGCCTGGATCAAGTTTATTTCTCTGTAATTTAATGAAGTAAGGTGAACAAGTGAAGGGGGCTCACTATTTTTGCCTAACCTTATCATTGGCCGTAAAGGTAACTTTTCTGCAGTACAGTATGGGAAAGTTTCTTCTGGATCTATTGAAAAGGAGATAGGTTCTTGAGAGCATCTTGCCAGCCAAAGTTGTAGGATAGCATATATAAATATCAGGCCAACTTTCCTTTCCTTCTCATGATCCCCTCTAACTTCCAGATTAAGAGTACAGAGCATCAAGAGGCATGAATAAATGAATACTGTGGTACAGATTCCATCATTACTAATTGTTGTTCATTCTGGTGGGGCAATGATAGAAATTGGAGTCCAACAACTTGTGGTGAGCCACACATTCTCTATCCTTTTTTACGAGATGGTGCTAAGCATAAGACGAGCATCTTGCCTTTGTTTCTGTCCATCAATGTCAGAATATACAGTACATGGCAATGGAGAATGAGGAGGATTAGGAACCATGATAAAGATCACATAATCCATAATATTAATAGGGAAAGCAGGTGAAAGCGGTCTAGAGAAAAGAAGGACTAGAGGTGACATGATAGCAGTATTCCAGTATTTGAGAGGTTCCCTCAAAGAGGAGGGGTCAACTTATTTACCAAAGCACCTGTAGGCAGGACATGAAATAATGGATGGAAACTAATCAAGGAGAGAAGCAATCTAGAACTAAGGAGAAACTTCCTAACCGTGAGGACAATTAACCAGTGGAACAGCTTGCCATCAGAAGTTGTGGGTGCTTCATCACTGGAGGCTTTTAAAGAGATTGGACAGTCACTTGTCTGAAATGATATAGGATCTCCTGCTTGAGCAGGGGATTGGACTAGAAGACCTCAAAGGTCCACTCCAGCTCTATTCTGATTGATTGATTGATCGTTAATCTTCACTAATGATCATCACTAGCGATCATTAATATTAATGGGAAGTAGGTGGCAGCAATTATAAACCCAAATAATGTAAAACAAATACAGTCTCTATTCATAAAGCAGACTTAATAATATAAACATTATGGCAATAGAAGGCTAATTAACTCCTGTAGTGGAATAAAGAGTCATTATTTTGATTCAGGTCGCTTATGATAGAATCAGATTTCTTAATTAGTTGTGATTCAGTGGTTTACTTGTGGAGTTAGCTTTCATTTTTTTTAAATCTTCCAAATAATCACTTTAATGACAGTAGCAGTTTCCTTGGGAAGTTCAAATATTTTCCCAATTTATTTTGAATGTTGCCATTTCTGCCCTTGGATCTGTATATGTCTAATGTTTTGTCTAAATAATAATTATTTGATGTTGAACGCAGAATGCAGTTGAGAATATGCTGCACTGGAAGATTAACTGTTAACAACCTTTGATATTGGTGCTGACATTATTACATCTTGTACTGCTGCCAGAGAAATTATCTAGAATGTATGAAAGTACTCCAAATGTATTTTGGAAATGTAAACAACGTGAAAGGACATTTTATCATTCTTGGTGGACATGTAAAATAGCTGGAAAATATTGAATTCAAATTCATACTTAGATGCAGACAGTGTTAAAAACCAATATTCAATTGAAGCTGGAACCTTTCTTTTTAGGATTAATGGATAAACAGGTAGAAAAAAAGCCATGGAAGATTATTTCAGTATATGATTACTGTGGTGAGATTACTATATGCACAGAGATGGAAAGATTGGACACTACCCAATACGGAGGAATGGCTGGTGAAGTTAATAGATATTGCTGAAATGGATAAATTAACTTTTTTTGAGTAGAGGAAAGATATTATCTAAATTTCTTGGAGACTGGTGGCCTTTTTGTGTAAAAATGGATTTGTGATCTGTGCTTTGATAATTAAACACAATAGGTTATGGAAAGAAAAACAATATGCAACTTTAGAAAAATATTAAAATATATTTGTACTTTTAACTGCTGTGAAGAATATCAAAGCCATTTCTTTATATCTTTTTTATTTTCTCTTTTCCCTCAACTTTTTTCTTTTCTTCCCCTTTTGGTTTTTCTTTGATTTCTATCTTTTTCTTTTTTATATATATATATATAAAGATGCGGTAGTAACGGAAGCCATGGATAGCAACAAATTATGTTTTGACATATTTCTTCTATGCCTGACTTATAACAGATTACTTCTGGGTATTAATGTGCCATTATTGATCTGTAGGAGTAATTTGTTTTTTAGTGCTACATCTCACAAAACTTGCATTTTTATATACTTGTTTATCTGTGATCTTTTAAATATCCAGCATCCTGCTGTGCCTGCGGAATGTGCAGTTTGACAAAAATGTTCCGTCAGAAGCATTTTAAAGTTGCAATTGTGAGATAAGGGGCTAGGTGATTTGATTAAATAATTAAATAAAGCGAGCTGTTGTTTAGATGCTTGGCATCTCCAGAAAAATTCCATGGAAATAAGATATAGCAGGGAGACAATCTGAAAGTTAAAAAAAGAAAAGAGTGGTGGACCCCTTTACCAGAATAATAGGAAGAGGAAGTGGAGAAACTAGTTTGAGATGAGACATGCCAGGAGGCAACCCAATTTGGGAGAGAAGGAAGGGAACTGGGGTGCAGGCTGGAGATGGCGTCTGAGGACAGCAAGAAGGTTGAGAGAAACCTAAGCAAAGAAATAGGAAAACAAAACTGTGGTTCTCTATTTGAAGAGGGAGTTTTTGAAAAAGAGAGGGAAATTAAGGACTTTTAAACTATGCCTGTGATTTAGTATTTAATTCTCCACCTCTAATTGTTAGCAAGTTACTTAGCCGTTATGAATAATTGTAGCTCCTAATAAGAAACTTATTATGTATCATATGTAATGCGTGTTGAATGGGTTGGTATGAGTGTGGTGTATGTAGTGCATGTGTATATAACACATAAATAGAGATTTAGAGATAACTGATCTATCTACTGGAAGGTATGTATGTATGTATGTATGTATGTATGTATGTATGTATGTATGTATGTATGAGGCTTTCTTTATGGTAACTGAATTGAAGTAATGATGTAGTGATTGTTCCTGGACTTGTTACAGGGCTCAAAAAGAGTCTTGAGATCCAATGAATATGTTTTACCACCTGGAGGCTTGATGGAGACTGATCTGGAGTTAACATTTTCACTGCAGGTAACTTTAACTTTCTTGGGCAGAAATAAAGAATTGTTTATCAGTAAAAGCTTTCTTTCTCTATTTTGAACAGAATGTATTTAAGAATAGCACTTCAAGTAACTATGTTATGAATTATTAAACAGTACTTGCCTTCTATTTGTAACCTATGATCAATATTCTTAAAGCATAATCCTGGATATATTTATTTTGTGTTCAAAGGATCTTATTTTCATAATTAGTTTATTATGAGCACAGTCTAAGCTATTTTCCAATCACATTTGTGCTCTAGTTATAAAATGAAGCGTAAAGGAAGGAATATGGAGGCTGCTTGAAAGATCTGGTATTCCTTCTTTACCTCTCTGTGAATGTTTCACCAGAAGCACCTTAAAAATGATCTTTCAGGTCAATACTCTTTTTTTACAGTATCCACATTTCCTGAAAAGAGATGGTAACAAGCTCCAGATCATGCTGCAGCGCAGAAAACGGTATAAGAATAGAACTATTCTGGGCTACAAGACTCTGGCAGTGGGCATCATTAACATGGCTGAGGTAAATGGAACTACAGAAATATTGTAACACAGCTATCTGGGAATTGATGGGGAAGAGGAAATCATTATTTAGGGTGTTGATTTAGGACCAGAATATAACACTGGCTGCTTTGTACATTGTCCAAGGAAAACATGGAATGGTATTAATCTATGCTAGAGGACTTTTGTGTTGTATCCTCTACTCAGGTCATGCAGCACCCCACAGATGGAGGGCAGCTTTTGGGCCTTCACAGCAACATCAAGGATGTGAGCATCCGGGTGGCTGAAATCAGCATCTACTCACTTTCTAGTCAACCTATCGATCATGAAGATGGAAATGTCCCCTCTGGTCCCAAAATTAAGGCATCTGGTAAGGTTTTGTTTATAAAGCTTCACCCTGCAGGGTTTAGTTGAAGTGGTTCTCTGTTTGCCCCAAATCCTTTGGACACGTCTGGATTATATTATTATTCCATCTTGAAGTATTTTTTTTTCTTCTTCTGTTAATCCACAATAATGTTAGTGATCCTTCTTCTAACGTGTGGCTAAATACTGGCATACATTGTCCAAAATCACAGTAATTGGTCCCAGTTTGGGTATCTTCAAAGAGGAATTCCAAAAATTGTAACTATAGGTTACCTCTGTTATCTGAAGCATTTTAGTAGCACTTGCTTGGAACACAACCAGAAGGGTGAGAACCAAACACTTCATAGTAAAACTAAAGAATATGTAGACTGTATCTCACATTGAAATAAGAACCGTAGAATATTTCAGATGTAGCACAATTCTACATTTAAAATTGTGGTCTAGAAATGGCTTCCAAATGAGATCACATTGTAGATCACATTTACTTTTTAGATATGGATTTATTCTAGACCTTGAGGCATAATCTTCCAGTTTTTTTCACCATTCATAATTCACCATGCGTAGAGGAGATCAGAGATCTTTTCCATTAAACAGCATCCTTACAGCTATTATGTATAATGTTAAATATAATATCAGTTTAGTATGTTTTAAAGAAATGTATGGTTTAGTGAGGTTTAATAAAAACACCTCAGAGTGTAATGAGATAACAACTTTCAAAATTTGTTCTTTTCTGAGATGAATTGTCATTATGTTCCGTTGTGTTTTGTCACTCTTCTCATGAACCTTGCAGTTACTTCCTTCCATTAGCTTGTAGCCTTCCGTTAGAAAATCTAGTGCCTTATTGTTGTATTTTCTTCCATTCTTCTGTATAAATTCATGAGTGGCCATGGTAACCATCTTTTTCCATTCTAGATCGCTCTCCAGATATTGATAACTATTCTGAAGAAGAGGATGACAGCTTTTCCTCTGAACAGGAAGCCAGTGATGATGCAGTACAGGGCCAGGTATTTATCTATCTATTGGCCTTTCCTTTCCTGTAAGACAAGAGTTCAAAAGCTGGGTATTTTTCAGGTGTATTTGAGTTACAAAAGCCTCAGTTCTTGAGGATGATAAGACTTGTTCAACAATATTGATTACTCACTCTTACTAAAGGAGATTATGAAGAGTATATCTTTTTTGAGTTACCCTTCCAGCTGTCAAAGATGGGATATATTTTAGTGCTAAGTACCAGGTATAAATTGCTAGTCTCTTTCCTCCCACTTCAGCAGCTAATCTGTACCCAGTTTATAATAGGCTTAGGGGAGGGAGGGAGGGAGGGAGGGAGAGAGAGAGAGAAGGAGAAGGGAAGAGGGAGAGAGAGAAAGGAGGGGAGGAGGAGGGAGAGAATACGATTGATTAAAAGAATATTTAATAGATGATAAAAAATGAGAGTGCCCCAAACTGAGAATTGAGATGCAATGGAGTTTTGTCCTGCAATTTAAACAGAGGCATGTAATAAGTGATTAAGGTTTTTTCCTCCTTCACTTACCAGAAATAGCAGATGTTTTTTCATTGTGGATGGATCCTTGTGGGAGAAATAAAAGCCATTAAGAGAGAAAAACAGGTTTCTAGCAACAGGGGTGAATCTATTGAGATATTTATTAGGGAACAACTAATAAGTATCTGGAATGCTACTGTTAAAATAGTTTTAATGAATCGTACACATTCTTTTGACCCAGAATAAGCTAGCTCTTAAAACATACCTTCTGAGAAAATTCCCCATCTCAACTTTCTATTCATTGATCATCAGCCATGTAATCTCTTATTTGTTGCTCTCTAAAACTCTCTAATTAATATCCAAGGAATCATCAAGTTCACCCCGCTCCCTGAAACCAGATGGTCATGACAGTTTATTGTCCTCTCTTTCTATTCAGGATTTGTATGATGAAGATGATGAAATGAGGAAGCCAAAGAAGGCCAGGCGGAAAATGATCCGAACTACATCAATGACCCGAGTAAAGTCAGCCCTTTTTTTTCCTGGGGGTGGATTTCTGTGGGCTTTAGGTGGGAACAGGAGCAAGGGCACTCCATAATAAACCATGATTGCAAGTCCGACTTTACTTTTCCCCTTTCTTCCCACAAGGTGCCATCCATAAATAAATTCAGAGAGAGCGAGAAATTCATGTAGTCTTCCATCAGCATAGATTTCAGGGTTACCTATGTTATAGACTTCTTTCTGGATTCAGATTCTTTTTTTTTTTAAAGAATATAGTGATATTTTCTATTTTTTGCCACGAAAGCAGAAATAAATGCTTAGAATAGCCACATATTAGGATATCTGATACCTTATTACTTAAATCTATCACATAAAAGATGGGATTGATTTGTTTCCTAATACAGGATAAATAATAATGGGTTTAAATAACAAGGAAATAGATTTCAATTGGACATTAGGAAAAATGTCTTAATGATAAAGGCTATTTGACATTGGAATAGACTGCCTCCAAAAGTGGTGGACTTCACTGAAGATGTTTACATTTATGTTGGATGGGAAGTCATTATAGTCAATTCCTATGGAAGATAAAGGTTGGACTAGATCAGGGGTGTCAAACTCGCGTTGTCCCGTTGATGTATCTGGACTTTTTTCCCCTTTGCTAAACCAGGCGTGGGCGTGACCAGCGTGTGATGCATCTGGCCCGCGGGCAGGGAGTTTGACAGCCCTGGACTAGATGATCAAGGTTCCTTCCAACTGTTCAGTTCTGTGATTCATTTAACACGTGTTGTAACATGCATAAGAATAGTAACATCCAGGTAGGAAGCTGTTGGGATGAAAAGGCCATACCTGAGAAGGGCATCCACGTTCAGCAGATGGGAGCAACAGCTGGGAGTCCTCCCTTCCGGCACAGGGATTCCAACTCCCAGTTTTTCCTTTTTAATCTTTAGTTCTGCTGCTCCTGCTGCTCCTGATTAAATCCACAAATGATTAGGTGACCATCTAGAATCAGTAGAGGTCAGCTCTGAGAAAGAAGCTGACACTGATGCTGCTATTCACAAGGGATTGCTCATCCCCTCCCTATGGAAACGTGGGGAAATTGGGCTGCTGTTAGGTCATTTTGGCTTCTGTGTTTGGGCCATGTTTTAGTTCTGCTGGGAGGAAATGGCAAGATGGGCCAATTACAGAATACGTTGTAGTGTACATCCAGCTGGAGGAGAGGTCTCTAAACTTGGCAACTTTAAGACTTGTGGACTTCAACTACCAGAATTCTCCAGCCAGCAAAGCTGCCAAGTTTGCCAAGTTTGGAGACCCCTGAGCTAGAGGGAGGTACCAAAGGAAGACTCTTCCTCTATTATTAATCTGTTTCCTTTCAACTTCTTTTATATTTTAGCAACCAAACTTCAAGCAGAAATTTGTTGCCTTGCTGAAGAGGTTTAAAGTGACAGATGAGGTAAGGAAATTGATTTTGGATAGATGTGGAGACAGCTATTTTCCCTCTTCACTCAATATTTGTTGAACACTTTTACTGAATATTTTAAAAGGGGAAAAATCATAAACCTAAAGAAGAGGACAGGGAAAAGCACGAAGCAAACAAATAAGAGATTTTTTTTCCTACCCAGCTTAATACTTTTTTACTGTCTTCATTTAACATTCAAAATTTGCCGCAACAGTAATAAATACCAGTGCCATCAACCTGCTGTTTTAATGCCTTCTCATGAAGACTCCCCCCCGCCCAAAAAAAAAGAAAAAGAAAAATTGGGTGCAAACTACCCAGTAGCCAAAGTGCTACTCATTATCTTATTTATTATCCTTTCCATTTTGGTTCCTGTGCTGGCCTTAGGTGCTCAAAACTTGAAAGATTTGAGTGACTGAAAACGTTCACAGATGTGGGCAGCCCCTCCCCCCTGCATGACATCGTTTCATAACAGCTGGCAGCACTGGGTATGCGTTGCAACCCGGGAAAGGGAAACCATGTAGCATAATCCGGTTCTGAGTTAGTTAAAAGTGCTCCTTCGATCCCAGAGTATTAGGAGACATGTTCTATGTAAACTATATACACTATCTCAGGAGAGTAGAAGTACATTCTCCCAGAATTATTTGGTTATTAGCGATTCTGTAATTTGGCTTTAATTCATTCAGTTTTGCCTGACGCTGCAGAGCGTAAAGCAAATCCTTTGCTTTGGTCATCGAGATAAAACTTTGATCCCGTAGGACTCAATTTCCCAGTTTTTTCAGGAGGAGGGAGCACTCCCTTTCCCCAACCCGATGACCTGGTTTAAGCTTCTGCATGCAATCCCTCATTTTCTCTCCGTGTCTCTATTTTATAAATACTTGCACTGTGGAGTGCTTGGCAGAGGATGTTGAGCTGGGTAGCTTTGGGGGGGCTCCTTCAGGATCAGAGGTATTTTATTGTATAGCATAAAGGCTTGTGCTTAGCCACCGTGGGATTGATCGGTAACACTTTCAAAATATAGAGAATGTCAAAAACATTTATAAGATTAATACCCTTAGGGAACAAACTATTTCTTCCTTTTTCTTTAAGAGCTTCTAGAGAACTATAGTTATGTGAGACATTTTCAGGAAAACCAACAGAGAATTCTGTGGCACTTTAAACATTTTTTCTCATGAGCCTTTATAAATCATAGCCCACAACATTAGTTGCTCTGCAGAGGCCTGTTCCTGTTTCTGCCGTAATTTCCCAAACGTGTAAAAAAAAAATTCTCTCCCTTCATAAGCGGCTCTCTATAGCCTCTAAATGATCAGGAAATGAAGTTGTGTTTTGCGGTCCACAGCCTTTTAAAAATTGTCCAGTCCTGCTTTATGATTAATTTGAGAGACTCAAAAAGTATTCAGATGACTCTAAAATTAAGTACATGCACTCTCTCCCTCTCTCTTTTTCTCTAACACACATTCATCTCTTGACTACTATACCCTCAAGTGACATAGGATAAATGAATCATTACTCGAGATGGATAAATATATGTAAATCTTGAATTGCCAAATTGTCTATAAATGAAGGAAGTGTCTTTTCCCAAAGGTGTTTTTTCAAAGCGATAGCTGGACTTTCTTGTATGTCTTTGATGATGTTTTGCTTCTCCTCCAAGAAGCTTGAGAGCTGAAGAAGCTGAGAAGTGAAACATCTTCAAAGAAAAATAAGAAACTCCAGTTGCCTCTTGGAAAAAGCACCCTTGGGACAACCATGACCTGGATAATTGAGAATCTCTATAGACAGGAAGGAAGTGTCTTCTATATAAGTCAAAAAATTATCAAATAAAGAGGCATACCCATTTGTAATGAAGCTGTGTTTGGGCCTCTTCATCTGTTAAAAGAGGTACTAATTTTGGATCAGGTGGTACATTTGGTAGGATGGTCCTTATGATATGGTATTCCATATTGAGAAATGGGGTAAGATTGAGTTTCGTTGGCTTCTGTCACTACTGTCCTTCCTTAGAAAAGGAATATAGGATCATACAGCAATCTTAATTTTATTCTTAGGAGTGCTTAAATTTATTTTCTTTTAGTAATAAATATTAACGTTCTGTTTTTCCCCATGTGTTTTAGAGACACATCAAGGCTATAATGTTGTTATTAAAAACTCCAATTTTTTTAAAAAAATGATTTCATAGTGGTCAATTTCAGTGGCTCAGATATATATAGTTGTATTTATCCTAGTGCATCAGCAAGGAGAATTTTAATTTTGGGTATGGTTTTTTATATGTAATAAAAACCGGGGGGAAAAGACACCATGAATTAATGGATGAAATTAGTATTTTATGTTGGTGTACCATTTTTCTCCTCACCATGGTTTGGGATCTCCAGGTTTTGGATTCTGACCCAGTGGATCAGACCCAAGAAGTGGAGGAAGACCTGGGTTTGCTCTATGACAGCCTTGAGGAATGCAACAATAGTGACAGCGGCCCTGAAATTGAAGATAATGAAAGTGTTCATAGCACTCCTAAGCCAACTTTGAGGTAAGAGCTCAAAGATGAAAAGCCACTGAATTTGGCTTGAGGAACTGTGGCAGGAAATATTTGTCCTTCAAAGCTTTCCTTTGGATTTCAGCCTCTCAACATTGTCTCCAAAATTCAAGTAACTCCATGCCCAGCCAGGAATCCATTGCACGTCTACTCCAAAGCAAGCCCCAGTTGAGTTAACTGAGGCTCAGTCCCAGAGAGCTGCATTTAGCTCATCAGCCCTGACTTTCCTTCTTCTTCAGTGCAGCTGGGCTGATGACTTGCAAGACACAGTTTCCGCATTTGTGATTCATTTGCTGGGAAAGGGAAGACTTGGGATCAAAAAGTAATTTGGTGAAGGATGGGGAAAGCTTGAGGCTGACCTTAAATGTGACAGGCTAATAAAAGAGCCCTGCGTAAGCCACAACAGACCAGCAGGGATTGATGAAGTAGCCAAACTCCTCTGGGGCAGTTATGCTGAGTCTGCCTTGCAAATGACTGGGTAAAAGAAGAAAGAGACTGATGGTGAATTTTGTATTTTAGTGCTTGCTTGAGGAAGTGGTGGAATACCTCTTTAAGTGTTTTCATATGGTTTTTCTTTCACGGGGACAGGCTTCCAATTTTATTAATCTTTAGGAGGATTTAGTGGTAATCTGAGAGATGGAATAGGTCTACAGTTAATCTGTATCTCTTAGTTCTGCAAATCACACTATTGGGAAAAGTGCAGTGGACAACCAGAGCATAGATGGAATTGAATATTGTTTTACTGAAAAGGAGAAGCAGACTTTGCTGACCTCTGGTGCTTTACAGATGGGTTCAGCTGTAACTCCAATGCTTGGGAATTGTAGTCCCACACAGTCAACAACAATTGACAACGTTCAATTTTTATTTTTATTTTTTTGATAGTAGAAAAAACTTTGGGGGAATATCTGACTGCTTGTTTACAAAGCGGGAAATGGGGCTATATTACTTCCTTGGAGCATCTCTGGTGGTGCCAGCCCTACTTCTCCCAAGGCAGCAAAGATTTTAGAAAAGGTTCTCCTCGTTCCTGAAGGCCATATCTGCACAACTTCCTGTAAATTTGTTTCATTGGTGGATGAATGTTCTTATCTGTATCACATTTGAAGCATAGATAATGAAGAAGGTGCATAATGCACATCTCAAATCTCCAGGAAAATGGCCCCGCTGATCAATCCACAAGGAAGGTTGTGTTTGTCCTATAAGTTTGAGAATGTTCTGCGGTTCGTCAGTGACCTGAGAAAAGGGGGAAGGTGTCTCCCTCCTTTCCCATTTGAGAAAAATTCTCTATCTGTTCAGTGCAGGTAGTGATATGGTAATGCAAGCCCCTTTGGGATTGGGTTTTTTGCTATTTGAGATGGTACTTTAAGACAATATCCTTGAAATTAGCTCCACCAGAGATCTATTTGCCCAGATGCTTCCATCTCTGAAGAACTGTTGGTTTGAGCTGAGTGAGTTAATGTTAGAGTAGTTAGAAGCACATGAGAATTGACAGTTGATGGCATTTCTCCTTCGAGTATATTAGCTTTCTTTTGTTTTACACTAAGATTGGTCATCCAGTAGAGCTTGCCTTGAGGTTATGGTCCTTTATGGGTATTCCCTGACATGCATAGTATTGTTAGAGGGGTTATGGAGACATATGTGCACAACTATGCATATCCCATTAGTTTTTATTTTTGTTTATATATCATATTTTGGAACTGCCATGCCCCTCGCAGAGAGACTCTAGGCAATTTACAGTACAATATTAAAACATAGAAACAATATATAAAGGTTAAAAAGTAACAGGAGACAAGTTCCTTGCAAAGGTCTTTGAATGACTTTTGCAAGGAACTTGTCTCCTTTTACATTTATTTAACATTTATTACATTACATTATTACATTTATTACATTACATTTATTTACCTTTATTTAACCTTTGTATGTATAATGTGAAATCTGAAAAAAAAAATCTTAGCTACTTTGGGTGATTCCACCTTGTGTAAACGGTACCTGTGTTCACCAGATACTTTACCCTGTTCCTTTTCAGATACTGGAAGTGCAAGATCTTTACAAAGAATCATGTAATCTGAGTTCTTGCAGGTAGCTTTGAGTAAACACCCATATCTCCAAACTCTATTTATCTTCCGATAGAAATGATACAACTCAATCTTACCTAAACCCAGGAATATACTTTAATGCTGTGCAAAAGCTCAGAGTTAGACCAATCTGCAATGTAGATCTTATCCTTTAGTTGTGCTGTTGGTGCATATTTGTTACAAAATAAAGTTGCAAGCTTGAGCCAAAGCAGACTCACTTAGTTTCTCATCCTATGATAGAAATCATAGGAAGGTAACAAAGAGTTACCTTTCAGTTTTGCATTTGAGTTTTTCCCCCCTCAGCCATTTCAAACCTAACAATAGATCTGAACAATAGCTGCCCCCTTTCTTGTGCAGATTCAGTTACTTTAAGAGAGAATCTAGTTGGTTGGGGAGAATATACTTGTTCTAGCTGGAAGTAGAAGTGCTTTGGTCTATTTTATTCCTTCTCTGTTGAAAGTGACACTTCAAAAACCCCTTTGCTCACAAGGATTGGCCCTCCCTCCCTTCCAACCATCTTTTTGTGTTGCTGGAAGACCAGGTCTTTGGTGATGGTTTTGCTTGTGGTGCTCCATGGGGATAGAGAATGGGGTGGAATTCAAGCTTGGGTTATGGTGACTTCACTTCTCCCTCGTTTCTCTTTCTGTCTGTCTGTCTCTCTGTCTGTCTGTCTGTCTGTCTGTTTCTTCTGCAGGCGCTTCTTTGAGGGCGTCTCTCACTCTGGTTCCCAGACTGAGATCAGCAGTCTGCACAGCCAAAAAGGGCAGGAGCGAGAGTCGGGCAGCCCTGTGAGTTGTTATTCCTTCCTTCCTTCCTTCCTTCCTTCCTTCCTTCCTTCCTTCCTTCCTTCCTTCCTTCCTTCCTTCCTTCCTTCCTTCCTTCCTTCCTTCCCTCCTTCCCCCGACTTTCCGGTTTGCCCATCCAGAAACTCTGTGCTTTAGTAACAATTCCTGCTACATGCATTTGCTTTCTTCTTTCTTCTGTCTTTCCTTAATGAGCTTCCTTTTTTCCAATTTAGAAGAAGTAGGATAGGAGCAAGCCAACCAAACTTACTTAGCTGGGCTCCTTGGGTTCCTGCAGTGATGAAATGAAAGGGAGGGTGGCTATTTTCCCCTACAACTTCTTCTTGTGGCCCTTGGGTCTTTTCCCAATATTCTGGACAATGAGAAAGCACAATGTATTTTGACATGTGCCTGTTCTTCCCCTGTCTGGAATAGCCCTGCTTCTGCTCCTTTCTTAAGATTTCATGGATGCAAAGTTGTCACTACTCACCCATTTTCTTCTTCCCTCCCCCATGCCTGCTTGCTCTCTGCCCACTCTCCTAGGGAGAAGCAGAGAAGTGGAAAGTGGGTATCCCACGCACCCAAGATGAGGCTGCTGTGGAAAATGCAGCTATGGTGAGTCCTCTCCTTTCCTAGCTGTTTTATGAAGTTTCTGCCACCCTCCCAACTGACCTGGCAGTTTATCCAAATGAGTAAATGGTTGACTTCATGTTGCTCATCTGATCCTGGTTGTCAGTGGCCATCAGTCTGACACTTATGCTGGGCAAACGATAGCTATTCCATTGGGAACAGAACAGTCTTTGGGTCCAGATTTCCAAAATATTGTACAGTTGAGTGTTCCTAAGATAAAACAAAGCTGCCATGTGTCCTACTGCAGGGATTCTGAAATGGTTGGCACTCACTGTGTAGATGTGACCAATCCTTGCCACTTATACTCATGGGGCCCTGCCACATAGGGTCCCACAACAGCATGTATTTTGTTTTTGCTTTGACCCATCAAACTCATTAGCTCACAACAAAGAGATGCTTTCTCTGGCTGATTTGTAATATTGTTTCTCATGAGGAACCATATGTATGGGGACTAGACAAACTATTTGGATAATTTTTAGAACAGTAAACTGGGATCTATAAGTTAAGCATTTGTAAGTGGTTGGTCTAAGCATCTTCCTGCTTCAGTCTGTTCTAATGTCTGTGTGAGCAGCAGCTTTAGAGGTGGTGGGAGAAAATGACTCAAGGAGCCCTTGAGATACATTGGCAATGTTTGGGGAAATTCTAGCATTAATCTTTCTTTATCAGTGCTAGATACACTAGTCATCCACTCTGTATATTCCGGGTACTACTCCCCAATACTACATTCACATGAAGAACAGTACCCTATGCTTTCTTCTACTCTATAAACATCCACAGTCTCTGGGGGTACCAAAATATTTGGAGCTCTTGCTGGCATATCTACATCCTGGAGTAGTGGTGGATGGAATGAAGGGAATTTAGAAAGCACCATGTTGAAGGGAGTTTTGAAAACACAATGGTTGTACATAGCTCTGTTTGGTTGATACTTTGTTCTCAAGGGCTGCATTCTGCTGGCCAATTCAGTTGTTGATTCATCCCACCATCTCAGTGCACCGTGGAATCACATATTCTTTAATTATACAGGTAATCCTTGACTTATGACCATTTGCTTAATGATGGTTTGAATTAATGGTGGTTTTGGAAAGGGTGCAATGGGGCCTGTAAAGCAATTCTGACCATTGCAAAATATTGCACTACCAGTCTCATGATAGCGATCTGACTTTTGGGCAACCAGTTTGCACTTACAAGCAATCGTATGACTGCCATTTGCAGTCTTGTCTGCTGGCTTCCCCAGAAAGTCATTGCAGGAAAGCTTGCAAGCCTGCCGAGAGGACTATTTCTAATTCTTGAGGACTGACTGAAAGAGCTCCCTGCGCCAAAGGATTTCAGCTCCATGCTTGCTTAGATTGTTGAAATCCACATCCAAATTCAAAGGGAGACTCTACTGAAATCCAAGCAGACGTAGAGTTGAAATCCTTCCGTGGGGAGCTCTTTCAGCCAGCCCCAAAGACAAAGAGAGAACCAAGATCAAAGTAGGGACTTCAGCCCCTGAGCAGAGAGGCAGCACAGTAAGGTAAGGAGCCCAGGGTACCCCTGAGTGAGGAAGGCCTTCAGAGACAGGGTAAAGCTGCCTGTGAGTGTCTCTCTGCTCAGGGGCTTAAAATCCTGCTTAGATTTTGGCAGGGAGGATTTTCGGTTCCTGAACAGATGCCAGGTTCTCCCAAGAGCTCCCCCACTCCCTCCGACGCACCAGGCACTTCTTATATAGGATTCCCTCGGCTTTGTGATCTGTGAGATTGCTTAACGACCTCACTCAGGAATGCCAGAATTGTGGTCATTGAATGAAGCAGTCATATGACATCTAACTTTTAACAACCGCTTTGCTCAACAACCAAAATTCTGGTTGCAGTTGTGGTTGTAAGTCAAGGAGTACCTGCAGCTTTTCAGGCACAGTCGAGGATTTTCTCCCCACCTTCTAGAATCATGTAAATTAAATTTGGCTCTTCTTTGAAAGTATGGAACAACTCCCAATTCAAACCTTCCCGTTAGCATTCTTTCCGCTTCTGTCTGTTTGGCTGGGGTGAGCTACAGAGGTGGCCCGTCACGGTGTAGCAGTGGGGGTAGAAATGTGCATTAGTGAATTGAGGTGTGGGAAGAGGTTGAAGAAAAAAGTTCGCCGGTGGGTAAGAGGCACGCCAATCAAACCATTCCATTTGACCTTCTCCTGGGGCTCCAAAGCAAAACGCATCCACAAACTTTCCAATGCTTTCTGTGCATCATCATTTCTTTGGTTATTGGGCATATTGGAAATATAATAACCACATGATCTCAGGAGCTGGAGGCAAACGATTCCTGTCCAGGAGGAGCAGCTGAGACGGTGTTGAAGGAAAGCAGCATGGATAGGCTTGCCCAACTGAGCAATGTAAGCAAGCCGGAGTTCCCAGCCACTGTTTCCCCCAGGTAAGAAAGGCCCTCATTGGCAACGGGCAGCTGATCTTGCATAGGGAGCAGCTATGTTGGCCATGCAGAGGAGGATTTTAGAGTATAAAAAAGGTTCTTTCCCCTTGGGGCCAATGTTCAGGTAGAAACCCTAAGTCTGCTGTGGCTCAGGCATGGATTCTTGGCCTATGATTTCATAAGGCAATCGAATCAGTAAATTCTTCAAAAACCTAAGATGTTTTCCCAGATACCCTTTCAATCCTAAATTGGCATAGCATCTAAGTCAGGGGTGTCCAACCTTGGCAACTTTAAGACTTGTGGACTTCAACTCCCAGAATTCCTCAGCCAGCAAAGCTGGCTGAGGAATTCTGGGAGTTGAAGTCCACAAGTCTTAAAGTTGCCAAGGTTGGACACCCCTGATCTAAATAATCAAAGCATAGGTGGTGGTACACTTAGTCGATGTTTATAGACTTTGACAAACAGTATTTTTTGTTTTACAACGTCCAATTAATCCCTGTTGTAAGTGTGAATTTCTTAGCCGCCCCTCCCCCTGTTCAGTCTCCGTCTTTGGGTCTCGATAGCCATTGGTGACTTAGAAATTCTGGCTGCTCGTGGCATTTGCTCACTAGCACAGCAGGGACTTCCTTTGGGCATCTGAGACCTGCCTACCCTCCCTCAACCTGTGCTGATAACCTGCTGTTTGTCTTTCAGCAAAGCTGAGAACAAGCAGCTCTGGCGACCTCGCAGTATGTCTGTCAAGGATAGACAAAACTCCAAGAGCCACAGTGACCGAACCGGTAGCCTGGACAGTGAGGGCTCCCCAGACTCCCGGCAGAACAGCCAGGTTAGGCAGTGGTGAGCGGGATGCTGGCTTGTGGGGCGAGAAAGGCTCTTTCCTGGCACCGGGGCGGAGGGCAGAAGGGCCCCCAGAAATGCCTTAAATGGGGAGCGGAGAAACAAAATCAAAGCAATGGAGACACTTGGAACTTTCTCAAGACAGCCAAAATCTCTCCTATCTTTATGGTCTTTGATGATTGCAGGGATTGGAACTGTCCTCAACTTGGTTGTCCCAAAGGTGCTTTTTCCCAAGTGGCAGCTGGATTTTCTGATTTTTCTTTGAGGACATTTTGCTTCTCCTCCAAGAAGCTGAAGAAGTGAAATGTCTTTAAAGAAAAAGCAGAAAGTCCAATTGCCTCCGGGGGAGGGGGGGGGGAAGCACCTTTGGGACAACCGTGACCTCGATGACTGAGAGTCTCCATAGACATTTGGGCTGAAAATGGCTTTCCTTTGCTGCTGCAGGTGCCTCGGAAATCTGTGTATGATCAGCTCAACCAGATCCTGGTCTCAGACGAGCAGCTGCCTGAGAGCATCATCCTGGTGAACATCACAGAGTGGCAAGGCCAGGTGAGGGAGCCCTGAAGGCAGCTGATTGGACATGGGCTGCATTTAACTAAGCCCTCTGCTCTGAAAGGGAAGGGAAACTTGTGAAAAGCAGTTCAGGGGTTTACAGAGCCCATTGGCCAAAAAGGGAGGGGGGAAATATTTAAAACAATGAAATGTACATTAAAACTACAGAGGAGTGTGCCAGATCAGATGTGTAGATAACTGCAGATTCATGAATTATATGGTATCAAATGAGAGTAAGAGTAAGGCAATGTAATAAATCTAAACTTGCTGAACATTCAAGTAAATTCAATATGCTGTGTCTTGGTACAATTTTGCCTTGTAAAGCATCATAAAGCATTAAATCCCCAAATAAGTCCTTCTTGTTAGCTCGGGAAGAGTTCTCCTCCCATTCAAACCACAGAGCCAAGAATAGGAGCAGAACATCGAGACCAGAGATGTTGCATATTTGTTTTAGCTGCTTTTCTCTATGTTTCTTGTTTTATGCTGGCAGTACTTATGTGATCAGCTCCAAGAACACAAGCAACCCATGGTCTCCACCTGCTCCATGGCAGATGTCCAGGCTGCCTTCAACACAATTGTTTCTCGCATTCAGAGATAGTGAGTATAGCCAGCCGAGGCCACGGCGAACAGGTTCTGATAGGTTTCCCAAGTTAACCGTGTGCCTGAGAACTTTGGTACTTGGTTGCGTGGACCCTGAAGCCACCCTGGTTGTAGCTTCAGAGGTGGGAATTGCTTTTCATTTGGTCCAGCTTTCCACGGCCCATTGCTTTCCAAGGCAATGATGCACAGCTTCCCATTCTCTCCAACTGAAAGACTGTTGGCTAGTTGGGAAGTCTAGGATCTTCCAATAAGGTGAGGGGGTGGGTGGGTTAAACTAGAGGGAGTGCTGGCAGTAGGTTACTTGGTGGGATTTGGTGTTGCTCCCCTGGATCTGCAGCCTTCAAACCTCTCGGGATTTCTCTTCCTTCGCAGCTGTAACTGTAACTCCCACATGCCTCCCCCAGTGAAAGTGGCTGTGGCAGGGGACCAGAGCTACCTGAGCATCGTCCTGCGCTTCTTTGTGGAGCAGCTAGCCAGCAAGACCCCTGATTGGCTGAACTACCTCCGTTTTCTCGTGGTGCCCTTGGGTAAGAGTCTTGCCCACTGGCGCCAGTTCTGAAAAGCTGTGGCATATTCTAAACCAGGGGAGCCTTCCTTCCTTCCTTCCTTCCTTTCGTTGGCATGCAAAAGCAGCTATGCCAACCAGCAAAAGAAAACATGGGCTAGAGAAATGTGTGGAGGTGAGGCAATTTGCTATTCATGTATGTTTGCTCAGACCTTTGGCTCAACTTTGTAAGGAGAGGATGAGGAAATTATCTGGTTTATGTCCTCCTCTTTTTCTTTCCTTTATTTAAATGCTTTGTATCTTTCCCAGGCTCTCACCCCCTGGCCAAGTACCTTGGGTCAGTTGATAATAGATACAGCACTCTGTTTCTGGATGCAGCCTGGAGGGAGCTTTTCAGCAGAGTTGAAGCCCCTAGTTCAGGTAAGAGCTAGAATTGGCTGTAGCAATGCAGACCAATCATGGGATATTTGATCTAAGTAGCTCCTGGGCCTCATTGGTGCTCTCTGTATCCCCTCCAACCCCCTCTCTCCATCTCTTTCCAGATACTGTGGACATCCCTGGCCGGGTTGCTCAGTTCATTACAGGTGCCAATGTATCTCACCAGCTACCCATTTCAGAGGCCATGTTGACCTACAAACAGAAGAGGTAGGTCAGCTTGCAGCCTCCCTTCCTTTCATCTCTCCTTCCTTTCACTCTCTTACAGGCCTTGTTCAGCAACAGGATTATTTATTTGAACCCACATACAGTAATGTGGAGCCCATCTCTTGTGGTGCATGGCTGCATCCCCATATTTCTTGGTGTGTGGGAGGGTGGTATGCTGGGCTGGGCATTGAGGCCTGATAAGAGGAGGAAGACTGTGGTTTGTTTTCTGCCATGTTGAGATAGGACACACACAAAGCATACTGTAGTGAATGCTCAAAAATAGGCCTTATATGTTTACAACCAGAATCATCTCTGTGATGCTGCCAAACCAGGAAAAAACTGTAGGTGCCTATATGTTTAACACAGCTCTTATCTACTTGATGCCGTTGGTCTACCCATTATGACCTGATATCTCTCTGCCTCCCCTGGAAACAACCCCCCTCCCCCAAATCATCCTTCTGGGAGCACCAGGTGGTTGTTGCTTCTACTTTACATGATCTCTTTTCTATGTGTTTCCAGGGAACATGTCCAGGTTTTGCTGTGTGATCCTCATACAGCTCTTAAAGGACAGGGCAACCAGGAGGAAGCAGAATAGATGGGCATTTTTTTTTTCTGCTTTTGCCCAGGATAAAGGCTGGTCTGAATAGTCATTTTGGGATTGCAAGTGCTGTTTGCGTCCTTCCTCCTGCCACTGTTCAAGTGCCTGGGGTACATCAGGCCCCACCGTCCTCTGCTTTTCACTGCAGCCAAGGGGGGGACTGGCACACAGTATATACAGCTGGTTTACTCCACTCAATGGGGGAGCTTCTGGGGAAGTCAGGAACGGACTCTGCTCTTTGCTGGGACATTCCTGGACTGAGGGAAACTCTGCCCTCCCCAAGCAGACTTGTTCTTGAATTGGAGGCATGGTGATGTTTTCATTTCTATAAGCCATTTTTAAACAGTGTTAAAAAGAAAGTTGCATGTCTCAAAGGAATGCCCGGCCTTCGAAATCGTCTTTATTTCCAAGGATGCATTCAGCTTCCACATAGGTCCCACAAATGTTTTCACAGACTAGCAGTACAGGCCTTTGTTTTAGATCTGCCCAGCAAAAAGGCAGATGGTATCCTGGGAGGCCAGATAGGACAGCAGGGGGGCAACCTCACCAGTTTGTTTCCTGGTGAAGGGATGTTTTCCATCTCGACAGATTCTCTGTGACAGTTTTCCCTCAAATAACCCACCAGCCTCCAGATGCTGAGGATGCCTTGCTCTAAATTAACCTCTGCTGATTTGCTCCGAGGAGCAATTCTGTGCTAAAGCCCCACCGATGGAAGAAGAGCATGTGCCAGGAAATGAAACCTTCCTCATGGCGCTGTGAGAGGAAGAGGGGGGAAGGGGGGGGCAGGGCTGTAGGTCATAAAGAACTGACTTAGTTATCTGAACACAGGACGGTTGTGAGTGCTAGAACTTCTTGTTGTTATGTAATGCCAGCATTAAAAATGAGCAAGTTCTTGGCATTGCAGACTCTGCAGTTATTGTGAAGAAGGGATGCCTGTGGGCTAAAAATGGTCCCTGAACCCCTTTTTGGGGGGACTCTTAGAGATCCTAAGGATGTGTCATTGAAATTTAGTTAAGAGCTGTCAGTTTATATGATATTTTTTTATTATGGAAAGCAACAAAAGAGGTGCTTTAAGCTTCTAGTATACTTGAATGCACCTATTTTACTTTTTTTTTTAAAAAAGGGGTATTAAAATTCGCTCTGATGTTGTCACTCTATATCCCCGGTGGCCTTAACTGTCAAAGACAGGAGGGGAAAAGATGGTGCTGTGTAATTCAAGGAACTCACTACTCAGATAACTGAAGGCAAAGAAATCAAACTATGAGTAGGAGGACAAGGCCTACGTGTGTATTTAAATTTCCCCCCATTATGAAAGTATACTGGTATTCAAGTCAAAAATTAATGATGAAACGAAATGCTGACATTTTCTAATACTAAATGGAGCCTAAAGAGCTTTGAATAAATCGTTTTAATCTTTTCCCCGCCTAAGCTTTCTAAAAAACAGAACAGAATCTTTCCAGTACTCCAAAGTACATAGTAGGTGGAGAGAACCTGTCTTTGGCCTTAGTGAACCATTCATACATTTGTATTTCTTCTGGTATTTCTTTGACAACATGTATTCTGTTAACACATCTCACCTCATAAAGCAGAGCCATAGGGAGACATGGAGTGTGGCATTGGATGGACATTCAGTTAATGTGTGAGGACAGAACCCAGCCAACATCCCAGTTGAGCAGAGAATGCACTAGCATCTCCCTGGTGAATTGCTTGCAATGCCCCCTGGAGTTCCAGGTCACTTCAGATACCTTGTTGTTGTGAGGGAAAACAATTAAAAATAATTTAAGAGCAGTGGCAATGATTTGCAGTTTTTTCAATGTTTTTCGAAGTTTGTTTGGTATCTGAATGGAGAGGACATGAGCATTCATACCAAATGAAGATGTCTAGATCTGTGAGAGCATCAACACTACAATCACACAAAATGAATGGAGAAGGCCTGTAGCAGAAGTTGACGTGTCCCTCTTTGGCTGTGGTCTCTGCCAGGCAGGAGATCCATTGTGGATGACAAAAAAAGGCCTCTCTTAGGCAGGAAACACATTTTTTTAAAAGCCATTCTTTTAATTCACTGGTGGCAATAGGTTTATTTGATGGAACAGTATGTTTTTAATCTTTAAAGTGATTGGCCTCTTCTTCACTACTACTGCTAGTTTGGTATCCTCACTCTTGTTCCTCAGCAAACTCTCTCCCCCATGTCTCTTTCTCTTTCTTTTATTCTCATTCTCTATTTCTCTACCTCTCTGTCTTGTTTGAATTCTGCCAGATTTTACATTGTCTCTGTGTTCTGACTGTGGCTTATAACAACTTATCCAAAAAGAACTGGCTCCTGGGCCTCTGGTTTGTTGTCTGGGAAAGGGCAGGCAAATGGGCAAAATGTGGAGCCAGTGCTGGTACCAATGTTTTGTAAGACAGCTCTCTCTTTCTCTGAGGCATGTTGTGAGCACCTGCAACATAAATACTCCAAAGTACAGTAAGTATGTTAAGTGGGAAATTGTTGAAAAGATTTGAAATCTTCCTGTTCCTCTTTGTGGAGTTTGAGCTAGCTTCTGCTGAAAGCTAACCAGGAATACCTTGGAAAGGTGGCCTTGGGAAGAAACGTCATGCTCTCTGACCACTAATTCAAAGGCCACGAGGAGTCGCACTGGGCCTTTCTTCTCTCCCCTTCCTTCCCCATGTTGAGTACAATATAGTTCTGATGGCCCAGCCTTGCCAAGTGAGATAGGCACTGTGTGTTGTCTCCCAGCGCCAGTGTCTAACTGCTTGTATTCAAGTAGTGCTGACGCCTGTCCCTCTTCTTGGTTTTTGGCATTCAAGGAAAAGAAGCCTCTATTTTGATTTTTATATCAGGTATTGGACTGTGGCTTGCTGCAGTATTGCCTTATCTCTTCTGTGTCCGTCCGTCTCATCTCTTTGTCTAGGAACAGAATGAGTGTTTCCCCTGCCTGTCTTGCCTGAGGCCAGGCTGCTGGCTGTCCCTGGTTGCATGTGAGAACTCCCGCCTGTGGAAGTCGCAGAGAAGGAAGCTGGCCTCTCTTCCTTCCTCTTGAGTCTCTTCTGCGTTCTCCCTTTGCCTTCCCACCTTTCCTGCGCACTGTGATCCTGTGCTCAGCATTGGGGTTGCGCGGGGGAGGAGGGGGGGAGTTTGCTATGCTATGTGAGAGTGAGGGAACCATCCCGCTTCCTTCCAGCTTCCCGAGAAAGAGACACCATTGCTTGCCTCTGCAATAGCTGCTTGTTGATTACATCAGGCTTTTGCTGGGGTTGCCTGGCCTAATCCTGGAGTCAGTCCATTTCTCCCAAAGCTGCCCTTTCTGCTTGTGTCCAACGGCACTGCAAGGGGAGGGGCCAGAGCTATTCGACAGTGGTTGGTAACCTGACCAGCAAAGGATGATGGGAGGCAAAGCTTTGGGTGAACTCCACTTCACAGGTGGCCTTTGCAGGTGGAGGACTCTGCAGGGGCTTGCCATTTGTAATTGCCTCTGTTCCATTTTTACAGCCCAGATGAGGATTCCTGCCAGAAATTTGTGCCATTTGTTGGGGTAAGTGCGTTGGAGTGCATCAGCAAGTAATTGCTAGAGCAGAGTTTTCCAACCTTGGGAACTTTAAAATGTGTGGACTTCAACTTCCAGAATTCCCCAGCCGTTTTCTTTGCTTCTTGAGATGCCTGCAGGAGAAAATTGAATGTGTATGCCTTGCATGAATACACATGAACTCCGTTGCAAGTTGGGTTTTTTGTTGTTGTGAAGCTGTAGGTGGGCCCATCCGGGAGGTTCTCAGGGTGTGGCCAAAAAGTCAAGATGGCAGACATGATGGTGCAATGAAATCTCCATCTGTGATGCACATAAAAAACAGGCAGCTTCTCTGACTTTTTGAACCCCCACTGTGGACCCCACTCCCACCCCCCGCACCCACCCCCCTCCCAGATCTACCTGTCAGGATGGTGGAATATTGCCTGTTGCAATTTCTTGGTTTTGAGCAATTTTTTCCTCCCACACAGGTGGTGAAAGTGGGACTTGTGGAGCAGTCCTTCAGCACTTCAGGTGAGAGGTGGGCACGGGTGGTGATAAAAGTTGGGTCTTTGAGGCAACCCCCTTGCCTTGTTTTCACTCCTGCTTTGTGTCCTGCAGACGAGGGAACACTTGGGGTAATTATGGGGCAGAGAGCTGAAGTCACGCTATGGCAACTTGCCTCAACTATAACTTCTTCTGGTTTTCCACATCACTGAGGCCTGGGCTTTTGAGAACAACAACAGAAACAAAAAAACAAAACAAGAGAGGCAAAATGAATCCAGGCCTGGTCATTCTTCAGTAGAATCATGGCAGTTCTCACAATTGACTGTATTGATATTTGGGAAGCTCCTCTTTAAATCCACTTGTCCTTTTCAATCTTTTCCTGATGCCATTAAGGCTTCAAACTGAGGAGAGCTAGGACCCTTCCCCCTTTGTCCTCACATTCTGTCCATCTCATTCTCACTCCTCAACCACCATCCATTTAGCTGGGAAGTCTGGAGGGGGAATCATTATGGCTGCATCTGTTGTCTCGTTTGGTTTTTGGATCTGCTGAAAACTGCAGTCATGTTCAGGTGAATGTGATTGCATCTCTCCTTCATTACCGAACCCATCATATAACATGGAGGAGAGACAAGGAGGTGGGGGGAGAAAAACGTAGTGAATAGGCCGATGTTCCTCTACCTTATTTTTGGCGTTCAAGCAAACATCTGAACATCAAATGGTTCTGAATGCCCTCCAAGAGAAGCATTCACCCACACCCAGTTACGGCAGGCAGAAACAGCTTCATGTTTTAATTATTGTACTTTTGTTACTTTTATTATCCTATGGGTGCTTTTAATTGGTTTTTCAGATCATTTTTACTGTTTTTGTTCTCTGAGGTCTTTTGGGACAAAGAGGGTGTTTTGCCAAGTTTCAGGGTAGTCCAGGCAATCAGTTCTTTTGGATCTTGAGACAAGAAGTATACAACGAATAAGGAGGATTTAAGCTTTATTATTGACTTAAGCAGACAAATTTAAAAGCATAACATAAAAAGCCTATATTGTACACCAAGCAAGATGATGCCAAAATCTCTTACAAGCTATCAAGAGATCCTTAATGACAGCAGATACCCCTCCAAAGTCTGGCCAATTTCCCCAGTACCCTGTGCTAGGCTCCGTGCAGAAGCTTCCCGCTTAAAGAGGCCGGGAAGGGGCTTGTGAGCCCAGCTGAGCCTCGACCAGGCAGTGACGAGGGCCTCGTGGTCTGGGAAGGGCGCTTGCCTGGAGAGGCCGGTGGATGGAGCCCCAGCAGGCCGTTGGCCCCTCGTTCTCTGCCGAGAACTGCTTGACCCCAGTCATCGTAGGCCACAAGGAGGAAGCGTTGCCTGCTCTGCTTTCCTCCGTTGCGGGCAAGAGGAGGGGGCTTCCCTTTTCCTCTGGACGTCGGTCTTTCTCAGAGCGCTTCTAGATGCTGCTTAACTGTTGTGGGTGCCTGTGATACAAAAATGCTGTTTTAACCCCCCCTTGAATGTGCCACTGTTGCAGGAAGCGTAGCCTTTAATAAAGGACTGTTAGCAGCCCAAAAAAAAGGCCAGTATGAGGTTTTCATTAAAATCTGGCACCATGACTTCTAAGGCTCTGCTTCTAAGGTCAAGAGACTGCAAGATCTGACTTTGACAGGGTGGCACATGACTCTGGGGTGAGCGCTGGCATTCTGGAACTTTCACAGATAAGGAAAGCTTTGCAGCTATGTAAAGACATCCCCCCCCACACACACACTCCTTTATTCCGCCAGAGTGTAAAGCAAACAGGTTAGCTCAAAATCAGCTCTAAACTTTTAAACTTTTCTTAATATGAAGGAGAAATCAAATTAGGTCGCTCAACTCCTCAAAATACAGTGGTATTCCGCATTGCCACTACAGAGAGACACGGTGCTTCTTCTTGTTGTTTTGTCTTGTGACTTGAGAAGCGGTGTCGTACCGTTAGAGGAAAAAGTGTTGTTTTGACATTTGTCTTTGAGAAGACTCAAAAGGGCAAGCATGCATTGTTACTGAGTAAAATTAAATGTCTTTCCCTGCATTCTCCCTCCCTTCTCTCTGATAAAGGAATAGGAATCCAATAATAACACTTGGTAGTTATTGTGGCTCTAGGGCAGAGGTGCAGCCGATTTATTTGTGCACCACATTTTTTACCAAGAGATTGTGCTGAAAATACTTGTTCAAACATAAATATTACTATATCAAATGTGTCCAATTACATGAATTCAGTTACAGTTCACTTGGAAAATACCAAGTTTAATTAAGCATAAAATAAATCATGTACATTAATCATGTCTAGTAATAATAGCACATTCAGTAGTTCGTATCTATAAAGACCAAACAGAAAAAAGACTGAAAAACGAAGCATAGAAAGTGGGAGAACGTGGGGGGTTTTTTCAGCCAGGAAGAGATTCATTGGAATCCTATGTCCGGAAACCACAGAAGACGATCATCTTGGATTTCCCCTTCAAGCTAGCGAGCGAGCAGGGCATCAGGAATCTCCAGATGCAATGCTCTTTTGGTTCCAGATGTGGGGAAAAGCAAACACATGCCAACACCATGCCACGGTTTCTTTTGCTGAATGTTTCCACATTGTCTGGGAACATAGCACATAACGGTTGTAATTTGTGGGGGGGGTTGGGTTAGGGGTGGGGGGGGGGCATATTGTGGTGTGGGGTGGGTCCTTCCATAGCAGCTACCTTGGTAACTTTTATAGGGTAAGGCATATGGAAGCAGCCCAGCTCTGATAGCAGATAGAAATCTCCTTTGCTCCTCATTCCTCCCCAAGTGCTCTGGGCAAACAAGAGATATACCGTAATCAGGTGCTTTCTCACAATTTTTCCTAGTTGATTCTGATGATGCTACCATTTGCTCCACCTCACTGCTGAGCTCATCATCTCCATCTGGTGGAGGGATCCCTTATACCAAGGAAGCTATAGGAACCCCTCCGCCCTCTCCTTCTGTCAGCAGTGGGCTCTCAGGAACTGGGTAAGCACTTTTCAATTTACTTGTGGGCATTTTGCGATACTATTAACTGGATAGAGTTCTTTTGTTTAGCAATTTTAGGTTGGCATAATCTCTTTGGTTAGCACGCTGCACCAGGACTTATGTAGCGTTACAGGGTTGCCACTCTAAAACTGAAATCAGAATCTGATTTTGGACCAGAACCCACTTTTGGTGAGGGCATAAAGCCTTTACAATGCTTAAAGCACCATTTCACTCCTTAATCTTTCTTGGAGCACTTGGGGAAAAATGGAGAGAGGAGAAGAGTCGAGTCAACTGCATCATTCTTAAGGAGGCTCAAGAGATTGCAAAAGGATATGGTGTTCTGCTAATTCAGTTCTTCCTAGAAGATTGAATGATTTTAAGACAGAAACAGATGAGCAAAAGAATGTACTTATCCAGTGAGTATATCCTTATTGTAGAAATGCTGGAGGTATTGCCAGAATTCTTTGTTTGGGGACCATAACAGTATTGGCACAGAAATGTGGCTCCATGAGAAAAGAAAATCTAACGAGAAAATTCAACTATTGAATGGCTGGAGACCACTAAAGGAATGAGATAATATCAAAGACTGATTACAGTGACCCTGGGCTGTAAAACAACAACTTGGAAAATGAAAGGGGGCAAGTCATTCTATTTATAAAGGTACATGAATTGCAGCATTTTTACTCAGAGGAAAAACACTGCCGAGTGAAAGTTAAAAGCAAATGTTAACAGCGCATGAGAGATCAGAACGCTTCAGAATTAAACTAAATAACAGCATGTTGATCTCTTCTTCTCTTCTAGGCTGGAGTGGTACGCCATCTTGTCCTGCGGAGGAGTATACAACTTAATTCCGATGGTTTTTCTTTTCCCCTTCTTTCAGCAATTTGAGCCCTGGTGTGGAGGTGATGGGTCTGCAGGTGGACTACTGGACAGCACAGGGGCCAGAGAAGAGAAAAGAGGCTGAAAAGCGGGAAATAGGCATCAAGAACACCCTGAAAAGCAACTTCCGCTCCCTGCAGGTCAGCCGCATCCCTAGTCCAGGAGAGCTCGCCCCACCTAACACCATGGCAATGACTGTGGTCACCAAGGAGAAAAACAAAAAAGGTAGTCAAATCATTTTTTCCCCTCAGGTTGTCTCACCTTGTTTGCCTTTAGTCACCCTGAGTGCCCTACGGGTATAAATTAACATAATTCATTAAAAAAATGCTTGTGGTTTGACATGACTCTGGAATTAGCTACTTCGCCCATTAATGGCTTAGTAGAATTTGGACTTAGCTCTGTTGAGCCATGATCTTTTCTTGGCAGTGATGTTCCTAAGCAAGAAACCCAAGGAGAAGGATTTGGAACCCAAAAGCCAAGTGATCGAAGGGATCACTCGCCTGATCTGCACAGCCAAGCATCAAAACACCATGTTGCGTGGTAAGTGGGTCGGCTCAAACTTTTCCAGTTTGGGACCTATCTGGGCAGAGTTCCCCTTCTACTTGACAAGGTCAGAGAACAGGTCTCCACGTGGGTCCGTCAAGTCTGTACACTTGCTTTCCCCAATCTGGTGACCTCCAGATGGGTTCCGGTCTCCATATATCTGAAGACTTTCAGCTTGAGGAAGATACTTCACAAAAAAGCTAGGGTTAAATTCCTTCACCAGCACCATCACGCAGTTTGTTTATATAATATGGCTTTTTTCTCCCTTCACACATGCTCTAGAGCTTGACCTAGATATTTATCCTGCCTTTACCGCTCCTAGAATGATAATGTTCTGTCATCTTTCTTACAGTTTGTATTGATGGTGTGGAGTGGAACGATGTGAAGTTTTTCCAGCTGGCTGCACAGTGGCCAACGCACGTCAAACATTTTCCAATTGGCATCTTTGGCTACTCAAAGAGTGTGTGATATGAAACAAGCCGTATGGAAGAGCCTGGGCTCTGCCAGATGGACCAGGAGGAGGAGCATCCGCTTCCTTTGCTTCTGAAGACTGACTGCCCATATACAGCCGACTCTGGCAAGGGCTCTACTTGCTCCATTTGTTCTGTGCAGGGAGCATCCCAATTTGCTTTATGTCTCACCCATGAGTTTTTTAGTTTAACGTGAACTTGGGTTGTAGGAAAGGGAAGGAAGACAGATGCACACACAAAAACACAAGAGAGAAATGGCTTTTCCACACAGACTCTTGGGACTAGATGATCAGGCCTGTCTTCTCTGTTCATGTGACATCAGGAAGGAAAGAGGCTGAGCAGGGTTGAATAGCTTCCCAAGTTGCTTGTGGAAGGTGGGACAGAGTTCCTTTCCATGCCTTGTCTAGCTGGCTTGGGCAAGAAATGGGAAGGCAGGTCTTCTTTTAACTTGCTGCTACCTTGTAAATCTCTAATGGGGAAAAAAAAATGTGTGTTAACATCCTTTTCCTAGAATTGCTTAGCCAGGCTTGCCCAGAAGCATTCTGGACCAGTTGACCTCTGCCCGTAAGTGCCAATGGGCAGCCCTCTATCTCAGAATTCACCGAGGGCTTTGGCATCTTGCAGTTTCTTTTTAACATGAAGCCCTGTCTCTCCTCTTATTTGGAGTGGAGCTGGCATTGTTCTCACACAATTGGAATGCGTAGAGCAGAGTATCTAACACAAGAGTAAGGAATTGATAACTGAGACAAGCATGATTTCTGGATCTGCTCCAGAGGCTGCTTAACAGGAGGTGGTCCGCGAGCCGTTTTGTGTTGTTCTTACCTTCTTAAGCAGCTAGAGGAACTGTTTCCTCCATCCATCAGCTGTGAGCACAACAGAAAGAAGATGGCACATAACTGGACTTCAGCCAGGAGAAAATGGTCCAGGCTGTGCCGTGAACCAATAGACAAAAGAGTACTCTTTTTTCCCAGCCATGTAAAGGAAAGAATCGTAGGCTAGATTCTGAATGAACCACCCTTTCAATAAAATAGAGGGGAAAAACTTTGCTAAGCAGTATTGGGGAGGGGAAGATGGAAGGGGGCGGGGAGCTATAAGCTCTTCTTCAGAGTAAGAAAAGGTATCTGGAGGGACGGGGTTAGGCCATTTTCTCCCCAGAAGTATTTTAGCTCTGCGTAAATGTTGCATATTTGTTTCCTTTGCCTGTACCACACTGCTGTGCCCTGCTGTATAGGTCAGGCGAAGTACTAATATCTAGAGCAGGGGTGTCCAACCTTGGCAACTTTAAGACTTGTGGACTTCAACTCCCAGAATTCCTCAGCCAGCAGCTGGCTGAGGAATTCTGGGAGTTGAAGTCCACAAGTCTTAAAGTTGCCAAGGTTGGACACCCTGATCTAGAGCGAGGTGGATGTGGTGGGGCCAGCTGGGCCCCTCCCACCTCTATTCAGATGAAGAAAAAGGTGCTCTTGGGTGATGGAACCGGCTTATGAATCAATACACTCCATTTATAGCCAGTAAGAAGTGCTTCCTTCCCCCTTTCCCCAGATCAGCACTTTGCCCGGACAGGTCTCAGGGTAGCTGCTACATCCACCAGTTGTATCCAGTTCCACCTTTGCTGTGGTGTTGTAATAGATCTGTGGCACTGGCAGACTGATGAAGCTGGCAAGGATGAGATCCACTGGCAAGGTCAGGTGCAATGATGTGCAGTAACAGACCTTTAAAATTGCTGAAATTGATCAGGAGAAATCGAACAAGTGAGTTCGCGAAAATAAGAGTGTCGGAAGGCAGCTACTAGTGCCTCTTTTCCTTCCCTTGTTGGATTCACTAATGTCCCCATCCATTCTCTTATCCCTGAATCATGCAGGCTCCAAAGGCCAGGACGTCTTACCTTCCTGGAGCTTGTGTCACTAGAACTGCCAAACCAACGTCCCCTGCCTTGAAAGTGTGTCCTACCGAACTTAAGAGACCTAAACTGTGGTATTGCGCCTGCCTGGCGAATGCAGCTGCTCGTGGTTAGGAGAGCAGGGATGGTGGGTAAATCCCATTTTTTACAAGATTCTATTTTTGTTAATGTAAGGTTGCTTTCTGGATTAATTTTAATAAATTAATGCTGGTACCATTGTGACCGAGAGCATCAACTTGATTTTATTCTGTTCGGAATTGCATCTTGTTCTTCGTGATTTAGACGCACAAGGCGTCAGTCAAAGGATTTCGCTAGTTAGGAGGTCCTTACTTTTGGAATTGCTTGAATACTTGAGGCTTCCCCCTCCCACTCAAATAGTCTAAAACATATGGAGAATTTAAGGCAGGCGTGAAAGTGGTGGTGGGGAATGCCAACCAGAACACAGCACAATTCAACTGGCAGCTTTAGGTCTTTTGTGTGCAGTTAAACAACTCTATGCCCACCTACTGTGCCTATGTAGGCATCCCTATTCATTGACTGGGAATACAGTAAAAATATATAGCCTGTTATCCTAGCAGCTCTTGACAGAAGTGAATGACTATATTTACCCCATTATATTTCCTTGTCTGCTTGTTTATGAACCAGGATGAGGGTGTTTAGTCTTGAACTATATGTCAAGACATGACAGGATCACGATCAGAATTGGCAGAATCAGGACAATAATTACAATTAATGTGGCTGCTTTCCATGTTTTAATATTTTCTACCTTTAAAATTACAATTCAACAGCAATTTCTGAATGGATTGTTAAGAGCTAAAGCAAAGCCTTTTTATGAAGCTCAGTGGACTCAGACCTACATACTGTTGTAGACCTATAAAATCAAGCATCATTGGGAGTCAGGAAGCATATAACTTTCATGAATAATAATTAAGTTTTACACAGTACTGAAAAGTGTAATGAAATCATTGCAACAATGGTGGAAATCTATGTCTATGGAGATACACAAGCCTCCTTTCATAATTGACTCATCAAACTGATGGGGTAGCAGGCTGTCTCTCTGGGCAGAGTGGAGAGAAAGAGAAGAAAGGGGGATGGAGCAGGATGTTCCAATCTTTGGATTATACTTTGCCTGCGCAGGTTGCAGTTCTATTGCCAAATGAATGCAATCCTCCTTGGAGAAAAATGCAGCCTATTCCTGCTATCACTATCATTATTGATGTAAAAAAATACTGTATAAGGTAATAAAACACATATCTGGTATTTGAATTTTACCCCTTGCACAGCATACAATTTGTATGGCAAGGGAGGTAGAAACTGTTTTTTGAAGGCAAGCCGCCTACAGTATTTTCTTTCTAAAATCAAATCCTGGAGGATTTTGCACTACAAATGAAGGCAAATATACATGTCCCAGGATAATATTGCAGGATCCAATCTGGGTTGGTCACCAAGGCCAAAGATTTAGTCTTTTACATTAAATCATCATAATCTCCAATCACTTGTAGTCCCTTTTGGCTTCCTCTTAGCCCAATCTATTCTGTGGTGGAACTTCATATTGCTAAAAACCATTTGCAAAGGAAGGAAAAGTGTGTCAAGAAAAGTACAACTGAGTTGGGAAGATACGAAATGAAAAAGGTCTGTGGGCCGCACAAGAATTAATCATATATGCACAGCTGAAAGTTGCTTTTTATAAATGTTAAATACTTACGGTTCTTCCACCATCTAAAGAATTGCCTTTCCAGTTTGTGATTGTGGAAAATGGGAATATGTGCAAAAGGTTCCCTGGAGCATACAAAGTAAAGTAGATCGTATTTGTGGTTTTTAATTTATTGAAGGTGGAAGTGGGCTTACTAGTTTATGCTAAATCATGCATAATTCTGGCTGTAATTCAAAATGCCACATTCTGTATATTGCCAAATTTGTCTTTATTTGGAATATGGCAATTGATGCATTTCCAAGACTTTGGATAACACATAGAAAAGAATTGAAGTGGAAGGCAGCTGCACTAGATAATTAAGTAGCTCAGCACATAAACCATGGAAATGTTATCATAAATATTGCTGAGCAGGAACTTCCATTTCTCATGTTTACATCTCAAGCAATCTACTGCTGTAAGGGGAAAAAATAGAGAGTCCCCAACCAATTAGTTGTCATAGTGAAATAAGCAACCATTTGCTCATAATGCGCAAAATGCAAGTAGGTAAACCATCTGAAATCATATGCCACAAATAAAATAATTTTAAAAAAATAATTTTCTTAATTTCAAGGTTAAGGAAATGGAACAGGTATCTCATTTTTTATTTTGATCTAAAACTTCCTTTCATCCAAGTTTTATCAACTATTATTGGCCAGGGATGCAAGGGTCTAAATAAGAAACCCAGGTGATAATAGAAATCCTTCTTTACTAAGTACTGAAGAGTGTTTTTTCTAGTTAAATAAACAGGGATTACAAAAACACACTCCTTGTAAAGTTGACAAGGACTGCAAATAAATAGAAAAAGTTCATTGCTTTAAGGCAAGAGTCATGCATCAAAGACTTTAAAGATACCATCCATCCATCATATAACAAGGAGGTTACAACTACATCCTGTGACAACCCAACAGTCTAGAACAGGGGTGTCGAACCGGATTTCTTTGAGGGCGGAAGTGGAATGTAGTTCTCTTCCGCAGGCTGGCCGGGCATGGGGGGGGGGGGAGATGGGACGGATTCCCTGCCATCCAAAACAGCACCCTGCTGGTGAAAATGGGGTGGGCATGTGCACACACACACACACACACACCGTGGCCTGTTCTCCTTCCTGTAGCACTTTGCTGGCCAAAATGGGGCGGCTGTCTAGGCCAAAAACGGGCCGTGTGGCCCCCTGTGCCCCATTTTGGTTCCCAGAGGCATCGTGGGCCGGTCCTTTGCTATTTCCAGGCCAGCCCCGTGGGCCAGATTTAAGAACACCCCCACCCCCGGGGCCTTATCCAGCCCCCGGGGCCTTGAGTTTGACACCCCTGGTCTAGAAATAGGCAGATACATGTGGGCGGCGGGGCGGGGGGAGAGAATGTTTTGAACTGTCTGGCCTTTAGAATCGAGCCACCTTGCTCAGGCTGTAGAAAAAAAATGTGTTGAATTATTCTTGAGGTCATGTCCCCCCAACTGCAGCCTGGCAGTGGAAGAACAGAGCCAGCCTTTTCAGGAAGGAAAAAAAAATGTATTATTGGAAAACTGTCCTGTGCAACATTTGGTTCTGTTCTTCTCCTTAGCTTCAGTGCTACATGTAGAAAACCAGTAGGAAGGACAAACACAAGAAACTTCCTACAGCCATACTAACCAGAAATCAGTGCTTTTATAAACACCTTTTAGGCTTACCTTCCTAGCTTGTCTCCTCTCTCTCTCTCTCTCACACACACACACACACATAGCAGGGACCACTTTTACCTAAATGTAGAAAATGTCTGTTTCTTCTCCATACAAGGCATGCTGGGCACTTTTTTGATTTGCATAGTCTGAAATACTACTTGAGGCTGGTTCCCTGGCACTGCTGGGGTTGGAATATCCACACAAACACACTGTAATAGTTGTGGAAAATTTTCCTGGCGCTGGACAAAACCCTGATTTAGCAAATACAAGATACAAGAGAGGACATCCGCACTGCTGCAGATGTTTCCCAGGAAGCCGGAAGGTGAGCAATGCCTCTGTTTGTGGCAGGCATCGATTACCTAGAAGAAGAAAAAAAGAATGAATGGAATTACAGGTAATCCTTGGGTTACGACCACTCATTTCACGACATTCAAAGTTACGATGGCTCTGAACCAAGGCAACTAATCACAAACTGCAGCCGTTGCAATGTTCCCAGGGTCAAGTGATAGCGAATTAGGTGCTTGACAATCGGCTCCCAATTACAATTGCAGCATCCTGCGGTCATATGATGTGCCACTTCCAACTCCCTGCTGCAAAGTCGAGGGGAAAGCTGGCGGGAGGTTGCAAGTTGTTCTTGCCACTTTTTGGCCTGCCCACCAGCATTCCATAGTGTACACCTACCTGTGGCACCCTCCCAGCCTCCTATAGCACCTGCCCAGACTCTTCAGCACCTACCTGCAACACCTGCCCACAGTCCCTAGTCCCCTGCTGGCCCTTAGTCCTCACCCTGGCCTGCTTGCCTAGGATTCCCGCCTCTTCCCATGTTACATGAAGTCCTCAGTTAATACCTCGCATGGGCCCGGGGTTACATGGGCCATCGGAGTTGCTGGCATTGCCATCACTAAGCAAGGTCATGTACACTGCACTTTATAACCATAGCATTAGCATTAGCAATTCCAGTCTCAGTTGCCTGTTATAGTGTTTCTTTGGATTACCGGCTGGGCTGATCAAAAGGGTCAAATCCTTGTAATCTATACCTTGAATACCAGGCTGTCGATATGTATCTCTTGCTCCTCATTCAGGATCTGGTTGAGGAGGCGGCAGATGAAGTTCCTTTTTTCCTCCAAAGCATGGCACATTTTTTCTTCCACATTCAGGTACATCGATTTGGGCAAGAGGCACAGGCGCTGACCAGACACATGTCCTAGTACCTCCTCATTCAGTCTTAAAATGCCTAGCAAAAAAGACTCAGCCTCAGAGGAGCAGAAACGTGGGTCTTTCTAAATTCAGGGGCCTCTGTCCCACCTAGTCAGAAAGCTCTCTTGTTTCATGGGAGCAGCCCAAGGTCAAGATTTCCACCCAACCTATTTGAGTTAATTTTCCAAAAGGACAAAATCCTCACTCTCTTTCAGAATATTCCTCCCCACTTACTCTGTCCCTGGGAGAGGATCCCATTCTCCTTGATCAGGGGTTTCAGTGCATGACCTAGGAGGACACGGGAGAGACCTGTGACTTCTAATAGTGTCTCCACAGAAACTTCCTGAAACCAATAGAAGAAAAAAATAGCTGAGTATGCAGAAAGAGAGAGGGGAATAACACTTTTAAACTTCAAACTGCAGATCACGCCAAGATTGTTAAGATTGTAGAACACTTCAGGATTCTCAATGGTCTGAGAATAGACAAACTCTCATTAAAATTGGTTTTGTGAATCTAAACATGTTCAATGAATTTGGGGAGCAGCTATAAAATAAGCCTGAATCAAGCAAACCATCTGGCCGAATACAAGTTACTTCTCATCATTATGGATTGAAGTCCTTCGCTTATAAAAAAGAGAAACTACATTTATCTGCATAATACAGAAATTGCCTCAAATTGGAGTATATCCCGAGTCAATTTACAGCTGCCTCCTTTCGTGTGTGTATCACCTGGTGACTGTTTGCACTAGTCCCTGAAGTTTTCTTGGCAACATTTGGTTTGCCATCACCTTCTTCCTACAGCTGACTGTAGGACTGGCCCAAGGTCACCCAGGTGGTTTCACACCTAAGGTGGCACTTAGCTCATGTATTTGCAATTTATTTCTATGCTCACGTTGTGGTGCACAAATTTCTACTTGGTTTGGGAAAAGCTGCATAAAACATTTTTCACACACACATGCAAAGTGAGAAATTAGAGGGAACACTGGCCAAGACCTGAGCACTGTTGAAACACAGAAGAATGTACATTTGCAGGGTGGACACTTGCAGGATGCAGCCTTGGTACTCCAGCTCTGCGTGGCCCAACCAAGTCCACTGTAAGCGTGGTGGCTTTGTATGCTCCAACCCAAAACAGCTCTGCCCTGCAAGAGATGAAGGGATTGGTGACCAAGATACACCAGCACAATTGCCAATATCAATCCCCTGCATACTGACATGGCTCATCAAGAATAGAAGCCTAACCATTATAATGTCTATGGAGATTCTCAGTCATCCAGGTCTCAAAGGTGCTTTTTCAAGAGATAACTGGACTTTCTGGTTTTTCTTTGAAGACCTTTCGGTTCTCATCCAAGAATCTTCTTCAGCTTTGGAAGAACTGAAGAAGCTTCTTGGATGTTCTTGAAGAAGAACTGAAGAGAGCTGAAGAAGCTTCTTGGATGACAAGCGAAATGTCTTCAAAGAAAGTCCAGTTGCCTCTTGAAAAAGCATCTTTGGGACAACCACTGTAATCTTTTACCTCAATCTTATATGTAAATAATTTCATAATGGCTGGGCAATTTCATCCACATGTGCAGCTTTCAGGTAATCAAAGAGCTAATTCATGAGTTCTCAACCTTTTGACTCAATTGCAACATTCAGAATGTTGAGTCCATGTTATAAACACTTTCACAACATGGAAAGTAAAGCACTAAACTACACCCATCCGCTATTTGATCTTCTAAAAATAGTAAGTAGACTTCTACTACATGGCACATTATATTGTATGACCCACAGATATAGTTTGAAATAAAGATCCACCTAATGTACAAAATTCCCTTTTCTTTAATTAAGAACATTTAAAAAAAGAGAGAGATTAGGGCACAGAATTCAGCAGATGCAGTGTGTTGGCAGGCATACCAAGACCCTACGTTATTATGCTGGGCCTTGGGGACTAGGCCATTCTCTGCTCTTCATATTAACTGGATATCGGGATTCTGGTCCTGGATCCAGACAGAAAATCTGATGTTAGCTTGGATCTCTAAAAATCTGCCCCAACTCTGTCTTTTCTCTATCATCTTTGGGTAAAGTGATATTGATTTTCTTGCCATCATCTAACCCAGAAAGAAATAGAAGGGACCCAACAAAATTTGGGCTGAGGACAGTGCCATACTCACTCTGGGTGTAGAAATCTGCAAACTTGCTCAGGTGCCGACTGAGAGACGAGGGGAAAAGCCTGACAGGATCTTTCAAGTAGCACAGTGGAGGGATAGCCCAGCAGAAGGGAGACAAGACCAATACCTTCACCTCTGCCTCTGGTGAGAACGACTTTTCCTGCATCATCTGGGAGCAAAACATACCTAGTATCAGATTTATGGCTTCTGAAGGACAGCAGAACAGCACTCTAGCAATTTATCACTGGAAAAAAAAGATGTGAGAGGGAAAAACGCTTTGACTTTGGAGATTTTAGCCTTAGAAGAAGCATTCTACCCAGCTTACCTCTCCCTCTTCTTTCAAACTTCCTCGCTGATCAACTTCCAGAAAATGTTTGTCAAGCTGCTGGAGCTGAAAAAGGTGGAACTCCTGCTGCTGCTGCTGCTGCTCCAGTTCACTCAAGTTCTTCAGCATCTGCTGAGGGTAACGGCTGGGGAAGCAGAGTCCAATTTGCTCTACCACAGCAGACTCCAGCCATGTATTGCCCAGAGACAGAAGACGTTTCCCTAGATAGTATCTGAGGAGACAAGTAAATCTGGGTGAAATTTTAAAAAATCCAGAGCTCTCCCATCAGCCTACGCTCATTCCCATACCTCCACTGACACCCTGCTTCTGAGATATAGAACTGTCTATATGTCTCTCGAGATTCTCAGTCATCCAGGTCACGGTTTTCCCAAAGGTGCTTTTTCAGGAGGCACCTGGACTTGCTTGTTTTAATTTTTTGGAAGACATTTCACTTCTCATCCAAGAAGCACCTTCAGCTCTGACTGAGTGATGGGGAATGGAAAAATTTATACTCCTTGCAGACAGCTGGTCATTTGCATTCTTTTACAACATTGTTGAGGCCACTTAACCTCCAAGTGGCCTCAACAATTGTCTAAAAGAATGCAAATGACCAACGGTCTGCAAGGAGTATAAATCCTTCCATTCCCCACCACTCAGTCAGAGCTGAAAATGCTTCCTGGATGAGAAGCAAAATGTCTTCAAAGAAAAAACAAGTAAGTCCAGGTGCCTCCTGAAAAAGCACTTTTGGGATAGGCCTATCTAGTTATGCAAGAACCAGACTGATCTGCCCATCTGGCCCCATTATCCTTCAGAACAAAATCTAGTACCACACTTGTATTTTTGAAGATGGTTTCATGCAGACTAAAGTGCTTAACGACTACTGCCCAAGAACTTGCAGCATGAGATCAGTCTCCTTTGTTTGCAGATGCAGCAAACTGTTTATTTCCTTTCCTATCCCTCACCGATAGAAATGTTCAAAAATGTTGGCCAATTCCAATTCTGCCAGGAAACTGATGGGCTCAAGGCTCTGTTGCAGATGCTGCACATTCTCTGTGTTAGTTGAATCTGTCCAGCTGTCTCGGATCCATTGGTCAATGTATTGGGCAAACTTCTCGCTCACCTGAAGTCATAGAAAAGGAGGTGCCAAATGTCGGTAGCTAAGTGATGTAGCCGTTAAACAAGTCACACATGACTAGATTCAATTTTACAACAATGTTTATCACAATCATTAAGCAAATCATATGGTCATTAAATGAATCATGCACTTGTTGTTAAATAATTCTGGCTTGTCCAGCTGGCTTTGCCTATCGGAAGCAGACTGGGAAGATAGCCAATTGTGATCATTTGATTGCAAAATGTTGAAACTCATAAGTTGCCAAGTGCCCTAATTGTGATCATGTGACCAGGGAGCTGGTGCCATGGTTGTAACTTCACGGATGGTTGTAAATGACTTTTTCCAAGGCAGACCTAACTTTGTACCATCATTAAATGAATGCTCATATGTCGAGAATTACCATATTTCCTTTTGTGTCACATTAAAAGTTACAATTTAATTATAACAAGAAAAGCATCATCTCTATCATTTCATTTGTAGGCATGAATTAGTTAAACCAATATAGAAAACAATTTCAGGAAAAAGCATTTTGTCACACAATTCTTAAAAGTAGCATCTGACAGCTCATTTTACAGAACATATAACTCTGATATCTTGTATCAATGGAACTCAGAGCAAGGAAGACCTATAAAATGTGGTTTGTTAAAAGTACTGTTAGGGATAACATGGTTACCTAACTTAGTTTGGGTAAAATAATATATATAGACTATGATTGAGTGTATCACTTTAAAGGCAGACCATGTATTTTGGGTGCGGTTGTAAAATCACCATAAGAGGGAGCAAGAGAGCTCACTGTTAACTGGCTTTTACTGGATTGCTGACAATGATGGATTGATGGTGATAACTGCGTGTTTTCCCTGCTATTGCTGAACGAAGAAAAGAGGTTTGATTTTCTTCATATCTCTACTGCAAAAAGAGATATATTACTGGACTGATTATTTGTAAGTTTACTGACCTCTTTTTCGACACTGGACTTTGCTAATGGATAATCCCCGGACGGACTGAACTAAGTGTATGATATATGGACTGTTTGACTATGCTATAACAATCTTACTGGAATAAACTATTTAATTAGCACATTGTATCTGTTTTACTGAGTGTAAACTACAACAACGTTTATCTCACATATCTGCCTGCCTGCCTGACTACCGTTGCACGTTCTGCTAGGGTGTATATCCCTAACACTGGTTATGGGCCCAGATGCACAGTCAGACTAACCTGGATATAACAGGCTTATATATAAAGTGAGAGTTTGTGTAGTTACACAATAGTGTAAACAGACAGCTGTGTTTTATTAATTATAGTTTAATATCCAGAAAAAGATGGCACAAGTCAATTTACAAAGTTTGTCTCTAATATCCAAACTGGATGGAACAAACTATGTTTCATGGTCTATGAAATGCAGCCTACTTCTACGCAGAGAAGGTTTGTGGAGTATAATTCGAAACCCACCAGAGATAGATGCATGGGATCCGGAGGATAAGGATGATGCCCAGAAAATACAAGAATATAAACTGAAGAATGAGCAAGCTCTCTGTATAATAGGACTGACACTCTCTGACCAGCAGCTTGTACATATTCGTGGAGAAGAAACAGCTGCGAAACGTTGGGAGAATTTAAAGAAGATTTATGTTCGAGACAGTGTAGGAGCACATATAAATCTTACGTGAAAGCTGTTTAGAACACATCTTCAAAAGAATGGAGACATGCTGATTCATATAAACACTATGAAGAGAATTTTTCAGGAACTGCATGAAAAAGAAATTATCTTCACAGAACTACATCAAGTTTATATAATTTTGTCTTCGTTAGATGAGAGCTATGATGACTATGTAACTTCACTTGAAGTTCTGCCAAAAGATAACCTCACATTAACTGACATTACTGGCAGATTAATTGAAGAAGCCAGGAGAAGGCTTGAAAGAGATCAACTCAGAAGGGAAAAACAACCCCAAGAAGAAGAGAAAATATCTTCGTCAGCATATACAATTAGAAAATGTTTTAATTGTGGAGGAAAAGGACATTTGGCTAGATTCTGCAAGAAAGCCAAAAGCCAAAATGCCAGCCAGAATGCTAAAAGGCATCAAAAGGATAAAAAATGCATAGAGTTAGCCATGTATAGCAACGAAACTGTGAATAATAATTTATGGGTTGTAGATAGTGAAGCATCGCACTGCATAACGAATGATAAGAAAAAATTTGTTAAGATGTCCACAAGTTCACAGCAGATATCGTTAGCTAATGGCTGGAAACTGAAAGCTAAAGGTGAAGGTATAGCATATTGTTCTTGCATAAAAGAAAATGTAAAAATGTTATATGTACCACAACTTAAGTTTAATTTGCTTTCGGTTAGAGTTTTGGTTAAACTAGGTTATGTAATTACCTTTAGGGGAGAAAGTTGCATAATTGAAAAAGAAGGCAAAAAAGTGACTGCAACTTTAAAAGGTGAATTGTATGTGTTAAATGATAATTCATTAGAGGTAGCTAACACAGTTTATAATAATGTTAAACCTCATGATGAATGCATACATTTGTTACACAGACGTTTAGGGCATATAAATTTTAAAATGCTCAAACAAACGGTTGAACTGTCTGAAGGTATAAAACTAAAGCCTTGCAGTAAGTATTTGCACTGCAACGCTTGTAGTCAAGAAAAAAGCAAGGTAATACCAGCAAATAGAATAAATGGATTTAAGACAAAGGAACCTCTAGAGGTCGTATTTGCTGATATTATAGGTCCTAAAAAACCAAGTGTGGGAGGTGCTCGTTACATATTAAGTATAATGGATCATTATTCCAGATATGGTTTCTGTTATTTAATGAAAAGTAAAACGGAAACATATCAAAATTTCTTTAACTGGCTTAAATTTGCAGAAAGAAAAACTAAAAGGAAATTAGTAACTCTTATAACTGATAATGGTACGGAATTTATAAACAATAAATTCCAAAATAGACTGAAGATGGCAGGTGTTGAACATAAAAAGTCTGCACCATATAGGCCACAACATAATGCCTTTATAGAAAGACGAGGCCAAACAATACAAGCAATGGCTCGTACTATGCTGTCAGATTCAGGATTATCTGAAAATTTGTGGGGAGAAGCAATAATGTGTGGTAATCATATATTGAATAATGTTGTTAACTCAACAACAGGTGAATTACCATTCACACGGTGGCATGGCAGAAAACCTGACCTAAGCTACATGCACACATTTGGAGCACCAGCATGGGTGCATATCCCTACACAACTGAGACACAAGGGTCAGCATAGGGCTAAAAAGTTATTCTTTGTAGGTTATGAATCTAATCACAAATCATACAGATTCTGGGAAAAAGGTACATCTAGAGTTTACTGTAGTGCTAGTGCACAATTCCTGGAACATGTAGGATGGGAAAAACTGGAACAAGATTCAAATAAGGAAGTAATCATAGAAACCTACAAAAGACCAAAATCACATATCAGTAATAAGAAGAGCGCAATTAAAGAGGAAGTACATGAAGAGCATATAGGACCAGAACAGGAAGAAATACTAGAAGAGGAAGAAATAGATAACCAGGAACAGGTAGTACATGAAAGTCCACCTGTAAGCCCTGTAATACCTAGACGTTCTACACGTGTAACCAGACCACCTGACAGGTACCAAGCAAGTGTAGTTTGCCAAGTTAGTAAAGTTCCAACTACTGTTGAAGAACTTAGGATGTATCCTGCAAAGGAACAGGAAAATTGGCATAAGGCAATGGAGAAGGAACTAAATTCATTAAAGGAAATGAAAGTTTATGAAAATGCCAAATTACCTCCAGGTGAAAAGTCCATTGGCTGTAAATGGATATTTAAATTAAAAACTGGTAAAAATGGGACTGTTACCCATAAGGCTAGGTTGGTAGCTCAAGGATTTAATCAAACTGCATGTGATTATGATGAAGTATTTCCACCGAGTCTAAAGGCAACAACCTTGAGAGCAGCTTTAGTGTGGGCAGCTAAGAAGAATTATATTATAAATCACTTAGATGTAGAAACTGCCTATCTGCATGCACCATTACAGCACACTATATATTTAAGGAAACCAGTAGGACTTAAGGATGATAAAAATAATAATGACTGTTGGAAACTTAAAAAGAGTCTCTATGGATTAAAGCAATCTGGTTATGAATGGAACCAATATATTGTTAAGGAGTTAAACAATATAGGGTTTAAAGCAGGTTTAGCTGATCCATGTTTATTTAAGAGAGAGACTAATGGAACAGTATCATTATTATTGTTGTTTACAGATGATATTGCTTTAATTACAAAGACTAATAATGAAGCTACTGAAATAATATCATTATTAGGTAAGAGGATAAAATTAAAGCAATTAGGAGAGATAAGCAAGTATTTAGGATTGACAATAAACAAAACCAAGAGTGGCTTTAAGATATCTCAAGAAGATAAAATTTACCAATTGCTAAAAACGTATAAAATGGAACTTTGTAAGCCGGCAAAAACTCCAATGAGTCAGGAATTTTGCCGAACTGATGCTCAAAGTTCAAAATTCGATAAGACTACTTATCAGTCATTAATTGGTAGTTTATCGTATATTAGTAATTGTTCAAGGCCAGACATTGCATATGGCGTTAATCAATTGGCAAGATTCAACTCTGAACCCACTGAACGTCACTGGCAAGCGCTAAAGCGTATATTAAGGTATCTTAAAAAGACAATGCACTATGCATTGTATTTGGAGCCAAAAGATGATCTGATTTTAAGTGCATATGCTGATGCAAGTTTTGCAACAGACATAAACACTAGGAAATCAACTTCAGGTATGGCTATACTATTAGGTAAAGCACTGATTGGTTGGAGGTCAATTAGACAGCAACACATAAGTATGTCCACAATGGAAGCAGAATTTTCATGTCTATCTTTATTATGTACTGATTTAATTCTGTATAAACAGTTGTTATTAGATATGGGAATAACTGTTAATGATGCCATTGTAGTGTATGAGGACAATCAAGCAGCCATACGGTTGGCTACAAATATTGCTGTAAAAACGAGATCTAAGCATACTGATCTTAGATATTTGAATGTAAGGCAATCTGTAAAAAATGGTTTAATAAGTCTGGAATATTGCATGACTGAAGAAAATTTTGCTGATCAGTTTACAAAAGCCCAAGGTGCAGTAAAGCACAAGGAAAGTTGTGAAAACTATGGTTTAAAGTTGTAAATAGATATATGTGTTATTATAATTACCCAAAAGGGGAGAATGTTAGGGATAACATGGTTACCTAACTTAGTTTGGGTAAAATAATATATATAGACTATGATTGTGTGTATCACTTTAAATGCAGACCATGTATTTTGGGTGCGGTTGTAAAATCACCATAAGAGGGAGCAAGAGAGCTCACTGTTAACTGGCTTTTACTGGATTGCTGACAATGATGGATTGATGGTGATAACTGCGTGTTTTCCCTGCTATTGCTGAACGAAGAAAAGAGGTTTGATTTTCTTCATATCTCTACTGCAAAAAGAGATATATTACTGGACTGATTATTTGTAAGTTTACTGACCTCTTTTTCGACACTGGACTTTGCTAATGGATAATCCCCGGACGGACTGAACTAAGTGTATGATATATGGACTGTTTGACTATGCTATAACAATCTTACTGGAATAAACTATTTAACTAGCACATTGTATCTGTTTTACTGAGTGTAAACTACAACAACGTTTATCTCACATATCTGCCTGCCTGTCTGACTACTGTTGCACGTTCTGCTAGGGTGTATATCCCTAACAAGTACAAAAATATTTGATTCTTAAATAGGTTCTGAAAAATCACAGAAAGCTGTTAAGAAAGATAGTGAACAGATACTAGGATTGTCATTTTCCCTATATAAAGTTGTCTCAGGGAAAAAATTAATATTTTTATACAAGAATTTGAGAGAAAATGATGTCATCTCAAGCTATCTATTCATAAAGATTTGTCAAGGATGAAATAGGAACAGTTTAATCGTTATGAGATTGGGAAGACTGTAAAATAGAAAGTTTCCTGAAGCTACCTTGCTTTCCTAAACAAGCAGTTCAACAATTCCTTATTCGTGTGTGGTTCAGAGTTACAATAAATAATTTAGATTCCTTGTAAAAACACTGCACTGGTTATATATGAGCATGGTACATTCAAAAGAAACTGCATACATTACTGGAATTATTTTTCCTGTTTTAACATATAATAGAATTGTATTTCAGTCAATCATCCTGTCTCGCAGTATATTTTAAAGGTAAACAGTTGTATTTACGGTGACAGAGATACACAGGTGTTCAGGAAGATTTATTTAAAGTCCAAAATATACCCTGTAATTATTTTCAGGGAGCAGATCTGGCCTTGAGCCTCAAGTTCCCTACTCCATTTTAGGGAGACATTATAGTTCCCAACCATCAACCCCTTACTCACATGGGCAGCTGACGAGAAGGGCAGCTGTACCAAGCCTTCAGAGAAGCCATCACGCAAGGCCAACAAGAAGGACATCTTCTGCCCAAACAACTCCTCCATGGCAGTACGGAGGTGCTGGTAGATGCTACAGTATCGCTCCACAAAGTCAGGGTCCTGCCAAAAGGACTTCAAGAACTGTTTCACCTGGAACCGAAACATACGTAGTATTTTAAAATCATAACCATTCTATCCAGTTCAGTGGAACCAAACTCAAGGTAGCCTTTTGCAGTGCCAAATTTTTTTTTCCTCACGCAAGACCGATTTGTTTTACAGCTGACTGCTGTTTTGGAATGTTTTACCAACATGTCTAATTTTCTGTCTTTTGATAAACCCAAAGGCCTAAAGAATGCACTGAGTTTTCATTTCAACAATAAAAATAAAACCACCTAACTTAGTGGACAACAGAGCCTAAAGAAGACACACACATTTCCTCTGAGAATTTGGTGCCCAACCGACCTTTCTTAAAGTCTCTGGATCCTGATGTAGAGTCCTAAGAATTCCTTCACTTTCAACAACAACACACACACACACACACACGCACTATAAATAAACATGAAATATACACAAATTGCTTGACTGTATAGATGTCATTGCAAAGCCCAGTTTGCATCAGCAGACGTAAAATCCCTGTACCATATCATCCTTCTTGGTACACAGAGTCACACTCTATGGTAAGACCACACTTAGAATACTGTATCCAGTTTTGGTCGCCACAAGGTAAAATAGATGTTGAGAGTCTAGAAAGAGTGCCGAGAAGAGCAACAACAAAAATAGTTAGGGGACTGGAGGCTAACACATATAAAAACGGTTGCTGGAATTGGGTGTATATCTAGTTTAATGAAAAGAAGGACTCGGGATGATATGATGGCAGTGTTCAAATCTCTCAGGGGCTGCCACAAAGAAGAGAGAGTCAAACTATTCTCCAAAGCACCTGAAGGCTGGACAAGAAGCAATGGATGGAAACTAATTAAGGAGTGAAGCAACCTAGAACTAAGGAGAAATTTCCTGACAGTCAGAAGAATTAACCAGTGGAACAACTTGCCTCCAGAAGTTGTGAATGCTACAACACTGGAAGTTTGTGAGAAGCGATTGGACAACCATTTCGCTGAAATGATATAGGGCTTCCTGTGTGAGCAGGGAGTTGGACTAGAACACCTCCAAGGTCCCTTCCAACTCTGTTATTCTCCTCTGTTTTGTTCTTGTTGCTGAACATCATCTTTCAGCCACCCTTACCTGCTGCAGCACAACATCTTTCCAGCACTGTGTGATGCTTATCAAACTGGTGGATTTTTTCATGATGGCCTTTAGAGTTGCTGATCTCAACTCCTTATTCTTTGCATTCCTCCTCTCTGCAAAGAGGAATTTATACAGCATTTAGGAACACTTCTGGGACAGAGAAGCAGTAGAGAGCCAAGTAATGCTCTCCAATTTTCTGAGTCCTTGAAAGCTTTCCTCTGATCAAGAATGGCTTGCTACTCCACCATCCCATCACAGTCCTTCTCTAAAGAAATCTGCCCCCCAAAAAATTCTGCTTGTTCTTGTTTTGTCAGTATGACCGTACAATATATTAACGGAATTCCCATCTTTGTCATCACCCCTCTCTTAGCTCTGTCAGGATCATCTGCCCGTTTTATACTTTTATTTGTTCCATGGAAGAGGACTCACGGCATTGAATAGGAGACATCAGTTCTATGGGCTCAGGGCCACTGGAATCTACATGTACCAGCAGATGGCTCAGACGCCGAACACGGGAGTTAAAGGCAATAGTCTGGCTTGTAGCTACCTCCAGGTTTTCCAGGTATTGCCTTAGGAGCCAAGACAGGGGGCTGGTACCATCGGGGCCTGGAAAACCAGAAAAATATATATCAAAAGAACAATTCACAAGTTTGCTGAGAAAGAGGAAGAGGAAGAGCAAAGGCTGCCAAGACTTGAGAGGAGAGAGAGCCATACCTAGAGAAGTGATTCTCTGCACCAAGGGAGTGATCAGGGATTCCCAACAGGTCTTGCCTAGAACCTGGGCAGCCTCATCATCAGGAAGGAAGCGATCGGCAAATAGTTCCTCATGACACAAGGCACTATTCAACCTGCATTCGGAAAGGGGTGCAGACTGAGCTTTTTATTTGAGGGGGCGGGGGGGAGAAACAACCAAGAATGGGCACATATAGATTGTATACGTGTATACACTATACAGTATAGCAAGTAAATGTGGAGAACGGGAGTTTGGACAATATAATAGATATTAATAAACAGGATAAGGAGAGGAAAAGATATCCTGAGAATAGTGATGCTCTCCCACTAGTCACTTAGGTGAGTTTCTAGAACAGAAATTTGAAGAGACCACAAACACCTGAGGTTGCAGAATGATATGGCATCAGGGGCATTTCTACAAACACAACATTTTGAGCATGTCCCAATGTATCAGAATATCCCCAATAGGCCGGTTAAATAAAAATTCAAGGGCACAGAAACACAAGCCGACCGATCAGCTTACGGTTTGTCATCTAGGAAAGTGCTTTGAGACAAGACCGTTTGCTGACACACACACACGCACCCCAAGCCAACTCCCCACCTCCAAAGGACAAAAGTCTTCCATTAGGAAAAGCCTGACCTGTTAAAAAGTTGCAGCAACTGCATCTGGTCTGCTGAAATTTCTTGGCACCAAGTGTGTGCTTTGGTCGCATAGAAGAGGTGCGTGCGCTGGCACAGCTGCTCCCTGAAGACGGGCCAGAAGGTGGGCTTGGGGCCCATCACTTCGATGCCACGCACACGTGTGTCAATGCCACCCTGTGGACAACACACGGCACTGCTCTAAATCAGACTTCCAACCTGGCATACTCCACGTGCATCATGTCTACTTCCTTTCCAACTAGACAGTCGCTCTCACGGTTGGAACAGAAGGAAAGCACAACCTACCTACCTGCTGGCAACGCTTAATCTTGATCTGTATGATAGGCCAGAATCGGGTCAGGTTCTCTAATAGGATCACTCTGGTAGATAAAGGTGGGACGTTTACCTTTGTGGAGAAAAGAGAAAAAGTGTCAACTGTGTTAATGAAACTTTGATGATGATGATATGGGGAAAATTCCTATTCTTCAGGTAGAAAAGAAAGAACAAGGATCCAACTCCTGACTGAAATGGTATGAACAAAATGTCCATTTACAAAAGTCTTTAACCAACAGGGCTTTTAGAGTAAAAGCAAAAAGTCACTATCTTTGACAGAAATTTGAACACAAAAATCTGAGGTTATAGAATGATATGGCACCAGAGACCTACAAACACAACATTTTGAGCATGTCCCAATGCATCAGAATATCCCCAATAGGCTGGTTAAACAAAAATTCAAGGCCATAGAAATGCAAGCTATCATCAATTATATTTAAATGAATTACATCTGAAGTTAAATGAGCAGTGAGATGGATTATTTTACTGAAGATATCAAATTATTTTATCGAAAGGAACAGAACTCCAAACTCCAGTCTCTTCAAACTTAGAGAGGTTTTAAAATACTAAACGTGATTCCATGTGTCAGACTTCACACTAAGGCACAGCAGTGAATCCCACATCTTCAAACACAAGCTGTTAGCCAACAGGTTGTTTATTTTGGTAGAAGATTCTCCATCTGGATTTGACTAACTTAAAATCTACTCTAAAGACTGGAATAAACATTGCATACAACATGATTTGCTTTCTGTGGTGCAAGGAAACCAGAACTTATCTATATCAAAAGTGCTTTTTTATTTTGAAAAGGCAACTGGACTGATTTTTCTAAGGGAAAAATAAATGACCTGGATGATTGAGAATTTTCATAGCTTATTTATATGATTGCGTTCCAGAGTTTAAACTGTAGATGCTTTCCTTGCCCTCACAAATTAAAGAATATTTGGGTGTGGTATAGCTAGACCTGGCAGACAGCCAAATTGTTTTAAAGACTGATTCTCTGTACCTGGAAATGGCTGGTTCTTGTTTTCTCTCATCTCATATTAGCCCCATACATGGTGGGAAAAAGTGTAGAACGATGGCTGAACGTTATAACTTTGTATAGTTACTGATGATATCTAAGTGAGGGCTTAATAGCCAAGAACGGCAACATGAGATAGAGTGAGCAGTTTAATGGTAACATCAATTCAGCACACATAAAAACAAATCTTTTGTGCTGGAAATAATCAAAACTATGACTGTCAATATATAAAGTCTCCCCATAAATGCGTAATCTAACTACCATTAAAAACTGCTCTGATTGTCTCCCTCCAAAGGGTGTAACACACTAACTAAAATGATAAATGAACTAGGAAGGAAGGGGACAACTTATTAAAAAATAGTAGGTCAAGGACAAAAATGGAGATAGCGAACACTATATATACACTCAAACTCAGGGTAAACATTCTAAATGATTCAGCACAGATAGCAGGAAGAATTCACATAAGAAACTACTGGTGCCAGATGATTTTGAAGGGGGATTAGACAAACCTACAGAGGATAAAGCTATCCACGGTTGCCATTAACCAAGGCAGTAGCAATTTGCTTTTTACCAGTTGCTGGGAAACATGAACTGAAATATGCTAGGCTTTCACATCCTGCTTGTCAGCTTTTTCCTGGCAGCCAGTTGGCCACCTGGGACAAGGTAGGCCTGTGTCTGATCCAGAGGGACTGTGTTCACACTTCCTACTAATCTCTCAAGGTGTATTTAAAACAGCTAAATAGATTCATTTTTTGCCTTTAAGCCTCACTGCCAAAGCCAAGATTTTTTTTCTATGAACAACAATAACTAACAGCAATCACTAACTTGCAGAAGAGGAAAAAACAAGCTGCCCCATGAAAAGCAGCTGGGGGCGGTATGGAAGTCCACCTGGAGAAATAGCGGGAGCATTTCTCACAGCTTTCTCCGTTCTCCACGTACAGAGATAGTGAAATCAACATTTTGTACTTGACTGTTCAAAAGAAAATGTATTCTCACTTCACTTACATATATATGTTCTCTTTGCTTCTTCTTCCTCTGGAAAACTTATATTTTAGGTGAGTTGATAGCTTTAATCATAGTTTGTTGACCAGGCCTCAGTAAATGAATTTACATATTGCATAAAGAATAAATCATGGTTGCCATACCATCTGGAGTTATACAAAAATCAAGGCAAACCTAAGTGAATTATACTGGGGTACAGGATCACAAATAAAGACAGCATAAGTGTTATAAGTGGTTACACAAGCGTGGCAGTCATTTTGTGGTTTTTAGCATTTTTAAAAAATGCTAGCAGTGGTCATGAGACATAATCACTACAAATCTTTTATCTGCCCAGGCAACGGTCCTCCATCAATCTGCTATTTGTTCCTGTTAAATGGTTGGTAGGTTAGTCTGAAACTGGGATGATCCAGATTCAGATCTCTGCATTCTTTAATGGTTAATTTCTGACAAATCATTACGTGTAATTTACACTGTTACAGAGTTATACCTTCCATCTTGGACATTTAGATTAGATGCCTGAACGTGATTCTGGTGGCTCACAATTTAAAATAAACAACAATATACACAATGTTGTATAGACAATATTCCAAATAAGGTCAGCCATCCAGACAACACGCTCTAAATTCAAAAGCCCATCTGACAAAGATTTGGCTCTACTCAAGACCCAGAAGAACAACCAGGTTTTCCAACTTTTTGGGAACACCTGAGAGGATCTCATTCCAGTGCACAGATGCCATGAGGCAGATGGCTTGTGCCCTGGGTCCCAATAAGTGACATTGTTTAATTGAAAGTACCCAGAGCACCCAATTATGCTAGCTCTTGCCAGGTAGATAGAAGTCATGAAGAGATTTGGCTGTTCCTCAGAGACTCAGGATATAAAATGATATGATGATATATGCAAGCTATATGGGATACTGATATAATGAATGAGGGACTAAATCAGGACCTTTCTGAAAGCTTCATGCAAAACTACAGCCTTTCTGCTGAAAAGTATTCCTCATAGTGGGAATCCTTTACAAGGCAGGCTGAAGAGCTTTGGGCTCTTCCCTCTGGCTGTGGAAGCCTAGGTTATTTGGGAAGTCCACAGGACTGACCATATTGAGCTTGGTGTTGATGCTGGAACTGTTCTCTCCTGCCATAACTATAATCCGGGCTGGCATGTAGCTTGAATCCTCGCTGGCCACCAGTAGTGACATCTGCCTGTACAAGCCAAGAAGAAGAGTTTCAAAGTAAGAACCAAGCCCCATCTGAAAACCCCATCTTTCTCACAATCTAAAGGCCCATGTCTGGCTAAACAGGAAAACCATAACTCCATTTGGCATCTGAGCCATCACGATATTTTTGTTGACTCAAGACCTATTAGATATTTCAGTAAGGAAACACAGGCTTATTTTTGTGTACCCTTTCCTCTTAAGGGACATAGACAATATGACAGAAATGATTTTTCCTTATTATGCTCCTACAGTTCAGGGGCAGAAAAAAACCCTTTACCCAAATTTTGTTGTTTCAAAGCCTAGTTCATGCATACACTCACTGGATTATGACACCATGATGCATGTAAACATTGATGTAGTGGGATCCAGTGGTGCCATTTGACTCCCAGTAGGTTTTGACATTTCCATCCACTAACTTGTTGGTCTGTTGAGAATTGGAGGAGACTTCTACTCTCTCCCAACACTTGTCTTCCTTTACTTCAGTGCTGCAGCCTACACACAAAAGAAAACACTGAAAAAAAATCCAGGCGGAGGAGAAGCTGGAAGAGCTTCTGAAGGAATAAGGTATCTAAAACTCCAGCACTAACAATATGCTCACCATGACAAAGATAATGCAGAAATACATCAAAAAATGGAACATTGATAGGTTGATGGCTATGCCTGTGTTCTTCTATCTGATTTAGAACCATCTGTAAAGTGTGTTGGAAAAGAGACAAAAGGGGGGGAAAAGCCAAAGTATAGAGTTAGGTTGGCTAAACATTGTAGCAGAATTACATTAAAAAAAAGAATCCCATATTTAGACTGAGCGGCGATGCTTTCTGAATTGTTGGACTTTCAGAAGTATTGGACTTCACATCCCCTCATTCCTAGCCAGCACTGCCAATGGTTGTACCGTATAAGAGCTAATGTGACTTATGTGAAGAGTATCCAGTTGGGTAAGAGTATCTGAAGGCACTGTGAGATTGCTTTAGATTTCCTTTGGATAAAAGTAAATCTGAGCACCATATATATTACCAAGAAACTCTGATCCTCAGCCTGGTCCCTGAAATTAGATATTATCTGCCAAAGAAGAAAAAATTCACCTGGATGCAACCAGCCAGGATGGTGGCTGTCATCTTCTGATAGAGGCTAGCTGGCTTCTCACAGTTATTCATGAGGTCCCTCAGTTCTGTCACTTGAGAAAGGCTGGAGCTGTGTTTCTCCAAGACTTTGCTCAAGGCTTCTTTCATGCCAGAAGAACACATTACAACCGCACAGTCTTTGTTGACGAAGGCCAGACGGTGCAAGAATTTAATGAACTCTTCCACAACCTGCAAACACAAAGTATGAATTGTTAGTCTCTGAAGGTTTTCTGTGTGGCTTTAGTGCCTCTTTCCCCAACTCATTCTTGGAGGATGGAATGTATGTGCTGTACTAAACAGCTTGGGCCCACTGCCCCTCAGAAAAGAAATCCGTCCAAGCAAAGGTAAGGAACCTGTGGCTTAGTACAAGTTGCCCATTTTCAATGACCAACAAGCATTAAGGGAGTTTTAGTTCACCATATGACCAGCTCCAGACATCCATTCTAATGAACAATTCATTAAAAAGGAGATTTTAAGGAATTACGGAAGTAAAATTTTGAACAATATATTTTTTCTGAATTTTTTAAAAATACATTTCATTTCTTATCTGACTTTTACATTTCATTTATTTAAACAACTATAAAACTTAACAAAAACCCATTTAAAATATAAAAGCAAAAAACAAACTGCAGGAGCAAAGCAGAAGCCGAAAAGCAACTTCAGCAATAAATACAACAAAAGCAAGCAGAGAATACAGTGTTAGTTTTCAGCATATTAAAAAAAAATCACTGTTTGCAAAAGATTGGAACAAGGACAAAGAAAATGCAGGTTGCACTTCTTTGGTGAACAAAACATGCATCCAAATGCTTGGAATAACAAGCTTATAGATAATGGTCCAGCTATGCAACCATATCATATATGTGAATCCTGGTTGGTACGCCTAGGTTACCACTGTCTCACCTCTCGATCATTTATATGGCTGTTTATGGAAGACAAGCAAGGCTCAATGCATTTATTCCAGGATACCACATCCTTCCATGAACTATCCAAACACTTGTTCAAAAGCCTGGATAAAAAAAAAGAGAAAATTAACTTATTTCAGAAGAAGCACTTTGAAAATACATATATACATAAAACGAAAGTGACTTATTCTTATAGTAATCATCTTGTAATCTAACTGAACTCTGCAGCCATCAAAAAGCATTTTTCTGTTTCAAGAAGTTTTGATGCATGTGAAGTTCTTTAGAACTTCAGAAGGAAAAGCAAAATGCAGCCAACTTTACATTGGTTGGATGGGCTTTCCCCTCCTTTTTGTTGGTTTCCAGATTGTTCCAAAAGATTTTCCTTTAGTCATGCTCTAAAATGGTTTGCATTTTGCAAAAGTCATTCTCACCATATTTGCATGATGGAAGCAGCTTAATCTTTCCTGATAAATAGAGAATAACAGAACTGGGACGGGACCTTGGAGGTCTTCTAGTCCAACCCCTTGCTTAGTCAGAAAAGCCTATACCATTTCAGACAAATGATTGTCCAATCTCTTCTTAAAAACTTCCAGTGTTGGAGCACCCACAATTTCTAGAGGCAAGTCCATAGGAAAGAGTTTGATTAGAGCCATGGTGCAGCAGTACATTAGAATGCAGTATTGCAAGCTAACTGCCAATAGTTCGATTCTCACCAGGCTCAAGATTGACTCAGCCTTTCATCCTTCCAAGGTCAGTAAAATGAGGACCCAAATTGTTGGAGGCAATATGCTGATTCTAAACTGCTTAGAGAGGGCTATAAAGCATTATGAAGCGGTATATAAGTCTAAGTGCTATTGCTATTATTTCTTCCATAGCTTTAAATTGTAGCCTAAATCAGAGAACTGCCAGTTTATTTGGGGAACCCTCGTGATACATTAATTTACCAAGTAATGTAATTCTAAATGTGCTCACCAGCAAATGAGCATACCCTATCCCCTAACAATCTTACTAGTCCAGTCTTCAATTTCAATCAGCATAGTCAAAGGTATGGGAGTTATAGTCCAATATCTGTAAGGCAACAAGTCACCTCCATATCTAAAGAAAACTGCCAAGGTGGGAACACCAGACCAGATGGAATCGAAGATATCTTGTACTGAAAGGCGAGGCACCTTTGTTGCTGTAATTGTACTACAGTACAATTGTTGTTAGATTACAACATCCGTAATTTTTGATCATTGGCTATACTGGTTGATTTAATGAGATTCAATAGCTGGAGGTCCATTTATTGTTCACTTCAACTCTAGGAATTCCAAGTAGGAACGTATAAACTTAAAACATATACACTATTACTGAAATATAGTAGCCTTACCTTAACATTCCCAGTTGTATCTCTTTTTCAGAATCCTGCTTTGTCAACTCTTTCTGAATTGGCACATTTGCCAGAAAATCATGGCTAATTTCCCCAAAAAAGGCACCGTTGTCAGGGAGGAAGCATTGCAACACCACTGCCATCTCCTTCCAAACACTGTTTGTCTGCAGACTACTCAGTAGCTTTATGATGTTCGTGTCATGAAAATTAAAGAAGGCTGCAGAGTCTGGTTGGGGAGGCAAAACATTGGAAGGACATAACTGAAATGCTTCCTGGTCCAGAAATTTTGTTTTGGAAAAAAAACAAAATATTGGGAAGGGGGGAATCTCACTCACTTCTCTGACCAAAATCCCTAGAAGTACCCCCAAAGTGATTGTGACATTTGTTAGCCCTTCTAAAGAATTGTACTATATCTGTGAAAAGGGAAATTGCGCCAATCACAATGGTCTTTAGAATGCAAAGGAGAGTTCAGATATCACAAATATTCCTAGTTACTGAGAAGGACTGACACTAGAGACTGGGATGTTTCATACCTGCATCCTGTTTCTTCCCTGGCAGTTTATGTTCAGGCAGATGGGTGAGCATCTTGTCAGCCATGATTGCATCTGAGCTTTGGCCCAAGTGACAGAAGTCCCGAAGGGCACAACCAAGATCAGAGTTTTCTAGTTGTTGTGCCAGGGTCTTATCATAATCAATCAACTTGCCGAGCACCAAAAGTCCATCTTGAACTGCTGCTGAGGCTCTGGGAAAGAAGGGTAAGGATTAATCTTAAATCACCCCGTGCTGAGAGGAACAGAAAGTAGAAAGGAGGATAGTAAAATTCATTTTCCAGGCAATGAAGGCTAATTATTTAGATATCAGTTAATAAAGATTTTTTTTTAACAAAAAAGAAATTGAAATTCTTGTCTCCAAAGCTCAAAAACATTTTCTCCATAGTTTGAATGGCCTTCAACTGCTATACAGTTATAACTCAGATTCTCACTTGATCTTACCCAGGTGTGCCCAACATTTTCTCAACTGCAGCAGGGATGACACATAGTAAGTTGCCAATATCCTTGTTAGAAGCAATCAATGAATCAATGCTGTCCAAGACCTGTTGCATTGTCTGGGATCCTGAGTTGTCCACAGGTTGGGGCTTCCCACAGGCCCTTGGTAACTTATAGTTCCCCGCATCCAACAGCATCTTCAGTACCTGGGAGTCAAATACAGCAGCTCAAAAGCAAGAAAGAAAAGAGGACAAGATGTAGATTGGGATCAAAATCTCCAACATTTCTCTTCATTCACAAAAAGCAAAGTAGATGCAGTTAATATTTCACCATTTATATACTGATATGCTTAGAAGTGATCAGCTTCTGATAATGGCACTATCAAATCTGAAAGATGGAAGGAAAGATGCTGTGTCAAGGCAAGAAAAGACATTGAAGCAATACTTACTGATCCATCCACGGCAGCTAGATACCTTTGCAGCTTTGAACTGGACTGTGAACCACACCCAGAAACTCTACAAGGGATAGTGATTTTTTCAGAAAATGGCCCATATCTGAAAATCTGGAGATTTGGTTCAAATATCTCATAAGTGAGTTTTTAATCAAACAAAACAATAAGCTTTGTTTGTCCTTTTAGTATTTTATGCTTCTTGTTTTGATTGCTGCTCAGTTTTAAATTGCTTATTTAATTGCATTGTTTTAAACTGCTGATTGTAAATTGTCTTGTGACTATGCTATTCTGAAAAAAGTAGAAATGTTTTTTAAAAAAAAGAAATAAGCAAGCATTCCCCAGCAATGGGATTCCAAGGAATCTCTGCATCCTACTTACTGCTAGACCAGCCTGCTGAACCAGCACAGATGTGGCGTTCTCCTTCATGCAGTGCAGCACACAATGCAGCCCCCCTCTGGCTGCAATGAGCACCTGCCAATCATAATCTGCCATGAGCAGATAGAGCACCTGGAGCCCCAATACTGTAAGCAGGTTTTCCTTTACATGGTGTCTCAGCAGGTCCATCAGTGCCTTCACAATTCTCTCCCTACAGGTAGAAAAGAGGCAAAACCACACCTGAGTGCCTTTGAAGACGATTAGCTGTCAAGTCACGTAAGGCTAGAGATGAGAAAGACCAGGAAATAAACTGGAAATATTTATGGGGGAAAACAACATTTATCCATCGCACACTAAACACTTTTCCAAGCCCTTTCCGAGAAAAATACTAAACTACTGGATTGTAAAACATTTTCTTTTTGAAAGAATCATCTAAGGATTGCTGATATTCAGTTCATAATGGTGCAGGACCAGCATTCTCTGCTACGATGATCAGAATGCAAAGCAATCTGCCCACTTGGATTCAGTGGACTTCCATAGTTTAGAAAATTTTCACCATCAGTGAAGACTTAGACACCAACTACCCTACCAAAAATTTAAAGAATAATTTTGAATTTTTAGAAAGGTTATTTATTAAATTATAGGTGTTGTAAGTGCAGATTTTACAAAATAAAAAAAATTGTATATAGTTTTTTTCCCCAGAAAAATATACGGGATAAAAAGTTCTGAATGCCAATATTTAATCTATATAAGCTAATTACCTTATTTCCATTAAGATATGAATTATGATTTCATTCTCGATCATTGAATTTTTGGTGCAAAACCATCCATCTAGCTAAATTTGGAAAATTAGGATTCAATCATATTTTAAATGTAATGTTTCAACTATGATCACCTATCAACTATAACATGTTTCAACTATGAACAAATCAAATTATACACAATACAAAAGATGTAAAAGTTTTTTTAAAAGATGTTTCAAAAAATATATATAAAAGGTGTTCCAAAAATTATTTCAACTTTTCCAAAAATTCTGGTCTTATTTAAAAAGAAAAAATGTTTCAAAGGTTCTAGAATTGTAATCTCTGTCTACCGAACAACATTGTAAGCTTGAACAAAAATGTGCCAAGCGATATCTAAGGATCAGTGGAAGCAATACGCTCTATCAGGGGTGTCCAACCTTGGCAATTTTAAGACTTGTGGACTTCAACTCCCAGAGTTCCTCAGCCAGCTTTGCTGGCTGAGGAACTCTGGGAGTTGAAGTCCACAAGTCTTAAAATTGCCAAGGTTGGACACCCCTGCTCTAAATGAAAACATGCTGATATCTGTGTTTGCATACAGCATCACCACCACAGGTCTTACATTTTATTTATTTAGCATTCAATTCATTCTCATCCTTCAAGGAGACAAATGGGTGTGTATCTTCTTTTTGATATGTAACAGAATAAGAGAGTTGGAAGGGAACTTAGAGATGTTCTAGTCCAACCCCACATATGTATTTTGGTTTTGGTTTTGGTGTGCTATTGTAATCAGAATTTACTTAAAGGCTAATTAAAACCATTCTTCAATATTCCTTCTGTTGCTCAAAACATACCATAATGATTACAGGACCTAATGAAAAAAGCTAACCTAATGGCAAAGTCACTCTCTGCTATGGCAATCTGTCTCCTTTGCCCAGATTCCTCTTCCTCCTCCAAAATTGCAATGATAAATTTAAGACCCGCCATCTTCAGCTCAATGTCACAGCTGGACTTCTGGATCATCTCCATGGCATCCTCCAGCTGCTCCACGGTGCTTTTCTTTCTGGCCACCTCCACACTGCAGAAAGCTGAGCAACAGATCTATCAGCACAATTTTGCAATCAGTTTCCCCAAAGTACCCTCCTCATATCTACTTGCTATTCACCCAGTCAACCAGAATACAAATCCCCCTACAGGTATGTTAGCCTTCTCTTAGCAACCTTTTCTGTCTATATTGGATATCTGGAGAGAATCTTTGGGGATTTCCTACCATATGAAGCATACATGCTATAAAAAGAGCACGAGGCAGATCCAGAAGATGATGGAAAGACAACATCAAAGACACCGCTACAGCAGCATTAAATAACAAAATGGTTGAAGCAACAAGAAGTGCAAGAACCAAAGCTCTGTATCCGTCTCAACATTCAAAATGGTAAAAAAGGAAATGAAGAAGAAGATTGGATATAACAATCTACACCAGCAAGTATCAGTGAGGAATACTGTAAAACAATAGGTCTGAATGCCAAACAAATCTTCCCAATTTCAAAAGTGAATTTAAAAATTAGGTGATCATCTCTTGAGGAGGGATGTATTACCACTCCTTTCAAAATTGGTAGGATCATCTCTTCTCTCAAAGAGGCAGGTATCACTGGATGGATCCATCCCTTGGTCACCTCCTGAGTTACCTTAACAACTCAAGAGGGGCAGGATTTAACAAACAAGGGGCTGCACCAACAGACTGGGGGAATTTGTCCATTTCCTTGTGAGACACAGAATCAGACTCCATCTGGATAACCTCACAAGACTGCCGTGGGCAACTCAATTGGTCTTCTCCAGATAGAGTTCAAATCCAAATAAATCTGAGCGACTTTATCCACCAGATAGCATGAATCATTCATCACCACGGTTCTGCAGATGATCCTGCAGCTCTCCCCTCCACCAAAGAGGGAGTATGTTACTCTGAATAGGACCACTGAGCAGCTACTGGTATAATTCAATAATAGCAGTGAACGAATCACATTTTACCCCCTTTTTTACCATGATATAGGCCCACGAATGGGCTTTCACTCATGTTTGGTTCGATTCACTCTTTGTCTTTCTTCAAAGACACTCTAGGCATCACTTCCTGCACTTCATCTTCTGGAGCTCCTTGAAGAACCAAGGAATCGGTGCATAGAGAGAGGCTGCATAGAAGCAGCCCAATCCAGATCCTGTCACCTGCCTATTCCAGGCTGCAATTACAGCTTCAACTGAACTGCCTGACAGACCTTCAGGGAAAACCCAAAGCTTCCTCTGAAACTTAAGTAAGCCCATTAGACACCTGAGGTGGGCCAATCTAACAAAAGCTATCTTCCCGCATAGGTGGTTGGCAGGGGTGGGATTCAAATTTTTTAACAACTGGTTCTGTGGGTGTGGCTTAGGTGGTGGGCGTGGCTTTGTAGTCATGTGACTGCATGGTGGTGGTCATGTGACTGGCTGGGTGTTGCCAACTCAACATCACTCACATTGAGGCACGCATCTCCTCACAACTCCACACAAGCAAAGTACCAGCAAAGGAGGGGGAAAAAACTCCAGAGACATTCCTGAGACAGGAAGTCTAGTCCTGCCAAGAATGTAATAAGGGTTAATGGAGAGGCAGTTTCTGTAAGCAACACCAGAATGTTTCCTTCCTGCCTTCCTTACAGGATTAGGCCAGTAATTTCTTCTAACAACCGATTCTCCGAACTGCTTAGAATGTTAACAACCGGTTCTAGCAAATAGGTGCGAACTGGTAGAATCCCACCTCTGGTGATTGGTCCCAGTAAGCCAAAGAGCAACCAGAATGATCTGTTCATGGCAACGAACTGATGGTAATGCCTTTCAACATCACAGCACACTGCAATTGTCCTGAGACAAAAACTAGATTTAACATGCAACCCACAGTATGCACTGGGCTCTCTATTATTTAAGACAATATTACAACTGATCTTCAAATTGATATAAATGCTAAGTTACCTTCTTGAAATACTCAAACATTATTTACAGCAGAACAGTTTGTATTTTGTAGTCATAGCATTTCTTACTGCATAATTAAGTAACACTTCCTCATTTACTTCACCAACCTATTGCTTTTGCAACAATGTTTGTTTTCTCTGCTATCTTGAGTTTGTTTATATTGTTCCTTGTTTTTTAAATGTTTTTAATAATTTGTACACCGTCCAGAATTGCTAGGACTTGGATGGCTATACATTTAATATGTTATTGTTGTTATTAATGGAGTCTCTAAAATTGCAGTCTGAAACAGCACTGGGGGAATGCCAGTATACCTAAGGCCACCTTTCTTCTACTATATTCCATGCTCCACATGACTCTATAATGGCCATGGGATGGAGGGAGGTCTCTAGAAAATGTGAAGCACCATTATGATAAATCGGGCTTCATAACTGGCTCAATCGGATATGTCAAACATTTTGTGAAGTGGGAAACTCAGCCCCAGCAGAAAATTTGCTCATAACATGTTCTCAAAATTTGAAATGTGCTTTAAAATAATTGTTGCACATTTTCAGTCTGTTCTAAAATTCTGCACACACTACAACAATGGCCCCCAACCTTTTGGGAACCAGGGACTGGTTTCATGGAGAAAGGTTTTTCCATGGATGGAAGGGGGTGTGGTTTTGCATGCTGCCTGCATCCCACGGATGGGGCTTCACTGGTATGCCTAGCCCAGTTTCTGGCATGCCACGGACCGGTCCTGATCCATGGACCGGGGATTGGGGACCCCGACACTACAGGAAACAAACTGAAGTTTATTTAGGATCTTTCTAACTCCATAAATGGTGAATTTGTAGTGGGACAACAATTTTTAATTGGTTTATTTTATTTATAATTTTGTATGCTGACTATCTGACCAGACGGGGACTCTTTCATATCAATCATTGCTACTTTCTGTCATTTGCTGTCAATAATGTGAAGCAGAAGTGGGAAGTACAGAATATTTTACAAAACATGTTTCATTGGCTGCTGATAGCCATGAATCCTGATTTATCAAATCAAGTTCTCATAGCAACCTTGGCTATAAAATGGAAACCTGTATGCTAAATCATTACATTTTCAAGTTCAAAGCATAGATACATTTCATGACAGTGACAGTTAGGAATTCTCAATGAAGCTAAGTTTTGAAGTTCCTCTAACCAATTAATATGTCCGATACTGCCTGGCACTTACCTTTGACTTTCTCATCCAATGTGTCTGGAAAGAAGAGCCCTTCTATTTTGGGAAATGTGTTAATCAGCCGCCTGTCACTTTCCTTTGCTGCAAATGGAGTTGGAGAAGACACTCTATCAGGCAGTGTATCTTCTTTTGTTTTTTTGGACTTCAGGGCTTCAGAAAGGTCACCATAATTTGCAGAGAGCATTTCTGCATTTGGGCAGTTCTGCTCTGTACCTCCCTTGCTAAAGAGATATTTGAAATAGACATGGGAGTTCTGCAGATCAATTTGAGTGGTTCCCTGACAATGCTTGTTCAGGAGCTGTAGTATTTTCTGAGCCAACTCTACTGAAACACACATCTGGATCAGATCCTCTTCATTTAGTCTTGATAGCTTGAAATGCAGAGAGAATAAAAGCACAGCGTTCCTATTGCAGTTTATTACCAGAGTTACCTAGAACCATACCAAAAGCCCACAAAATCAGATTGGGAGAGTTCACTAATTCCGCTTGGAAATTTGGCCCTTGAGTTTAGAGCACCAAAGTTATCTATGATTTGCCAATTTGGATGACATTTGGAGGTAACCTAATATCAGCAGTTATTTTGAACTTCAATTCCTATCATCCTCAAGCAAATTGTCTGAAAACTGGACCTTTGCAAAATTCAAAACTGTATGCAAATAATTTGGAGCTGGGTTCTTAAATTAGCTTCATTGACTCTGGATCTATCCACATGGATCCAGTTTGCTTTGGGGCTTATCTTGAATATTAAATATTTAGGGCTCTGTAACTATCTTTCTGATTACAGAATATAATCCCAGGCACAAAGAAATACTTTTCAGGTATGGTGCATCTGATCTTGTAATACAATTACTTTTTTACAAGCAATGCAGCCTATACAGTGTATGAATTCTCATATCAAATTAAGCAATTAGCTTGAAATCCCTTTCTGGTTGGATTGATTCTTCTCAGTGCTTTACCTTCTGATTCTGCTGGATGAAATGAACAACTTCTTGATGCTTATGGACTTCTAGCTTGTTAATGAAGAAGAGTAGTTCCCACCATTCAGCTTGACTTAAAGTCCCACAGTCCTTATTCAAATGATCCGTAAGGCATGGTAAAGTGTATAATTCTTTGAGTGGTTGGCAATATCTTGGCTGGTTAACTGGAAATAAACAAAAATGACTAAGAGATGTTATATGTGGTTTCTTGACACACTCAAGTTAAATGGTGGCATCAAAACAGAAATCTCATAACAGAGATTTTGCTACATGCTAATAGGCAACTTAATACTATAGCTATTGCAACTTAAACTCATATATGTCTACTCAAAAGTAAGCCCCATTATATTCAATTTGATTTATTCCTGCATAAGTATAGGATTACCCTGTTAATATACAATTAGAGTAGCAGCTAAGAAAACAATTGTTTTCTTAGCTGCTACTCTAATTGTATATTAACAGGATAACCCTATACTTATTATTTACTTACAGTTAGTAAATATATTCATATTTAAACAATCAATTACATTAATGAATTCAACTGGGCATACCTCATCCATATCCGAGTTACAAAAGCATTCAAATAGTAAATATATCAAAGGTATATATCCTAAACAGATTAAAAAGTAAATATATAAAAGCATACACTACATTATTAATACGATGATACGGAATTTTGTCTTGATTAGGTAAGTTCATTTAACTTAATAACTAAGTGTAAACTACTCCCCAAAGTTACTAATATTGTGCTCTTCACTTTTTGGTCAGTATTAAATTAACTACTGTGTCAGCTCAAACAAAGAAAATACATTTTCTCATCTCAGCAGGGAATGGAGGCTGAGAAGATCATGGATTTCCTCACAGCTTCAGATAAAAGTGTGGCCTTCCCAGGAAAAAAAGGGAAAACCGGAAAGAAAGGAAAATATATATTTTTGTGCTTCGGAAAGCCTGCTGTTTTGGGAAGAAACAGATAAATACTCTAGCCTAAATGTCTAGCTGTAGAATTTTAATTTTTATGTGTGGTTTATTGGTGCTGTGTAAGACACATTGTTTTAATCTTTATAACATTGAAAATTATGTTTAAAAGATTCTGTTTTGCTGTTATTCATTTATTTTAAATTTGGTCTGTTTCCCAAGAAAAGGCTGAAACCTCATCATACACCTCCAAGTAAGAAGCCAAGATAGCTGTGATGGGAAAACTCTGCCCTGTCATCTGTAACCTACCCTCTTTTCAATTTGCACAGATATACTGCATTTGTTACACGCAAAACACATGTTCTATCTCTAAACCATTATTCCTCCCAATAACGGGAGACCGACAAGAAAACATTATTTCAGCATTTCATCTGCTTAAACAGGAAAGTAAGCGTGAGAAAACTGAAATCAGTCTTGGCATAAATAACAAAACTGAAGCTCAGAAGCAGAGAACACTCCTAAAGTAACTTAGCAACTGAGTGAAAGGGTATCTAAAGGGTATCTAAAGGGTATCTAAAAGCCCAGCAGAATCTTACCTGTGTTTTGTCTCAGAAGCTCTCTAAGAGTTGATACCTTTTCCTGGGCTTTCTGCTCTGCATTTCTTGATGAACCAACAATCTCAATCATGTGCCAATGAACCCAGTATGTACGGCCCAGAGACTCCCAATAAACCTGGAAAATTATAGAGTTATAAATTGCCATGAATCTGGAAATTACTGCATTGTTTTCAGGGTGCTTACAGATCACTTCCTTTATGATCCGGTCTAGAATCATAAACTCCATACACACAAAAATTCTTCTTCTATAAACAAGAGTTAATATACCAAGCACCTTATACAACAATTATCAAATAAGCCACAAACTTCCTTTGAATATAGATTCACTTCTTGTGCCAATCTGGGAAGCACAATCGTTTGAGAAACTCAATAGGATTCCTAAAAATCAAATATTTGTATCACTCCTTCACCCCATATCATCACCTGGAGGTCCCTCCCCTTCCCCACACTGCAGTACCTGCACAGGCGGTGTGCCATTATTGCTCTGAAGAAACTCGCCTTCATCCCCTGCACAGACTTTTTCATAATTTTCCAGCATACGCACATGCATGCCACGCACCAACGTCTCTCGCACATATTCCACGTAGCTCTTACGACTAGGAAAAGCTGAGTGCAACTTGAAAGCACAGTTTTCTTTCTGGGGCACCTCTGCAGCTGATGGGATGGTTGGAATTTGGTGCTGGAAGATTGACTGACATCGTTTCTTTTGTCTGAGCGAGTGAAGCTCTTGATTCTGATTCCATCCCATAACCTGGATTAACTCTGAAATGAAGTGGGCCATAGCCATGCTGAAGTCAAATTCACATTGCATTCTCTTCTTTCTCTTTGAATCTGAACTGGAGGCCATGCAAGGTTCCTGTTCATCTCTCCACTCTGTGATGTTGTTGAGTTTGTCCATGAGAGAGGTAGCACATAGATAACGCTTTACTAGAGAAAACAGCAGTTTTCCTGGAATCTGAAACAAGAAGACCATATCTGTCCTTTGCCAATAATTCTGCTATTGATTCAAGGCAGCATACCTTACAGCTCACTCCATAAAAAGTTTCACCTTTTAATATGTATCTGACATATTCTTGAGTTCTAGTAGCTTTCCAATCAAATGTCATCAAAGCTTATACAGTCTTTTCATCCCTCCATGTATTAGTTTTACTCACTACAATTTAGGGAGAACTTGTAGAAGATAGAGAAATCCTAAACTGTTCTCCTTTTAGTACTGTAACTGCAACTATTTTACATCCACAAGATGCTAGCAGCAGAAGTGCCAGCCATTTATTTTCAATCAGAGAATGGATACCAGTCATTATAGCTAATAAAAATTCAGAGATAAAATTGTGTCATTTCTTTATCAAAACTGATTTAGCCACATTAAGCTTGCCAATTGAAAGGCAAGATAAGCACAGCTTCTAAATTTGTCACCAGCTGCTAAAAATTAAATTCTCTTCACAATTGACTCAGATTCTTTCTAATTCAGGTTTTAAACTGAAAATGCCTCATCAATAAAGAAAGCCACACTCCCTTGCCAAAACCTTTTTGTCAGTTAGTACCTGAGGAAGAGGAATCCCTTCAAAAGATATGTAATGCTCTTCAGATGATGTTGTTTCTGCAAACAGCTCAAGAAGGGTATAGCGACTATCAAAGTCCATGTGTTGTTCAATACCATCTTGCTGGCTCAGGGACAGGAGAACATAGGCTCTGCTTCCTAAAACAGAAAAATGTATATAGCTCTTTCCTTACTTGCTCTCCAATGGTCTTAAAAATCTAATCCCATAACTGGGTAGAAGCAACTTTTTTTAGCTCACAAACAGGTATCCGGTAATCCATTAACAAAGCCTCATACTATAAACAAATTTAAACAGGATGACCTGCAAGTTAGGACCGAATAACAGAATAATAAAGTTGAAGGGAATTTGGAAGTTTTCTAGTCCAATCACCTGCTCAAGCAGCAAATCTCATTCAATTTGAGACAAATGGTTATCTAATCTCTTCTTATAAACCTCGGCGATCAAAGTCAGTCCTGGGATCAACCCTGACTGCTCTATAGAAGGCGAGATCCTGAAGATGAAACTCAAATACTTTGGCCACCTAATGAGAAGGAAGGACTCACTGGAGAAGAGCCTAATGCTGGGAAAGATTGAGGGCAAAAGAAGAAGCGGGTGACAGAGAATGAGGTGGCTGGATGGAGTCACTGAAGCAGTAGGCGTGAGCTTAAATGGACTCCAGATGATAGTAGAAGACAGGAAAGCCTGGAGGAACATTGTCCACAGGGTCACAATTGATCAGACAGGACTTCGCAACTAGCAATAACAAACCTCCATTGATGGGAGCACCCACAACTTCTGAAGACAAGTCTTTCCACTGATTAATTGTTCTGTTAGAAAATTTCTCCTTATTTCTAGCTTGTCTATGGAGATTCTCAGTCATCCAGGTCATGGTTGTCCCAAAGATGCTTTTTACAAAGCACCTTTGGGACATATTTCTAGCTTGGTTTTCTCTTTGATTAGTTTCCCCCCTTTACTATTTGTTCTGCCTTCAGGTGCTTTGTGGAATAGCTTGATCCCCTCATCTTAGATGCTGGAACATTGCCACTCATAGTCCTTTTTTTCATTAATCTAGACATACCCAATTTCTGCAACTGTTCTTCATACTTTTTAGCCTCCAGCCCCCTAATTATCTTTGTTACTCTTCTCTGCATTCTTTCTAGGGTCTCAATATCTTTTTTTACTGTGGAAACCAAAACTGGATGCAATATTTCAAGTGTGGTCTTACCAAAGCATTATAAAGTGGTACTAACACTTCATGAGTTCTTGATTCTATCTCTTTGTTAATGCAGTCTAGGACTATGTTGGCTTTTTGACAGCTGAAGCACACTGCTGGCTCATATTTAAGTGATTGTCCACTAGCACTCCAAGATCCCACTGGTAGCATTGGGATTATAAGTCAGCACTTCAATTACTAGCATGTCTTTATCAGCACAGAGTTTTAATAATTCTGCTCAAACAAGGGAGATACTTTTATTCACCCTTTCTGCAGTGTCAAGAAGCTGTCAGTGTCAATGTTGTTGATTCTTTGGGAAGATGCTTCTGATCAATTTGGCTGCATAGAGACTTAGTAATCCCATGCCCAAGGCTATTAGTAGTGTTGTACAATTCCCATGTCCCAGCAGAACAGCAGCTGATCTTGTTGTATAAAAAATATTTACAGGGACATGCGAATTCAGAAATGCTAAAACAAAAAGCCTCCCCCTTCCCACATTCCTCAGGAGTCCAATCATTACAAGCACCAGTTTGGAATTTAGAAACCTGCCCAAACATAAAAATAATCTGCAACCATAGCAAAAGGGCAATCCTTTACATCAAAACAGAAGTGTACAATTTACTGAATGATTTAAAAAAGCCTCCCCATATTATGAGAAAATTTATAATATTTATAAACTTATACTTGTGATACATTTATAACAATTAAGAATGCTTTACTTACTTTTAACCAAACAGAAACTTCTTTTAAAATTAAAACAAATTAACATTTGTAGTTTTAATCTGAATTGACTACCAACTTTATTTTATGAATATATCATCTGAAAACTTTGATGTATGTTCATCAACTATAAATTAACTTTTAATAGGCAACAGTTTCTCAAAATTTGCCCCAATGACTCAGTCATCACTCTTAAGTATTTATCAACATCTAACCAGTTAGGATTTCTAATTATATTAAGGATGGGATTGGAGGTCTATTCAAATCAGTAAGAATAATGGGTTAGCACTGACTTTCTGTATTAATGAATGTGATTTTCAACTAAGCATATTTAAATACTTGTAATCCCACAGGCAGGAATTTTATATTAGTTGTGGGCATTTCCTAATATGTCATACCTGCATCATGACAAGCCAAAGCTCTCAGCATCTTCCCAGCACTACAACGGATTTGCTTTTCCTCATTACACAGCATCTTCATCAGAAGAGTAAGGGCCCCGGTCTCCTTGAAGATGGTCATTAATGAGCCAATACTGGCATAAGCACTGAGTATATGGATGGTATTCAGTATGGATGACTGTGGAACAGGGATGCTTGCTAGTTGCCAGGAAGCTCGCTGCACCAGGTTCCTGACATCAGCTTTCATCTCTGCAAGAGATGCTTCATCTAAAGTGTCTTCAGGAGGGAATAAGTTAGACACATTCTGTTCCACCACTTGTTCCTTGGGCTTCCTCTTGCCTAGTAATATTGGGCAGTTGGCATATATATCCTCTGACGACATCCACATCAAGATTGTCTGTTTTTTACCTTCAACTGAAGAGGTTTCAACACTGTTTTCTTTATCATTATCCAAGCAAAAGATGTTCCAGCGGATCAAGTACTCAGTACAGCCATTGTGACCACGACGTTGCCGAATTAACTCCTCAGGATAGGCTTGACGTTTGGGTCCAAGATGCACCACATCCCCATTTTGCCTTTTAATCCTCATGACAGGGAATGTATCTGCTGGTGTGATAAAAGGCAGGTTATGTCATGAAGAAAAACCAAAAAGGATTTCAGTCTAAGAGCCCTGAGAAGAAAAATGCAGGTGTCAACCCTGAAGTCATCTTGGAGGCTTCAGGGTTGTCACACCACAGAGGGGAGGGGAAATAGTTAGGCGGGGTTTTGTAGCCCAAACAATAAAGTTTTCCTGTGGGAAACGAGGACATTCTCACAGGTGGCTGGCCAGAGGAGGAGTGAAATAACTAAGTAACTGGCCAGCAACTGGACTGGACAGCGTGACCAGTGACTTGAGGGAAAGGGGAAACTTTTACTTTTTAATTAGGGGAAAGCCGCAGGAATTTTAGACTCGGCTTTCACCAGTTGTGCCAATATGATGTTTCGAATAAACTGTTCTTTGAGGAACCTGCTTGCCTCAGAATTCTCCTTTCTATGGGTACATTACTTGGAACGCTGACAGAAGGAATACTTGCTTTGGGGTAACTATAGATTGCTATAAGAAAATTTGCCCAGCTAAGGGAAAGTTCATCAAGTAATTATTTCTGTTGGAATCAGAATTGACTTATCCATTAGGCACAGCAACTCAGTGCCAGTATTCTTTTTAATCATAAAGTCTAAATGAATACGTTGTACTTATTTGATGCTTTTCAATAAATAAAAGGCAAGATATACATACAATTTGAACAGCAAAACAATGATATAGCGCGAACGGTAAAATTTAGTAACTCTGATGAGATATAAGAAACATAATTAATCAGCAAGCTAATAAACATATCACTTACTATTTACAAATGCAAGAATCTGAATCTGAGCTGGTGTGAAACTTGTTTTTTAATGCAGTTTTCAAACTTCCTGTTTAGGAAACATTTCTGTCAATCTTCCTCCATTCTGCTATGGGTGCCCCACTCATGACAGACCATTCTGCAATTGTTGCAGGGCGCTGTCCAACGTACTGGCAATCAAGACCCAGATATGGGTGACATACAAGACTGAAATAATGTTACAGTAGCACCACTTTTAAAGTTGTTCAAAACAGATGTCATAAAAGGATGTACAAATATAAGGTAAAAGCTTGGTGTTCTGTTAAAGAGAGGACTTTGGCAGGAAACAGCTTTCTTTACTCTAGATGACAGATTCTTTTTTATAATACATTTATTATAAAGAAATTATGCATCTAGATACACATAACCAACAAAAGAGCACCTCCAATATTGGTAACTATAGCTCTGGTAGATTTAAAGGGCTATATAAATTCTTTTATCTTTATAAAATCAGATCTGGAAAAAATTATAAAGTGCAATAAGATGAAAAATAGACACAAGGCATTTTTTCTAAGATTCAGCTATGCTTATCTGATGCTATTTATACAATCCCTACATCTAATTTTAACCAGAAAGGACAGTAGCATTTAACACGTTTCTACTTCAGATTTGGGGGGACTTTAAAATTCTTAAGGCTGAATTCACACTGAACATGGCCCCTACACTAAGATAATGCTGCAGACGGAGGTGGTGGCCTGATGGAAAGCGTGCATAGTCTCAAGTATCCAAGCGCCAGCCTTTCACACACGAGGTGTCAATATATAAAGAAGAAAGAGGACCGCTATTGATCGCTTTGTTTCCTTTTGAATTGATTTATTTTTCCTCGTTCTAGGCCAGGGGTAGGGAACCACTGCCCCCTTTATGACTTGTGGACTTCAAATCCCAGAATTCCTGAGCCAGCCATGCTGACTCAGGAATTCTGGGATTTGAAGTCCACAAGTCATAAAGGGGCCACAGTTCCCCACCTTGAACAGCCGCCTCACGCCCAAGGTGCTCGCAGAATTGCGCACCGGCTCGAGCCTATCGGTAACAGAGGAACGCAAGTCCGGGAGGAGGGGGGGCGGAGCTTAAGGGCGGCTCGTCCTTCCTTGGAATGAACAAGGGAAGGAACCTGCGGGAATCTTTTCCACCCAAACCGGGAGGCACCCGTGCAGTAGTAGCAAAGCCCGAAAGTCTTGAGCTTCAGCCTACCTTAAACGCGGCTCCAAAACTTAGCCGTAAAAGCAGCAAGTCGTCGGCAAACCTTGCCTACCAACTTCCATTTATTTACCCTGCCCAGTCGCTGTCTCATCCGCTTGTTCTGCGCATGTTGCCTTATTATTAAAGATAGTTACGGGTCCTCCGATAGGACATAATTATGCCAAGATCGCTTTTCAAAGGGGGCGGTTAAACTCAGGTTCTTGGAAAGAGATTAAAGGATTGCAGTATTCTTCTCCAGGCACCAGCGTCAGATACTTTCTCGGAGTGTGAAATCAGGTTTTTCTTTCCCGGGTCTTTTATTTCTTTCCAAGTTCACTAATTTGCGTTTGAACAGGAACTCCTGTGTGCTGATGTGCTACTGTAATGATGTTAATACATTTTTATCAAAGAACTAGAAGGCAAAACATGCAACAATGGACGGAAATTAAATCGAGAAGCAACCTAGAACTAAGATAAATTTCTCAACGATGAGAACAATTAACCAGTGGAATGCTTTGCCTTCAGAAGCTGTGGGTGCCCCCTCACAGGAGGCTTTTAAGAAGAATCTGGACACCCACTTGTCTGGAATGGTAGGGTGTCCTGCTTCAGCAGAGGTTTGGACTAAGTAACCTCCAAGGCACTCGCCATCTGTTGTTCTGTATTCTAAAATGGACTGTTCAGCACCCATCCCAAGAACAGGCAAGGTAACTTTATTTTAGTGAAAGTGTTAGTAATTCTTTAAAGGAGGTTTTCAAAACCAACTAAAGCATTAAAGCAGACAAGCAGAAAATAACCTTGAATATGTGAATCTAGAGAAATAGCTGTGGCTTCAAAATTAATTCACTTTTTATCACATTAGGTTTTGTGGATCTTAGTTCATTGTACCAGATAAATGGCATAAGCATAATCCTGAAAGGACAACATATGCAGCTGTTGTGAGGAAGGTTGAATAGTGAAAGGACTTTGAGACAGAGATGCTGCAGGAAATGGATATCTATTCTCCAAAGCACCTGACTGCAGGACAAGAAGCAATGGATAGAAAATAATCAAGGAGAGTTGCAAGCAACCTTAGAACTAAGAAAAAATTTTCCTGATACTTAGAAAAATTAATCAGTGCCTTACACTGGAGGTTTTTAAAGAAAAGATTGGACAACCATTTGAACCATTTGAAAGAATATAGGGTTTCCTGCTTCAGCAGGGGATTTGACTTAAAGACCTCTAAGGTGCCTTCCAACTTTGTTCTTCTGTTATTCTATATAAAATATATTTGCTGTTATAACTGTATTCAAATTATTGAGTTATTTTCTTTGTGAGTTTGACAATGTATAGCAAGTTTAATGAGAAAATACAAAAAGCCATAAAATGTTTTTTTCTAAAATGGACTACAAAACAAGAAAATCAGTTTTATGACATTCCAAAACTCCTGTTTTGTGTACTAGTAGAGTTAAATTGTTTCTCAATAACTGGAAAGGATAAACTCTTTAGTGTAAGAATTTGAATTTCTCTGAAACTATGTTAGACATCAGAGTAAGGGACATGTTCTTATAGAGCTTTTAAGAAGTCTAAAAACAATTTAAAAGCCTTAAGCTCACTAACTCTATGTGGGGTTGGACTGTAACTGTACCAGCTTCATACCAATAAGCTGTTTTCTCAATAGATTTCACCAAAATCAAAACAAGAGGGGAAAAAGAGTAGCTTTGCCAAGTTTGATAATACACTTTATTTAACAGAATCCTAAAGAGCTACTAATGTCAGCCCTCTGAGGCTGGCACTGGCAAGTTCACATAACTTTTTATTGCTGGGAGGGGCCTGATCTTGCGTCCAGCCCATCCCCCTTTCCGCTGCCATAAACCACTATCTGGTCGCTTTCCTAGCCACCGGTTCCGACCAGCTTTCCCAAGGATTCGTTGGTTATGCTCAACATTAGAAACTCGTCCCACTGTAGCCATGCATGTTTCCAGCACCTGTAAAAGAGGAAGCAGAATATTCCAGATATTTGTAGACAACAGGCACAATTATTCTATTCTTTGTGCTTTCAATAGCTTTTAAATGTTCAAGATCATAGGTGAGAGAGAGGAAGACCGCCTTGAAGTCACTCCAGCAGAACCATCCCCTTCTAACCCAGAGTCATTTCTTAACATCCTCCCTGTGAGAAGAAACCTAGTAACCTGTTTTATATATATAATCATAGCATCATCATCTTGATTTTTGAAGGCAAGTTCTGAACAATTTGATTCAACACAGAAATATTCACTTGATGAGCCCACATAAATTTCCCCACTACTAGCATTTGCAATGGAGCAAGGTAGGCAGTAATACAAGCAACATTTCAGGATCACCACACAAGCCCCCAATCCCTTTTCTACATGTGGCACATCCCAAAAGATGCATCGCTTGTAGGGAAGCACTGATGAAAAAAGCAAAACAGATGATGTTCTTCCCCATCAAGACAATTCTAGGTATCAAAGGAGCCTTGTCTTTTATCTTAACTAATACTCCCACACTCCAAAGGGCTTACCTGTATTTGCCTCTTGGAGGGCAACTGTATAATGACCGTTCCACTCACTTTCCTCAGTAATACCCCACAGGTGCCTAAAAAAGAAAGTGTCATCAAGACTGCAATGTTTTGACCGAACTGAACACTGAATTAGACTAACAGAGAAATCACCCAACCACAATCTTTTTTCAACCTAATCCAATAGGAACATCAATCCAGGATCTGCTATAGGCCAGTTTTGCCTAATGTGATATCCTAAAGCTGCATTGGCAACCATCATACAAAGTTAGTATCTGGCATCAACCCCTTGGCATTTGAGGTTGGAGTCGTTATATAGTATCTTGTATCCAGTCCATTGTGTCAGATATTAATACATTTGCATGATAATCTGAAACTAGACTGAACACAGCATCAAATTAATACTCTTGTTGCGTGCATTGGACCTCTATTAAATATCATCTCTTGGTTTCCAGCATTATCATCAGCATAGATTTAAAATCTAAAACACATTCTGAAGATTATGTTCTATAATACCTAATGTAGTATAGTTCACCCTCTTTTTAATTAACATAGTTAGAATTGACTAGCATGAGTGCTGATTGTAATTTATTTGCTGACTGTGTGAACATTCCACATTGAACAAAATGATTTAGGAAAGGTTCATACTGATCTACTGACAAGAGTTTCTCCTATCCCATTCTGGAATATGCAGTACTTTTTACCACTTTTTTTTATTAGGCATCTAAGCCATGAGTTAAGCTAAGAAAGTGTGGTTGAAGGGATCTTTGACTACCCTAGGTTTCATTTTGCCATCTAACACTGACCAGTTGCAGTTTGTTTGCTTTTGTCAAACATGATTGCTCAACAGCCAACATAGTAAGAGTAAATCTTATTTAAACATCAACTGCTAAGTAGGAAGAACAATATGACTCTCAAGAAACTGTTAGTATTCTGTTGCAGGTTTCAAAACCAACATACAAAAGTACAATTTTATTGAATGACCATCAGAACACCTTCTAAAAAGAAGTCAAAACAGGAAAGAAAATAGGAAGTGGACTCAAAACACAAAAGCATCAACAGTTTTTGGGTAGATTGGACTGGAAAGAAACCAAAGACTCCCAAAGCCAGGACTGCTATGGTTCTGACTGTCCAGATTGGCTTCATTCTTCCCAAATGTTTCTGGCTTCTACTAGATCCTGACCTGCTGCTCGGATATATTGTGCTCCTTTTCCAGGATGACTCTCCAAGTTATTTATGAGGGTTCCAAGTGGTAGAGCTCCAACTGGATATGAATCCCCATCATTAGCAGAGACTGAAAGACAAAAAATAAGGATATTGAATATAAACACAGCAAATAAACGTGGCAAGAAAAAAGTAGTATACCAGGGAAAAATAAATAAAATTTCTGCAAAATATTGGGGAAGAAATGAACTTAGCTCTTATGCAGGAGCTAAGTACCAGCAGGAGGACAGAAGGGGAAGCAAGGAGCTGCATCCAAATGTGCATATATTCATGCACATTTTTAGGGAGAGATGCATAGATTAGGCTCAAATAGACAAGCCTAAGAATAAGACAGGATTACTTAATTTTTTTAAAAAAAGTCACAATTAATACTTCTCAAATAAATATTTTTGGTCTACAATGGAGTCTTTCATGCTTTCTGATTTTGGTGTTTATGTGCAGACATTTCATCATCTAATTAGGTAACATCATCAGTGCAAGCAAGGGTAGGTTTGCTCCCTGTTTGGATGAGAAAGTTTTTCTCATCATCAGAATGGTTTTCTCCCAGAACACAGAAAGATGCTGACAACCACTATCAAGACTATACTTCTATACACATTGGCAAAAGGAAAACAAAACTCCAAACCAAATTGGTGAAGCTAAATTCCAGAAGCAAAGAGATACCCAACTTGGTAATTAATATGTCCAGTCACCCAATATCCACCACAGAACACAATATCCTCCAGAAATATCTCAACTATAACATAGAGGATATCAATCAGTAAGAATTCTTTGCAGCCTGGGAAGCAGCATTTAAAATCACAGGACTTGCCACAGTGATTCAAGAAAACATCTAGTACTGATCATGCTATCTAGTTTGATAATGAAACATCGGCAAGAAAATAACCAAGCTCAGAAAGCACCAAGAATGCCACAGTTAAAACTCTGAGCTACAAATATTCTCAGTAAGAAAACATATGGCAGACATACTACAGACCAGAAAACAGAATCAGAACTAACTTAAAGCAGCACTTTGAGGCAGGACACAGCAGCACTCAAAAACCTATAGAATGATCAAAACCATCATTATTCTCTCAGCAGACAAAGGCCATACCAAAGTTCTCATGGGCAGAACACAATACTTATAAAAAGCCAAAGAACTACCGGAGGACAAATAAACCTATATCCTATAAACACCAACTCAATCCAGAAACGGAATAACCAGATCAAGATAACCCGTAACAACTTAACCAAGAAATGTCAAATAACAAAAGAACAGTGGCGGGATATTTTGGAAGGGTATTAAAACTTGGATTTGTTTATTGGCTTGGGGCCTGAAGAGCTGCTCCCCGCTGGAGGTTGCTGATGGGATAAGAAGACCTCATCTCATTGCCATTCGTCGTCTTGGGTCTGCTTTTTTGCGTAGTTTTAAATTTTTAAGGTGCATAATTTTAAATTGCTTTTCTATTTATCTTTTTCTGATTTGTAAGCTATCCAGAGCCACCTTATAGATGCATATAAATTTAATAAACAAATGTATACAAGCCCAACATATCACTTCATTCATAGATCCAGAACTAGCCAAAGAATCCTTTACAGCAGTGCTACACAACACCCTGGTTGTGCTACACAAATACACTATGATTGAAATTTCCAGATTCATGGGTCTCATCAACCTCTGCCTCCCAACGTATTTTCAGCTTGACAGACAAATATACCAACAACTCTCAGGAAGCCCGGTAGGATCACCATTCTCAGAATTCATAGCACAGACCACAATATAGCATTTAGAAACTGCAGCACTGTCATACACAAAACCAAAAGTGTGGATCTAATATGTAGACAACACTTTGTCATAATAAAAAAGGGACAACATGAAACAATCAACATCTTCAAAGAAATATGACAAAAAAACAGCACACCATTTTTCCTAGATATTCTCATCAGCAGAGGAATTGATAGCAAATTAGAAATTCAAGTCTATCAAACTCAATCAACATTAATGCTCCATTACCAATGTAACAACCCAGCCTCTCACAAGAGCTGCTATGTAAAAACATTATTCAGACAAGGACAAGCACACTACAGCAACCCAAAAAACCACAAATTGGAATTAGACCACTAAACAAATGACTATGCAGCATCTTCAAAAAAACGCAAACCCATGAAAGTTTATCAAAAAGTGCCTGAACACTCAACTCAATATAGCACAATCAACACAAACTATGAAAAGGATAACACTTTATAAACATGTCAAAAACTACAAAAAGACTGTTATGACTATATGACATCACTGTAGCACCCAATCCTAAGTTACATAGTAGACTGTCAGGGTTCCGGCGATTGCCCTAATTAAATCAGCCTCGAGCCAAGCTTCAAAAGAATCCAAAAGATATAGCCAATCCTTCAATATTAATACTATCAGCTTGTAATGTGATGCAAAAGGTCTACCTCAATTTTTTTTGCTTAACTTTAGGTTGCCATATAAGATAATCATAAACTGGGAGTATCTTAGTAACATTTTAGAAGAAGTAATATATCTTGAAACCTAGTCATACCTATCTTTAGTAGCTTAAGTAGCATTTCAAATATTTACCTGCCATCCTTTCTATTTTTCCTGAAGTCTTGATGATGTCACCAGCCACCATGTTTTCAGTTGCAATGATCCAGCGTTTCCGCTTCTCTCCAGCCACTAGAGCTATATGACCTGATCTTCAAAGGGAACAAAATAAATAAATCAATAAAAGATGAACCGTTCCAAGTATTAGCTTTATTAGCTCAAAATAAAAAGTAAACTAGCTGGGCAAGAAAGATAGTGCCAAACATTTTTGTACAACTGTTTAGAGATCAGCATTCTAAGCTAATCAAGCAGATTGCTTGCTTCTCAGTGAGATTTTGGAGAGAAAGCTGATACCCAATCCCAGTTACATCAAGACCTTTGCTTTATATAGACTGCTCTGACTTCCATTCCTGAAGACAATGAAAAATAGCTTCTTGATATGAACCATGGAATGACCTATTTAGACAATAGATGCAAAGTGAAAAATAGCTTCTTGATGTAAACCAGAGAATGATCTATTTAGATAAAAATGTGTTTAAAAGTACACATTTTCTACCAGCTGTCTTGGCCTAATGCTCCATTTCATTAGTTTCTCTATAGTAGTTTAGTTTCCTTACAGTGATCAATTACTTTTCCAATGTTACTTAACAAACTCAATCTTGATAACATTCTTTTCATGGGATTATCTTTTCTCCAGGACTTTTTCATACTAAGAATTCTGTATACAGTATTTTTAAGATTATCAAATTGGTCCGAATCTACAGATACTTTCCTTATGTTTGGCTGTTGCTGTCAAGCAATAATAGTATTTACAAAATTAAGAAGAAATTGAAACTCAAAAAACCTTCAATCTGCTTGTCAACTCAGTTGCCTATTACTTACCTACAGGGATCATATCGGACCAAAAGTACTTTTTCCTCAAATGGACTAGGGTCTGCTGCATCTGGATAGCGCAATCTTTGGAAATCAATCATACGATAGCATTGTTTATTTCCTCCTCCAATTCCATGCACACGGATACGACCTTATGGTGGAAACAGTACTTTTTAACCATCATGTATTGCACTGAAACACTATATTCCAGCTTCAAGATTTTCTTTTTACAAATCTCAAAAGTGAATGGAATGAGAATTCATTGTTATCACTGAGCTCACATAAGATTTCAAGCAAGAATATCTTAATTTCACAAAATTTGGCGATTTTACAAGAATTTTGCATTTTCACTTTAATTAATTTGGAGAGCCTATAGATAGCATTCCATGAGGATTTCTGGGAATCATGTTGCCAAACCCTGTTATATCAAATAAATGGTTTAAAAAATTAATCACGGAAGAATCTCTAGCAACCCTACTTTCATGAAAGTTGACAAAAATTATAGAGACTAAAGATAAAAGTCCAAAATGCCTATTGTTTTATGTTGGAAAAGAAATATGCTTGCTTTCAAATTTATGTTAATCTGGAGAAAAAGATGAACAAAAAGTTCAAAATATTATTTGGTATTTCATTTCTTACAATAGATCCAAGGCATAATTTAAATTTTTTTTATATCTGTTCCTTGTTTAGCAATGAGCTTGGTTAGCAACCACTTGCAAATACAACAGTTATTAAACATTCATTTTCTGACCAATATTCACATTTACACCAAATTTCATGCACCTGACAACAATGCACATCAGAATGAGAGTAATACTGGCACAATATTAACTGAATGAGAAACAGCAGTCAGTGATCTTTGCAGCATGCCTTTCTGTCACATTAGTGACATTTTGCTTAACAATCAAGTCACTGGAATAAATTCAATCACTAAACTGGGATTAGGTAATTAGTATAAAGATTTAATATAAAATCATTAAATATAATTATATACATTTATATAATCAGCATATGACTCAGAGCAAAGTATATAAATAATATGCATCTGGGTTCAATTCAAAGTGCTGGTGATGTCCCCTAAAGCAGGGGTTGCCAACCTTTTGGACCTCAGGGACCACCAAACTCATAATTTTAGATCCCAGGGACCACTAGCTGGTTCTGTAGGTGTGGGTTGGTGGTCATGTGACTGGCTGGGCATGGCTTGTATGTAAATATTATAAATATTTATATAACTATTGAATTTTTTATAAACAAAGAGCAACTTTTACCCAAAATCAGGCAAAGCAGGCAGGTAGATTGAGTTGCTCACAGAATCACTGATTCATTCAGAAATCTATCTGCCATTGGTTAGCTCAGTCTGTCACATAAAATTTGCTTGCAAGCAAACTCATAAAATTAACTCACAGTACACCATGTATGTAAATATTGAATTTTTTATAAAAAAAGAACAACTTTTACCCAAAATCAGGCAAAGCAGGCAGATTGAGTTGCTCACGGAATCATTCAGTGATCTACCTATCTGCCATCAGCTAGCTCAGTCTCTCAAATTTGCTTGCTGTGAGTCTGCACTGAATTTGCTTGCAAGCAAACCTTCAGTCCTAAGGGAGTTTCGGCTGTACTAGCTAGAAAGCAAGAAATCCAACCATTTTCTGCTTCCTGGCTAATCTAAATCTCCCAGCACAGCAGAACAGATGATGGTCGGAAAAAGGAAAAATAGAAATTTAGCAGGCAAGTTTACCGGGTAAGGAGTGGGCGGGGAGGACTCCTGCGGGCCATGTCGGCGGCACAGCCTTGTGTTTCTGCGCAGCCTGGATTAATTGCTTTGGGGGGGTGCTCTGGGGGTGAGATTTCTCTCAGTGGACCACGGCCCACCGGTTGGCGACCACTGCTCTAAAGCCCTTCATGGAATGGGACTAGTTATTTCGGGGACTAGTCTCCCTGGTTACATCTATCTATCCCATTAGTTCTGGCAAGGGAGGCATGTTCCAGGTCCTATTTACTAAGGAATGCAATCTGACAGGCCCAGGAGGAAAACTCTTTGGTCATGGCACTCACCCTTTAGAACACCATCCCTCAGACTCCTCTGTACTACCGGCCTTTCATAAGTCCTTAAAGATATGGTTTTCTCACTGGGCTTTGGCATCCAAATGTGCGGGACAGCCTGTACAGTGGTTGAGTTTGATTACTGTTTTTTATCAGGTTTAATTGTGTTGAATGGGGTTTTTTATAGCTTTATATCCTTTTCATATTGTATTCCTTTTTTATATATTTTCAATTGTTGTAAGCCATACAGAGAAATGTGAGATAGCCTGTAAATTACAATAAATTATAAATTCAATTAAAAACTGATCTATTGTTGAATACTATTTTCCTTTGCCAGATAGATAATAGTTTTTATGTGGCTGATTATTATTTGTTCAGCTGAATCATCTATTTTACATAATTCTTTTATTATAAAGTGATAGTTTATAATAGTTAATTGTAAACTGTCCTCATTAATATGCATTAGAAATGTGAAATCTAAATCTTCAAATAAATGAATACAGAATACTCATAGTACTGTAGTACATGAACTCTAAATATACCATTTTGTGAATGTTGTGGTACTAAACACAACATCCTTTGTAAACATGGATTTTAAGCCATCAAGAACATTATCACTTATGTTCACACAGCACAGCTTGCCATATGTTTTTGTAACTCACTCATAACATATACTGCAAATCAATGGCATATCCATATAAAATGACTCCATATAATGCCATAAATGGTCAACTGATAGAATTAAATCAGACTGAATTAGCCACCCAATGAGATCAATGGACAAATCAATAGAATTGCAGCAATTCTCATGGAGGATTTACAAATCTCCCCAGAAATTCCATTGGCTGTTATCTAGAGTTCACAGGTAGTCACACACATTATTAATAAGCTATAACCAATACTCAGCAAAGAGACTGTATTTTGACAGACATTGGATGACAGGCCCATACGTACTGATGACCACCCAATCTGCAGCAAGAACAAGAAATAACATAACAATGATACTAACAAGGAACAAGACACTGCAACAAATCAAGATGTCTATTTTGCTCCCATATTTATACCACCAGCATTATCACAAATTCCATCAACTTCACATACATGATAAGACCCCTTCACATGCTTTTCTTCTCATGTAAGATATATCATTATTTGCAGTGCCCTTCTGGATTCAATATGGGACTAAACAAGCAATGCTTTGCACAAAATAATACTCAGACATCAAGAATCAAAATACGAACAAAGTAATATTTGAGTATTTCAAACTTCTAGACATTCTATTCCTGATATCAAAGTACTCATTTTGGATACAAGAAATTTCACTAGTACATCATGCAAAAGATTGTTGAGCTCACATACAATGGAAGGTTTCAGGACATCTTAAAATATTTCAACAAACACAATGAATTTTTAACACATTAACACATTATAATCATTGATACAATACTTGTTCCAATGTAACTGGTATCAGCATAACCAACCTACCTCTTTCCCTCTCAGTTTAAATCCTACAACACTCTAGTCACTCCTTTGCATTTGATGAAGTGAAAAAACCTACAGGGACAGAATTGCAGTTCAGAACGTACCTGTGTGATCTCGACCTCCTGTCTTTGGTTTGGGAATGGGCTTAATGGTATACTTTGTCCTGCATTTCCATAGAGGATCTCTAGCTAACACAGAGGTAGAAGTACTGATTTCACGGGATAAATCAAGTTGGCTAATAAGATAAAGCGGGCGGAAAGATGCAGGGATCTAGTAAAGGCAAGAAAAGCAAACAACAGGATATGATGAATTGTAAATGTTTAACTGTGGGGGCATAACTGGATATAACATGAACAAAAAGATTTCATCTTTGTTGTTTAATGTTTTAGAAAATATACCTTCATATACACTGACAATTTAGCAGCAAAGTTCTAAAACATTTTGTTATTATATGTTAAATACGAAGCCATTTTGCAGGTTTCCTACAAAATGCAAGCTGCTTCCTCTAAAAATTAATGGCATATAATAAGCAAGGATATTCAAAACTAAAAATGTTACAGTCAAAATAGATACCTGATTATTAAAATCATTAACATTAATTAAGATGTTCACCCTATTTATGTGTTTGAATCAGGAGCATTTATTTTATATTAGAGGAGAAAAGGCTTCTGCAAATGTCTAGAAATATTTACACAAACTGTTCTCAGAATCTCTCAAATATCAATCTCACTGAAAGACTGTGCCTTGAAAGTTAAAGCTTAGTTCAGGTCTTTATATGGCAGGGGGGGAAAGATGGTATAAAGTCCACTAAGTAATTCTACTCAGAGAGAATAAAAGCAGAATAAAAAGATAGTATTATGTTTCTATCCCACTTTTCTCTTATCAGTTTATATAGGAGCCTTGAGCTCATATGCGAGTTATATTAGAGATATTTGCCTGGAAGAAGAGCACCACTACAATAAGATCCAGAATCCTCTACTATTTATAATCCATTTGGCCAAAACATCAAAGTGAATGTACCTGTGGAAAATGAGGACCTGAAGACAACAGCAGGGAACCAAAGGTCCGGATCAAGTTTGATATTGCCATTAGGAATAACTACTTGTTTTCTGCTGCAAACAGAAATAAGACAATGACAATTAGAGTTAACACATACATCTTAACCCTTTCATTTCATAAGCAAATCTACACCTTCAATTCCTTCCATATATTCATGATCTTCACACAATCATACTACTTTTATTCAGCTCTGTCACAGTCTTCCCAGTTTCTCTTTGTTTGACACAGAACACATAGGCAGCTGGAACCAGCAGACCAGGTTGTTAAGGAAAGCATTCACATAGAATTGTATTATTAAAAGCACAAGCAGGGGAAATGTATTTTATATTTGTAATATTTATGTTTGACAGATTGCTGTACAGGACAATTGCAGAGGATGAAATGCATTGTACTCTAAAAGGCAGATATGAAATAACAGGTTCATCCTTAAATCATTTTGCAGAGGATCGCGGTCATATTTGCAAAAACACATTTCGCTGCCATCTTTCTCACTTTATTTAGCTGAAGTCAGAAGATATGGTATCTTTTTTTAGTCACAGATCATTTGAGTCCCACTGACTTTGAATTAGTTTCTCCCTCTCCCCTAAGATCACGCACAGAATGAATTGAGCGAGGATGTTTTTATAACTAGAAAATGTTACAGAGCTGTCTCTTCTGGGATACGGAAGGGATATTCCGGTAATAGTATTTCTTTTTGGTGGAGTGAAGTTCTCCCGATCTGCCCGAACCTACCCACAATCGCAATTCACAGCGCAGCCATATCGCGGTCTCCTTCTCCCCGCCCCAAACCGAGCATGCGCACTCTGACCCGGAACAACAATAAGAAGAAGCGGAAAGCTTTGCCTATGCCGCTGGTTTTCACGTAGAAGGGGTCTGGCTTTCATAAGCTTGATCCCCAGATGTGGCTGCGTTGCAGTTCTCATCGCCCCGGCCAGGAAAGCAATAATCGGAATGGTGGGAACTGAAGTCCCACTTGGAGAAGGAGCTGCTTAATCTTTTTTGTTACCATACATAAGACTCACAACTTGTGCCCCTCCCCCTCAGAATGCACGTTCAAGAAATGTAGAATATCCATTTAAAATGGGTTGGGTCTTTTCTTATTCAAACTTTTCTTGGGGGGAAAAATAGTGGCGTAATCTCCTGGTGATCTACCCAGAACTATTCGATTTATTAAACATTATTTGCTTGAATGTGGATTTTTTTTTTGTTCTCCGGCCTTTAAAACTGTTGGCGGACAGAAGTGAAGTTTCCGATCTCCTAGATCGGAAACAGCCTGACTTTAATTTGTTACAATTAAAAGACATCGCAGCCGTTTCGATAGATTCTCCTTGGCAGATAGCCGCTTGACAAGATGATCCTTAGTCGAGGCTAGACTTTATTGCGCCCTCTGGCTCTTTGGGCAGTAAAGTTCATTAAACAAACAAAAGCGGCCAATTCTCTTCCCCCCCCCCCCTTAAGGGCAGAAGCAAGGCGCCACCGAAAGTGGGTTGCAAAAGTCCTCGCAATCGCTAGATAGCAGCAAACCTATTTACAAGTTCTAAGGCAGGGGTCTTCAAACGTGACAGTTTTAAGACTTATGGACTTCAACTCCCAGTATTCCTACTCCAGTCATGTTAGCTCAGGAATTCTGGGAGATGAAGTCCACAAGTCTGAAACTTGCCTTGTTTAAGTCCACAAGCTTTGCCTTACGCTTTGTTGTGCTGTACGAACCGTATGGAGTTTTGCAGCCCGGAGCCAGTAATTGGAATCACAATTGATAAAAGAGGGGTTCAAAGTTTATCCACGTGGTCGCGAAGAGTAGACAGCGAATTGATGACACATAATTAATCAAAGTCTATCGAAATTCTCAGTCATCCAAGTCATGATTGTTCCAAAGGTGCTTTTTTCAGGAGGCAACTGGACTTTTGAAGACGTTTCGCTTCTCATCCAAGAAGCTTCTTCAGCTCTGACAGGATAGTGGGAATGGAAGGATTTATATTCCTTGCAGACAGCTGATCATATGCATCCTTTCAGAGGGTCGCTGAAACACTTGGAGGTTTATCTGTGTCCTCAGGGTCATCTGAGTAGTGCTCCTGGTTCCTGTAGTTTGCATTTTTTTTCCTTTGGAAATCCATTCCTACTCTCAGAGTAGTTCATCCCAAATTGTATAGCTAAAAGTCTGTAGAAATTCACCCGGGTCGTCCCAAAAGTGCTTTTTTTTCAGGAGGCAACTGGACTTTCTTGTTGTTTTTTTCTTTTGAAGACATTTCGCTTCTCATCCAAGCTGAATGAAGAAGCTTCTTTGGCTGAAGAAGCGAAACGTCTTCAAAAGAAAAAACAAGAAAGTCCAGTTGCTTCCTGAAAAAAGCACCTTTGGGACAATTAGTCAAAACCTAGCTCAGTGTTTTTCAACTTTGGCAATTTTAAAAAGTGTGGATATTAAAGTTGCCGAAGTTTAAAAATTACTCAACTAGCTTATAAATTACACCACGTACGATTCCGCGCCCTCTCCCCTCGTTTCCACCTTTAAAGGGAAAAATCAGCTCTCCAGATGCATTTCGGGACGCCACCGGCTATCGGCAGGCGGCCATATTGGACTTAAAGGGGCTGCGGCAAAACGGGGAGGAGCCAGAGTGGGAACTGTTGTTCTTCTTTCAGGAGCGGCCGGAGCGGCTTGGGGAGAACGGGAGTCTATTAAGCGCATGCGCGCTTCCTCCTCCATCCTCTGATTCTTCTTGAGACCCGAAGGAGGCCCAGGTAGGAGCTTCTCCGTGCCTCTTTCTCTCTTACGGAGGCGGGGAGGTGGTGAGTTATCTTCGTGGAAAGCGCCCATCTTGGCCCGAGAAGCACTTAGCCTGTCTTGACAGCCGAGCATAACAGCCGGTTAGAGAGGTTGTGGTGGTAGAGGGGGTGGGCTCCAGAGTCTCCCCCCTTCCCGGCAGGAGTGGGTGACCCTTTCTGGAGAGAGAAAAGCTACAATACTGGCTGAAAATAGCAGTTTTTGCATAGGCGTTTATGTAATTTTACACTGGCGTATGTTTTACGGAAGAGACTCTCCATAGACATATTTATGGAAATAAATACAATTTAAGTGACCGGGCTAATCCATCTCCATTTGAAAAGCTTCCTTTTCATTCTTATATAGGGGAATTAGGAGGAGCCTGAATTTTTTTGCCCTTACAGATGCAATTGGATGCGAGGGTGAATCCGGGCATACATTTAGCCTGGAGGCACATCATTAGACATTGAGACATCATGTCTCAAATCCTACTCACCACCATCACTCACATGCACACAATCCCTGTGGCCAACTCCTTATTTGTGGTTCAGTTGTCATTGTGTTTCCTTCTGGAAGGGTGTGTCTCTGCATTGCTGGCACAGCAAAAGGCAAGTCTCCGGGCTGTGGGGCAGGTGCTGCTCCTTTGCTGACAGGAGTTGTCTAATTTATGAGAAAGGAGGAGCCGATCAGGGTCTTTTCTACTTCTCCACCTGTCTAAGAAAGTGAGTCAAAACAGCTGCTATTAGGATAAGTTTTGGATTCCTTGGGGATGTTGGATACGGGTGATGTCTTTATCCTCTTGGAATATTATTACATCTGAGTTGTACACGTGAATTGGTTTGAAATCAGTCTGCTCCATTTTTTGTTGTTGCAATATTTCCCACCAAATTGGTACTGTAGAAGTTGAAGTATTTAGAACCAGGGATAAAATTATGGGTTAGACATCATTAATCTGGAAGTAATAACTACAAGTCCTTCTTGTTTAGGTGTTTTCCTTCCCCGATTCTCTTCTTTGATGTGAGAGAACTCTTTAATATATCTGCTATATTTTCTATGGCTACAATGTGGTAAAGTGAATCCTGTGATGTAATATTTTTATAATTCTGTTATTGCTTATTTCCTTTATATAAAGATTTCAGGCCTATGTGATAATCTTTTGAATGGACTTCTTTTACAGTTCACTCTTTTATTAATCATTCGGATGACTGAAATTTTGATCTTTGAAACCAGTTTTGGGAGGAGGAGATGACGTGCTTAATTGCAAGGTTCCATGTGTATGTGGCACTTTCTATATATATAATCATGATGCTATTGCATTTGTGTGGCTGTGGGCTGTGCCATCCTGCAGAATGGAAATTTAATGGATTCTTCCATGCTAAAACTTTAGGCAGCCCTTTAAAAATAATTATTGTCAGATGTAATCATATCCAGAATTAGATATATGTAGTTTATGTTACATATGATGAAAGTTTTCATCTTTTGAAAGTCTTTTTTTAACAAGATATCAAAACAAAAGATACTTCTGTTTGATCTTAAGTGTAACTTTTTGTTACATTTAACAGAAGATGGAAGTGATGATGATTATCAGTTTTGCCATCTAAGCAAGAGTTGTCTCCCAACTCCAGCTGGCTAGATGCTTCTGGTACATTTATTATTTATTAAATTTGTTTGCTGCTAATCTCACCAAAGAGATTACTATGACTCTTTTTTTGTGCATAGGTTCTATATTGATACCATGTTGTTATTTCTTGCACTTTTAGAAATTGACTTTCAAAACTATTGGCCTACAGTTCCAACAGTATGCATCATGTAATAGTGGAAATGAAATAATAATAATTAGAAACCAGTACTACAGGAGAGCAGCAAGGAGGTGCTTTAATACAATATTTTTTTCTAAAAATAATATTGAGCCAAACCTTGAATGTATGTATATATGTGTATATGCATATGTGTGTGTGTGTACTCTATTTGAAGAAACAAACATGTAAGTTAGATAGCCTAAGCATTACTTATTTTGGCTTGCTTCAAAGGAAAGAAAGATAAATAAGATTTTATTTTTAAAATAAACATTAGTATTTCAAAATATTGATTATTACTAAAGTTGCAGTCCTCAGCATAGCCAATTAGTAGCAGGAATGATTATAATTTCAAAAATATTTTTAAATGCCAATTTTAGTGTTTTGTTAAACTATTTGTTAAAAATGGATATAGCTCAAATATATGATCATGGATATAACTTCTAATTATATTCTGTTTGACATTAATATTGAAATAAGTTAACCAATATGGTAAACTTTCTAAAAGTGAGAAAGCAAAGACAGACAATAGAGAATTTGAGGTAATTAAATAATACATTTATAATCTCATAATTGTTTATCAGCATTTTGTTACAAAAAATATTTTAAAGAGTAAAAGAGCTGGAGACTTTGGCTCTAAATTGCAATATAATTGCAAACTGAAATCAAACTGTAGACATTTAAATAATTCTCACCCATCTCCTCATATCAGAGGAAACAAACCCTAAGTTTCAAAGGGATGCTTGTACATACAAGCATAGCCCAACCAAATGCATCCCTCCAATAGCAAATACTTTCAAAATAAATAACAATGACAGCATACCTGATTTCCAGACTGCTGTCAAAGCATTCATGCTATAGCAAAGCTTGTGATCATTTAAAATTAATAATGGCTATGGTTAATATTGAACATGTATAAAATGGATGATTTTTTATGAATAGAATTTGCGAGCCAAAATTACTGTTTTGCTATTGTGTGTAATTAATTTCCAGCATTTTACAAGACAGAGGAAACACAAAAGCATGAGAATGTTCTAAAGATGCAAGCTAGTAGAAAAAAGCAATATAAAATGAAAAGAAATATTGAACAAAAGATAACATTATTTTAAAGGGAAGGAAATACAGTCTGACTGGCATAATTTTGATAAATCATCTATAATATTAAAACTTCAAACAGTCAAGTGGAAGTTAAAATGAGGTTAGAAGGAAGGATATATTGAAGTTGAAACTTAAACACACTCAGGATTATGAGAAGGTTGAGTATATAGTTTCATTGGAGAAGTCAAACAAAGATATATGGTCATGCATATCAGTATCATCAGAAAATATTCATGACCCATAGATTGGGACTTCCTAATGATAGGAAGAAATGTGATTTATTCTCAATCATAAATTTTTAAGAAATTTGAAACAAAAATCCTTGCTCGTGGCTTATAAGTAAATTTAGTTATTATAAAGAAAAGAGGAAAAATAAAGATTATTCTATGAATTGTAGCAAAGGACCAAGATAGAACAATGCTGTCCATTCTTATTTCACATATGATACCTGTTTGGGCTATAGTAGAGATCCAGTTTGGTGTGATTAAGGCATCAAGTTAGAAACCAGAAGAGAGAGTAAGTTCTCATCCCCGTTGGGCACAAAGAAAGCTAGATGGCCTCAATTTAGTCACTTTCTCTTAGTCCTAGGAAGGAGGCAATGTGGTAAACCAATTTTGAAAAACCTTGCCAAAGAAACTGCAACAACCTGCTGAAAACTGCAAGAATTGGACATAATTGAACAGAAGGAAAAAAATTACAGTTCTTCAGTGTTGATGAGGTAATGTACTATACTATATTTTAGGATAGTTTAGGAGGAACAAAACAAACTATGTGATACACATCAGTCTCCTCTCATATCTTGATGCTTATCTTCTAGATCTAGAGTATGACATCCAAGGAGCTGTCTCATCCTTTTCCCCATATTTTCCAGGTGATCAATGGACAATAGCCTGAGCAACTATAAACTATTGACTTTGGCATCAAACATACAGAACTGAAGTTATTAAAATATGTTTTTTCTGGGCCTATATTGGAACCGTTACATTGAACAAATTGGAGTTGGGAGTGAAATAGCAAAAGTTGTAAATGATACTGACTTACAATGGTCAAGCAAACTTCAAATTGTTATGTAAACAGTTAATGGAATTCCAAATATGATAATATTGATTTGTGATTCACTGAAACCTCAGATTTGTTACTTCGCTAGCAAAAAAGACCATGAATATTGCTGTGAAGGGCAATAAGTATAAAATAGTAATGATAATTTCAGGTAACTGCTTTAGCCACATTTCCCAAGTAATGTTAATTAATGAATCAGAAGCTGAAGTAACAGTGTAAGTTATACACCAGAGTCCTTGTTTTACATCATTTTATTGTATTATTTGAACCTTGCCCTATTATAAATGATAGAATTTTAGCAAATTGCAGCTTTTCATAATGTAGATGCCAGTGTATAGTCCTTAAACAGTATACTGCAGCACATCAGGAAGGCATTATGTTGGACGAGACTGGCTTTGAGAAGTTTAAGTTGTTTGATATAAAAAAAAACCAGATTCATTATAGGAACCAGTCTGCTAGTTATGGTAAATTGTTGCACAAGCACAAAGTGGTTGGACTACTATTAATTCATGTTTCCAAAAGCTCAGGGACCAACGTTCCCAAGGAACTTTGGAGAATTACTATAGAAAAGTCAAAATCAGATTGAATAAGAGATCTTACAATAGAAAATGGGTGCAGGCAGAACGATATAAGAAAACCTCACATTTTCTCAAGTTTTCAGTGTACTACCAAATAAACAGTAAATTGGTTGGAAAAAGTGTATTTGTACTCATAGTCTTTGTACAAAAGATTCTTATTTGAGATGAGAGCAAGAGGGGTGATTAATGCTTTAATTTGCAAGTCAAGCGCACTGAATGAATGTCTCCCCAGTGTTTTCTCCTTAGATTTCTTTTTTTTTTTAATTCTGAGAATTTCTGTCATAAGCCTAAAGCTGCCTATATAAAAGAAAGACTTCTAAGTATTGAGTTGGTTTAAATATTGCTTTATATTATATCATTCATTCCATTGCAAGTTCTTTACTGCAGGGTCCCTTAACCACCGGTCCACGGACCGGCACGGTCCGTGGAACAAGTCCTACCGGGTCAGCAGAAGAGTTAATGCCGCTATCTTGTTTGATGAAAAAGTGCTCTCCGATGAGCTTTTCCGGGTAGAAAGCTCACCGGAAGCACTTTTTCATCAAAACAAGATGGCGGCGCCCAGCTGATGTCCGGCACCGGGCCGCGGCATAAAAAGGTTGGGGATACTGGGTCATGGCATAAAAAGGTTGGGGATCACTGCTTTACTGGAATTAGAAAGAAGACAGCAGGTTGAAGTCATTTACTGAATTAGATTTCAAGAGACACTATTATTAAATGACATATATAGCACACAGTTCCAAGAGGTTTGTGAAATAATTGATTTTAGATGTACATTTCTAGGTTTTAAATTTTAGGCATTTTAAAAAATACTGTAAGGGTAATAATTGATCTTTGTTATTTTAAAGCAATACCCATATATGCAAGTGTGTGTGTGTGAGAGAGAGAGAGAGAGAGAGAGAGGGAGGGAGGGAGGGAGAGGGCAATGGTTGGTAGAACAAAAAGTGAAAGAAAATTGCTGAAGGATGACTGATAGAGGTTTCACTGGTTGCTAGCAATGTTTCAAGATGTTCAGATTGCTATATCTGGTATGATTGACAACTTCGTTAGCTTATATTTCCATTTGATGCTGCTGGCCATTCACCAGCAGCATGGCCTTGCAGTGGTAGTTGATCCATATCCAGGCTGGTGGTAGGATAATTTCCTCATGGGAAATTCAGCATCACTTAATTACTCTCCCATTGCTGATGCAATTAGACATAGCTTCCAGGTAATTTCTGTTCTTCCTTGTTCTTTGTACTTCCTATGGCTGTGCCAAACAGCAGCAGTTGGTTTGTCTTTTAGAATGTATATAGTGACTTTCTAGAGTTTCTGCAGTCTATTATTTAACTGGCTTGGAGGAGAAACAGACAATTTAAATTAAACCTACATCAGTATAGGTACTAAGTGTGGCTAAATCACTGCTCTCCTTTCATGTGATACTAGCTGTTCCAAATTGCTGCAGGGGGCTGTGAATGGATCATTGTGCAGTAATCTTGTGGTGTATTTTGGCTTTTCATTTTTCTGCATTGCATACTTGAGCATATCGTTGTTTATCTGAATAATATTTTCTAAGATTACTGTTAAAGCTGTTTTCCCAGTGGTATAACTACTTCACAGCCAAAGGATTGTAGTATTTCTTATGTTTTAATAGGAATTGTTGATACAGGTTGGTATGATGTTGACGGCATGTGGGTGCCTATTCCTGCCTAACAACAGAGCTACTATTGTTCTGTACAGATTTAGAGACATTTCTTCTGTGTCAAGCTGTGGAGATCTGTATGGTCAGCATGAATAAGTTTTGTGAGGAAAATGGGCAACATAAATAAAAACAATAAACTATCCTCTTTGTACTTTTGAGAGATTCCCCAGATCTATTGGAACAGTCTCATCTGGCAAGATTTAGCAGAGGAACAGGCTTTTTCAGATTTATTTATTTTATTTATTTGTTTTTCGAGCATGTATTAGGTAACAAATATAAGTATAAACATGATTATTAATACATGAAATGAATACAGGGACAGGGACATTGGTGCACTTATGCACGCCCCTTATTTTATGTTGCCTACCTACTCTAATTTTAGGCTATTTCAGTGTTCCACAGCTGACTGGGGAATTCTGGGCATTGAGGTTCTCACATCTTAAAGCTGCCAAAGTTGAGAAACACTGGGTTAAAGTATTTCTTTTTCTCCATCTAGTATGGCAACTGAGTTTGTAAGAGGGAAAGGAGGAAAACAAATCTTTGTTTTATGGGGAGTACCATGTTGCTTGGTTGAGGAATAAATGCTGTTTCTACATGTTGTCTCTCTAAGCTCTCCAGAGCATCATTTGGGCTTTTGAAAGTGCAGATGGCCTGGAATTATATCTTACTACATATTTAAGGCAGATGGCAGATGAAAGCCTAGCACAATGCAATAGTATACAAAACTTGAGTTGAAGAGACATACTGTAATTTATCTTTGCATCTGATCTTGAATCCATTCAAGGCATTAAATCAGACAGGATACTTCCAAATGTAAAAACTTAAATATTTGACAAATACACATTCCTATCAAGAGCACTTTTTGTGGGCATTCCATATTCCTTATCTGTAACAGAACATCCTATCCCTTTGAAGGCAACATATGGATCAGGAGTTTTCAAATTTGTTTATGCTGCAGAACTTGTTAGTTTAAAAAAAATCCCAATTAAACAAAGTTCTAGTGATAGAAAATGGGCTATGTTTGAACATTTCTTTTGCCCATACACACACAGAATCCCATCCACTTCTCCCAAGTTTTTCCTAGGATTCCACAGAACACAGTTTGAAAAATCCTGATATAAAGCATAGAAATAAGTTAGGACAATTAAAGCCATGAGATATTGTTCTTTAAATTTGACCTTTTTTTAGTATCACTTCAGCAACATCCAAATATTATCTTCTTATTTTCCCCTTCATTTTGACACATTCAGTATTCTTTCATATTTTTGTTTTACCACCTGATTCTCATTCATTCTTTTTAAATGATCACTTCATTACAAATCACTTCTGTAATGAAATCACATTTTTGGTACCCATTCAGCCTTAATCCTGTCTTTTCTTGTTTTACCATACACATGTATTCCCACATCATTAAACCTACATCTACATTTCCTCTGTTATACCCAAAACTTTCGCTTACATTTTTCTTTTCATTTGACAAAAGTACAATTCTTTCAATAGATTGAATACTGCACATTACCCAATAAAAAGAGTAATGTGCAGTATTCCTTCTATTTTTTTCATTTTCCCATCTTTAATGAACATTTTATTACAGTGTAAAAATTCATGTATTTGCTCTAGGATTTTTCCACATGTATAATTTGCAATCATTCATTGCATGTTCCCTGTCATATAGTAGAAAAATGAATACTGCATCTTAACAGGGACATGAAAGGAGCCCTCATCTGGGCACCATATATATATAAAAGCGAAATGCTACTCATGCATCATCACAAAATCTCCAGAACCGTAAAACCTACAAACTTGAAATTTGGCACATATGTTCCTCTTGGCTTCTAGGTGCTCACTAAGAAAGGATTTTTCAAAATGACCATCAGAGCATTAGTATTTCATATATTATTATTAACACGCTCTGATGCTAAGGAGTTCTACTCCACATCCCCACCTGAAAAGAAATATCTTCCAAATGCAAAGCACAAGCAGGGGAGAGGAGTTTCAGTTTCACAGCATCAAGTAGCTTCAGTATAGAACAGTTGAGCTAAGCCACGCCCAGGCTCCTTGCTTTCTCCTTGCTCTCACAGCAAATACTGTTTCAGTTTCCAAACAGGATGCTAGCCAGATGAATACCTATGGATGCTGGTAGGCAGAGGCACAATTTTCCCCCCTTATTTCCCTCCCCAAAAACTAAGCCTGACCGCATAGTTTCATAGCAAAGCACAGGTATCAAGCTAATAGCATATAAAAGTGTATGTGTATCTATGTTCCCAAACAGTCCAACTGTAAAGTTACATTTATTTTTTAATATATACACATACAAATAAGAACATCATACATTTTTTTTTTGCTCACTGCTTAGTGTTGAATCAGTTGTAAGAAAATATAATTATTACTGACTGGAAACCCATGTGGACTTTTTTGTGTAAAACATAAAAAATGAACTTAACAATTTGTGGTTTTGATAATTAGATAGGATAGATTATTGAAAGAACATGAGTCAATAAAGAGGTAAATTTACAATTGTTCTTATAATTGCTGCAAAGAAAATGAGATTTTTTTCCTTTGACACTAATAGTTAAAAGGTTTATTTCAATTTCATTAAAACGCATTACTTTTATTTCCATATAAATCTCTAAAATATTTCTCCCCTTTTCTCTTTTTTTACTTCTTTCAGTTTGATCCCAATTATTTTCAATACTTTTATTTCTATTCATTCTGCTGATGACTGACACCTCACTGTCTTTTTTATCTTTCCATTTAAAAAAATGTCTCAAAATAACCCTACATTTTATTTAAAATAGGCAGACAAATGTTCATTTCTCTTTTTGAGACCCCTGTTCTTTCCAACTGTTTTTCCCCACATGAAACACATTCTATATCATTCTTTTATCCTCTCCCTCTCCCCCCACCCCCCGAAGTTATTCTCTTATGGAGTTCTTGGTTCTCTATGAGCTTGGTTGTTTGCTTGTTCTTTACCTGAATAGGTAACAGTGAGTGTGGACTTTGCTCTCTATTTATATGCAATAGTTTGCCCTGCCAATATTGATGAGCTGTGGTTTTCTCCTTGGTAATTCTTGATTATGTAATTGTTTTCTGCTTGGTTGTTTCTCTCTAGTTAATCCCCACTTATCTGGATGTAGGGTGCTAGAGGGCATGTGTTCTGGTCTTTTTAAATTTATTTCATAACTTTTTGTTGTCTCTTTAGAATGGGGTGTAAATATGGTTTATTTCTATGTGTCTATTATGGTTTCCAGGAATTCCCAGGAATTTTTGTATTTGGCTTGATCCAGGATGCTCACAATTTCCCAGTTGAGACTGGCTCAATATATTGTGAGATTAAGGAGGCTTCATTGTGTCTTTTACCTGCCTATTCAGTCTGCCTATCCTACATAGTGACTGTGATCACTATGTCCTTAAGTGTCCTTTTTCATACCTTGTGTTAATCTAATTCCACAAGCTTCTTTGGCACTCTGTAACATAATTTATATCAATGTCTAAATATTTCCACATACCCAGAGCCACTTTTCATTATTCTATTAGGTGTTTATTTTCTTATTTTCACATAGACAATTCATACAAGAATCTTTCTACCCACACTCCCCTTTTCTTCCATTTGTTTTGTTTCATGTTCATAGCTTAAAATTAAACACAGAAATAAATAAATACACATATACATGAAAAAGAGAAGGTGCAAAAAAGGACTAGAGTTAAAGAAAAGGGAAAAAAGAAAAAATAGTTGAAGTGACTTTCATTCTTTACAGAATTAAAAGCAAGCTCATCATTCCACCTTCCTCTTTAACATTACAATAATCACTTCAGCACTTTATTTAATATGTTTTCAATCATCAAATCCAAAAATCACCATTTAACTTTTTTCCCATTTACAGCAGAAAGTCCAGTTCCCAGTCTTTTATAAAAGTACTTATTATCTTGACTCTGACCAGGCAGGTCATCTTTCCTAGTTCTGCCATCTTGGCAGTCCATTCCTCCATTGTGGCTATTTCAGTATTTCTCCATCTTTGTGCATTTAATAACCTTGCTGCAGTTACCATGTATAAAACCAACCTTCCATATTCTTTTCTATTTGACTACCCATAAATATCTATAAAAAAGTTCTGGTCTCGTCTCAATATTTCTCTTCTAAATTCTTTCTGTTATCACATGTATTTGTTTCATTTCTTTTTTCTTTTTTGCTTTTTCACAAGTCCACCATGCATAATAAAATGCTTTCATAGACACAGTCCATGAAACGGGCTTCACTATTAGAGATCACCTTTCTTCTTGAGAATAGTGTTCTAAACTGCAACTGGAATTAGATAATAAGCATGTGACTTGCAAATGGTAGTTTTCAGTTATTGTGGTAAGGGAAAATGTGCATCTTAGATTTTAACTATTCAGGAAAAGATGATATTATAACACTTCAGATACCAGCTGTTCCATGTTGATATAACAGCTAAGTTGGTCCATTTCTTACCTCAATTTGATATTATGCTTGTCATGAAATTTATTGTCAAGAAGAGCAACGAAATATTAACATAAAGTCGTAAACAACATATAACCTTCTTTAATGCCAGTTCACCTCCTACTTCCATCCTTATCAAACATCCTTAATAGCAGGGCTGGGCAGGGATTCAGATTCAAAGTGTAAAGTGTTGTTTGGAGTATATATGTTTATGTGGATGCAAAGTCTGCAGGAACACTTTAACCAAATGTCTTTCCCCAAGATTGCCTGCCAGTTTTGGGGATGTATTCTTCAGTCCAAAGAAAAGGTTCATCTGCTTTAAATGTTCCTAATTGCTGTTTTGTGCACAAACATGTGTTGCAAATCACATTTTGCCCTTTGAATCCAGATTTCTATGCAGCCCTGCTTAGTATTTAAGTAATAAATATTAATTGTTATAAATAACTTGAGTCCATTTACCTGAAAAGCAGGTTATTAAAATAATATTTATTGTTATACTAAACAGGATGGTGCTGCATTTTCGGATTGATCATAGGGATATTAACTGGAGGATACGTAGTCATAGTAACAGAATAAAAGAGTAACAGAGTTGGAACGCATCTTGGAGGTCTTCTAAATAATTCCCTTCTCAAGCAAGAGACCCTATACCATTTCAGTCAAATTGTTGTCCTGGGTCTTCCTAAAAACCTCCAATGTTGGAGCACCCATAACTTCTGCAGGCTAGTAATTCAGAATATTAGAGGAATACTCAACAACCCATGACCCATTGAAATATTTCAGAAATATTTACCTAAACAAAGAAACAAAATTATGCTCAGGTGGCAAAAATGCAGAATGGAAGCAATTACTCACTTTCTGCCAGCTTCCCATTGACTTTGCTCATTAGAAATTGGCAAGGAACATCAGAAATTACAATCACATGACTGCGAATAACTGCTGCAATGTTGCAGCAGCCACAATTTTCTGAACACAACTGTTGTCAAGATCCTGGAAATGTTAATAACACAGAAGTATTGGGTCCTGGATTTGTACACATTCTTTAAATTAACAGATTTGAGGTTGCTGAATTAAAAAAAATTTTTTGCTGTGATGCACCATTAACTGAGGATTACAAATAGACAGGAGAGTTTTAGTAGCATATAGATAGCTTTGACCAGCTTGCACTTACATGCTACATTAGCTTTCCTTTTCCCTTTGCTCTCAGTCCACATTTAAATTTTAATATCCATTAATGTAACCTCCTGCAGTTCAGCGTGCAGCTAGTTAGAGAAAGCCAAAATGCATTAGCAGTTGGGTGTGGTTGAAACTAAGCCATATTTGATATGAGAGGGCAGAGTTAATATTTACTTAGCAGTAGAAAAAAAGTCTTGTGTTTCCACTCAATCCATATAACCAAAAAACAAGGCTGCCTTATACTTGGATGTTATAGTAACCTATCTACTACTTGGAACAAAGTCTAGCTCTGCCTTCAACTTCTTAAAGCTTTGGTTGTGCCTGTATTTCATCAAGGTCCAAAATATATTATAATCCTGCATATCACCTGAAGATGTGTTTATATGTTAGAAAGTGACAGCAGAAGACTGATATATGTGTGTCTTGGTCTTGTCATGTCTTCAGATTTGAGGCTTCGGCTTCATGGATTTATTTTTTAGTTCATGAGTTTAACAAGAAAAATAAGGGAAGATATGACCTTACTTCATAAGAAGATAGACTCTATACATCAAGGGATAAACAATTATGCTGTCGAAGTATCCAAACAATGGGTGAAAGGCATCAACTTTGCTATAAACAAAAGCTGATTGCAATCCCAAATAGATCCCTAAAAGGTTGTTGTTTCTGCTCAAAGTACTTGCTCAGTAGTGAGATTCTTGATGAATGGAGTATTGCAGGGGTCCCCAACCGCCGGTCCACGGACCGGGACCGGTCCGCGGAACAACTCTTACCGGGCCGCTGGTTGCTGGGCGCCACCATCTTTTTTTGGTAAAAAAGTGCTTCCGGTGAGCTTTTCCGGGTAGAAAGCTCACCGGAAGCACTTTTCATCAAAAAGATGGCGGCGCTAGCGCTCGGTGAGCTTTTCCGGGTAGAAAGCCATTTCTACCCGAAAAAGCTCACCGGAGCGCTGATGCCGCCATCTTTTGACGAAAAAGTGCTTCCGGTGAGGTCACCGGAAGCACTTTTCGTCAAAAAAGGCGGCGCCCAGTTGCTGCCGGTACCGGGCCGCGGCGTCAAAAAGGTTGGGGATCACTGGAGTATTGAATAACATACTGAAGTGGGCTTTGAAGAACTATAAGTGGCCTCTGCTGGAAGAAAGGAAGATAGCTGTGAAGAGGCAAGGATGAACTTGATAGTAGATACAGGACGGGCAGCCTAAAAGGATGCTGATTTCTGCTTCTTAGTTTTCCTTGCTATCATAGAGATTAGTACCAGTATTTATCTGGGCATATAGGAGAGCATCCACTGTTTCTTAGCAATCTATTTTGCCAGAAAGGTTGGGGAACTCTGCTCTAAGACCCTGGAAATGAAAACATGTGGCAATCAGGGTGTGAATTATAGTTTCTAAGGCTTCAAATAGAATCACAACTGGCTCACCAGCAGGCAAGGGCCTCCAGGTCATGGTTTCCACTTTCTTATCCAGCAAGTGTTTGAATCCAAGGGGACTCTCAGGTTGACGATCTGGTCTGCCAGGGGGATAGCAACAATGTTCAGAGCCACCACCAGGATCTGTCACAAAGTGATGCAGTTTCTGGACAACAGTTGGCTGAGCTTGAAAGTAAACTTAAGACAGGAGCTTTCCTATACCTTGAGATGATAATTCCCCTGTGTATGATGATGAGGGAATCTCAAGAACTTTGCACACTAATTAAGTAGTATACATTACTACTTCTCTATTTTATCTTGATGATTCTTCCCTAGCCAACATATGTGTAGAAATAAGGACGAAGGACATCTATTTTATAGACCAGCTTTACAAAATGTAAACATGTCTTTTCCCCTTTCCATACCTATGTTTTAATCATAGGAATTGATAGCCTAAGGATGCAGAACTAAATTGGAATTCAAATAACCTTTATTGAAACATGTATAGACTAGTTTATTATGTGAAAGGATTTGTTTGACTGGATTGCGCAATAGTGATATGATAAGCCTATTTTAATATGATTCATTGATTATTAAAGAAAAGTTGAATGCCATATGTATCCAGATCATTCAGATTATCAGTAAGTCTTATGAGACTTTAAAAATACATTACAATTAGTTAAAATAATAAAATTATAAGACTTTTTTGCCCATTCAGTCATGTCCAATTCTTGGATATGTCCCTGCAGTTTTCTTGGCAAGATTTTTTTAGAAATAGTTTTCCATTGTCCCCTTCCTAGGGCTGAGAGAAAATGACTGGCCTGCGGTCACCCAGCTGGCTTTTTGTCTAAGGTAGGAGTAGAATTCAGTCTCTCGGTTTCTAGCCTGATGCCTTAACCACTAAATCAAACTGGCTCACTAACCTAACTTTTAAAACCATGTAATGAAGTAAAATAGTTCTTAAAGCCAAGACAAGGCTTTATTTGCCTTTTATATTTTTTTTATGTTTGGAGATCAAATTCTAACCAAGAAGCTTGTACCATGCATAACACAAAATATGCCAATTTGCTATCTCTAGTCTAATATATAATAGAACACTTTACAAACAGTGGTGGAAAACATTTTCAGTTCAGCTTGCTGTGAATATTTCTTACACTTTAAGCAGTTATACGTAGGGGGCATCTCATAGATTTGATAGTGAAGGCAACTCACATTTTGCCTACAATCGCTCCTGGATCATAACTTCAATAGAATTTTGGATTCAGTAGAATTTTCTCTCAGCCTTAGGAATAAGGTAGGGGCAAAATCACTTGTTGCCAAACCTTATCAAGAAAACTGTAGGGACTTGTTCAGGCAGTCATTGACTCAAAGTCTCATAAGAGCTATACATAAGGCACGTATATGATCTTATGTTGTACAATAGTTCTCAAGTGGTTAGAGAAAAGCAATCTGATGTCAAATTTAGCTGTTTTCAAAATAGATTAGGCCTCCCACCCATAGAGGGTTCTGTAACCCAGGGTCCCCAACCCCCTGGCGACAGCCCACAACTGGGCCATGGCCTATTCAAAACCGGGCTGCACAAGAGATGGGTAAGTGCACGCGCATGAAGCTTTGTTCACGCAAGTGGAGGGCACTTGTGCGAGTGGAACTTCACGCATGAGTGCAAAAGCAACTGCCGCTCACGTGAGTGGAACTTCACAGGTGAGAACAAGCACCCTCTATTGCAGTGGTCGCCAACCGGTGGGCCGCGGGAAAATTTTGGTGGGCTGCAGAGAAATCTCACCCCCAGCTCCCCCCCAAAGCAATTAATCCAGGAGGCGCAGAAACACAAGGCTGCACTGCCCACATGGCCCGCGGGAACCCTCCCCGCCCAATCACTCCATACCGGGTAAACTTGCCTGCTAAATTTCTATTTTTCCTTTTTCCGACCGTCATCTGTTCTGCTGTGCCGGGAGATTTAGATTTGGATTTCTTGCTTTCTAGCTAGTCTTTAGATCTTCGGCTCTGCTTTTAAGTTCAGCCAAACCTCCCTTCGGACTGAAGGTTTGCTTGCAAGCAAATTCAGTGCAGACTCACAGCAAGCAAATTTGAGAGACTGAGCTCGCCGATGGCAGATAGATAGATCACTGAATGATTCTGTGAGCAACTCAATCTGCCTGCTTTGCCTGATTTTGGGTAAAAGTTGCTCTTTTTTTAAAATAAAAAATTCAATATTTACATGCATGTAAATGTGAGTTGATTTTATGAGTTTGCTTTATGTGACAGACTAAGCTAGCCAATGGCAGATAGATAGATCTCTGAATGAATCTGTGATTCTGTGAGCAACTCAATCTGCCTGCTTTGCCTGATTTTGGGTAAAAATTGCTCTTTTTTGATAAAAAATTCAATATTTATATAAATATTTATAATATTTCCATACAAGCCATGCCCAGCCAGTCACATGACCACCAAGCCACACCCACAAATTAGGCCACACCCACAGAACCAGTTAGTGGTCCCTGGGATCTAAAATTATGAGTTTGTTGGTCCCTGAGGTCCAAAAGGTTGGCGACCCCTGTTCTATTGCACACGAAGCTCCGCACGAGTGGAGGGCATACGTACCCACCGCTTGCACACATGGAGCTGTGTGCCTGCCACTCACATCACATATACACTGGTGCCAGGCCGAGTTACCAAACTGGAAAGGTTCAGGATTGCTGCTCAAAACAATTTAGATAGCCCAGGCAGGAAGAGTTTGATTTTATTGTAAATGCTCCCTGGTCTGAGGGATAGTGCCTAGAGAGGAGGATGTGATGTGATAGATCTCAGCGAAGTAGCAGTTTCCCAGAAAGAAGGGAATACATTCTTTGGAGAAGGACGTGACAAGACGCAACACAGTTTGGAGTTGGATATGAGACAGAAGAAGAAAGGATAGCCACTTCATAGAATACCTCAGGGTATATCCATCAGGGTGAGAATAGTAAAGATTTAGTCTTTCAAGATTCTGTATATTTGGTATCAACAAATAAAAAACTGAACTTTGGCTGAATTTTTGTATGCCATTCTTGGGTTAGGCCTGAATCTTGCTCTTGATGTACAATGGCTGGAATTTAAGTGCTGTAGAAAACAAATAAATACATTAGATAAATTACTTATCAGACATTCCTGAATTATTTTGTGCCTATTTTATTTGTTTTAGCCCAGCCTGAACAGGAGATGCCAAACTTGTTGGAATATCCATAGTAGAAAAAGTTATATGAAAGAATGCTTCAAAAAATCTACTACATTGTACAAACATTTGGATAGATCTTCACATGAATTTAGGAAGATAATCTTATAATTCTTCTTCTTTTGCATATCTCCATTTTGCAGCATTCAAGTTTTTCCTATTATTTTCTGATGATCTTACCTTCTGTTGCAAAGTTTCTTGTTCTGGCCACTTTTATTCCTTTTCTAAGGCAGAGTCAAAAGTTACTAACAGCTGGAAACTTTTCCAGATTTCCAGATCTCATGAAAACTGATGGTAAATTAAATGTTAGGAGGGGAAGTAGAGTGGACATATTGATGTCTGTGTATTTAAAGCAAAATGTAAGAGCAGGTTGTAGACATTTTGCAGACATTTATATTAGGTTCTGCTATAATACTTTCAGCTTGCTTTTAGGAGCCTCCCAAGAAATGCTAGGAGGAAGAGAAAAATCTAGAATGGCTGATTTCCTATTTTTTAAAATATGAAATGGAAATCTATGGATAATGCATGGATACCTGCATTGGCCTTAGGCTAAAAGTTTGTGCCATTTTTTAACTGTTTCCTATCCAAATGGAACACTGAAAATAAATTATGCCAAGGGCATCAAGCCGCTGCCCACCTGGTTGCTCATCAGCAGGAAACTGTCAAACCTGGATAGAATGGGACCAAATCTAGTATGGCAGGAGAAACCACTAAAAGAAAGTTTGAATTTGAAATTGAACTGGATCCAATCAGGGTCTGAGGAGGAAAAACAAATCAGAAAAAAATTCCCGATGTGTCCCTATGGGAGGCGCATTTCTGCAGTAACTTGCAAAGCTTCTGATTGCTTCATTCTTAAACACTGTTTTCTTCTTGTAATGTGACCCAGAATAGATAGAGCTTGTCTTAAGGGGTCGGGGAAGTTTCCAGAAGCCGTGCTCTGCATGTTTTTCCTAAGTTGTTTAGACTTTCTAATTTATTTTAAAGGCAGTCAGCTTCTAAAGGTCGTCACAAAACAACACCCAGCATAATCTTCATTCCAAGAATAGGCTGCCTACAGGGTCCCTTAAGTATTCTTGGAAAATAAACGCGGTGGGTGAACTAACACCACGTGCTGTGTTTGATTCTGAAAAAAATATATAAAGTAAGCGGGAGTGTTTGAAAGCATTTTGCAGGAAGAGCAGCCAGATGGGATATTGAGAAATAAAACCTCAGCAGTTTGCCTTCTGGCAGATGTCTGTTTTGTGATTACCCATGGACATTGTGGCATGCACTTTTGGAATGCACAAATCCCTCCCCCATCAGTCCAATGACAGCTAATTTAGGAAAGTGCCATACCCTCAAAATGCAAATGTATCCACAGTAGCCCAATTAAGATTGGATGTCATTGTTCTAAAATAACAAATTCAGCTGTTAATTTGAATGGCGTTTTGTGTTGTACATGGAAGATTCCCAGGGAACTTACAGTAGCATCTATTGGCTGTGTACATACAGCACTCGGAACCACCAGGCTAACAACCTATGGGTACTGTTTTCCTATAACAAGCTTTTTCTAAACAAATCAATCATATGAAGGCTCAACATGATTGCTTAGTTTTTAATTACATTTTTAAGGTACTTTGGTTGGTTGTATGAATCCAATCATTCTTCTTTCATCAAAGAAAATGAGTTTTTTTTCCCCTTTCCTCAAAATGTCATGCAGGTTCATTTTTATGAACACACACACAGAGAGAAATACACGTGCATCTTTTTTCTTCCTGGGGGAAAAAAAAATACCCAGAGCATCTCCATCCATTTCCTTATAGAAAAAAAAAGCTCTGGCTTTCTTCTGAGCAGCCGGCAACTGTGCTAAGGGGTTTCCAATTATCCTTAGGTGGTTTGGGTTTGTTGTTGTTGAGGGAGATTTTCTGTTGGTCCCACCCATGAGGGGGCGGTGGCTGTTGCCTGGCAAAGAATACTGAACACACAGAGGTGGGACTACTGGAGAACAAAGGCAGATCTGCTGATATCTTCCTCTTTCTTCTCCTTTTCTCCTCCTTACTGGTCTGGCTGCCTTCAGTAATAGCTTGGCCTGCTGCCAACTGATCACGTGGCCCAAGTTGTCCCCTTTGTATGTGCAGCAACGGAGCAGGTTGCTCCAACCACTGTTATGAGGTAAGTTCCTTGCTAAAACATGTAGGTAGGTGCTTTGTATGTTGGGAATGTCTTTTCTTTAGGATGTGGATGAATCCGTCAGCCTGGGGTATGAGCTGGATAATTTATTTATTTATTTATTTATTTATTTGATTTGTCAATTGTTTACAAGATAATAAATACAAGTGTATACAAGTGTATACATTTCTATGTGTTTTTCACTGAACCGGGCAATGGCCTGGCAGAGGAAAAGAAATCTAATTTGTTTGGGATTTTAATAACAAAGAATAGAAGTCTTGGTGAGACTGAGCAACACTTTCCCCTGCAGTGCGTGTAATCCTCTCCTCTGAATCTTCATTTGCAAACTTTATTTGCACAGCTAGATAAAATTAATATGTTCCATTGTGTGTGTTTATGAAAGTTTACCAGCTTTTATTTGTTGAATGGTATGTTTCCGGCTTGTTTTCCTTGCGTCACTCTCCTAGCAGCTTGCTTTAAATTTCAGGTATGTATAAATAGAGTTAAATATGCTCTCACGTGGATAATAATTTTGAAAACCCTGTTATTTTGTAGTAAGACCTAGCAATTATGTTTTTCAAAGATGTTCATAAAGATGCATGTTAATGACAGAGTCTAGATTGGAAACGGGATCATTTTATTTTGAAGCACTTTGAACAATTAACTATCACAAATCCTAACGCTAAGCATTTGCCTCCAAATCTTTCGCTCTTCAGTAATATCCCTGCTTGTTTTTGGCTGTGGTATAAGGATCAGGACCACCACCACTGCTACTTCTCCTCTTCTTCCCTTTTCTTTCCTAAATTGTACTTCTATTTCCTTAACCTCAGAAAAGTTCTCTAATGTAGAGATTGCAAACAAAAAGAAAAAAAAACCTGAACTGTACGTTCTGTTACTTTACTGGAAATATTCATTCCTATTCCTGTTTGTTTATTCTGGATCTCTAATCACTGGAAAGGAAGTCTTAATTCCTTATAGTTTTTCCTATGTTTTTAAATGACAGTTAAATCAGCCTTCTAGATTCCTAGGGTTACGGGGGCGGTAAGAGAATGTCAATTTTGACGTAACTGCCATCTTTACCTCCATCTGCTCTTCTCAGTAACATACTGTTCACCATATTCCCATTTTTACAAGGATGTGCAGTCTTCAAGTATGGTGGGAATTTCCTTCGTTTCTACTTTTCTGATGAAAATGGAAATAAGATCTTTATTCATAATATCATTTTGTTGGTTTAATGTTTCAGAATCTATTGTGCAAGTAACCTGTGGTCTATACTAACCCCTTTGTTTTTTCTTCCTTAAATGGAGGTAATACTGAAAGATTATGTCCACTATGGTGTACCCCAGGGAGGAGAAAATGGACAAGCTAAGCCAAGAAGAGATTATCTCCAACACTAAGCTGGTGATGCAAGGGCTGGAGGCCCTTAAAAATGAGCATAACTCGATCTTGCACAGCCTACTGGAGACTATCAAGTGTCTGAAGAAGGATGAAGAAGCCAATCTAGTACATGAGAAAGCCAACCTGCTGCGCAAGTCAGTGGAGATGATTGAGCTGGGACTTGGAGAAGCTCAGGTGAGCTACAGTTTGTACATGAATTTTTTAAAAAAGCAACCAAATGGAGGCAATCAAACATAAGGATTCAAATACACTGATTAGAACAGGCATGCATAGTAAGTAAAAACATAGACAAAAGCATACCATTTGTCTATAAAGTTCAGAACAGTCAAACTAGCAGGCACAGAACACATTGGTAAATACTGTATTTTCCGAGTGCTGGTTTTTAGTTTTATGATTGTATGTATAGAATTGAAATTGAATAGAGAATTGAAACCTGTATATATAGTAATTGATACTTGATTATGAGTGGAGAGGACTTCTTTGAGTTTTCACTTTTTGCCCATCTGCCCGAGCATTGGCTTCTTTTCTCTTTTGATTTTAGGAAAAATGGGATTAATTGTTCAGAATAGCAAATATATGTATCTATCCAAATTAAGGACATCAGTATATAAGGGGTTTAGCCTTTGCAAATGTAGACAACACCCCTTTAGCCACCCATGTACAATGCAGGGTTTTCAAAGCTGATGTGAATGAGATGAAATATCCAATTATATTTGTTGTTCCTTTTCCTCCTTTCTGGCAACATTGTTCTTCTCTTTTTCCAAACAAACAAACAAACAAAAAAGGAACAGGCATCTAAGATACTTTATGTTACACAACACTGGTTTATGGTTCAAACTTTCATTATTTTGTAGTGCTTAAAAACCAGTTCTTTGTTCAATTCTACCCTTGGCTTATTTTAAGACCATTAGAAATATGCTCACTAATTTTCCTACAAGATTTGGAATTCTGTTTTGTGGGTGTGTATGTTTTCTTTTTTGCTAAGATTGAGAAGTTTGATTTAAAAAAAACAAACCATTTCTCAAGACAGACATTTCTCCTTTTTTCTCTCGGACCAGGTCATGATGGCTTTGTCAAACCATCTGAACGCTGTGGAGTCCGAAAAGCAGAAATTACGGGCCCAGGTGCGCAGGCTATGCCAGGAGAACCAGTGGCTACGAGATGAACTAGCAAACACTCAGCAGAAGTTGCAGCGCAGTGAACAAACTGTGGCACAGCTTGAAGAAGAAAAAAAGCATTTGGAATTCATGAACCAGCTGAAGAAATACGATGAAGATGTATCCCCATCGGTGAGAATCTATACGGTAGACGTAGAGCATCTGTGCTTACTGGAAGTTACTACATAAAAATAAGCTAGTAATAGCTTTCTCAGAATTCCTATCTACTACGTTAAGTTTGTCTCTACTGGCTATGACAGGCACAGGTCACCTACTCTTGTAATTATTATCTTGAATTATCTACCTGAGAAAAAGAACAGTTTATCGTTTTCATTAGTGTTGGGCATAAAAACCTTGCAGTACTAATGTATAATGATCTCTCTTTACCCCTTTCTGTTGGTGCTTTTCTGTATTAACATTTCAGGAGGAGAAGGAAGGTGATTCCACAAAGGATTCTTTGGATGACTTGTTCCCAAATGAGGAAGAAGATCAGGGACAAGGATGTAAGTTTCATTCTTTCATTCTTCTTATGGGGAGAGCAGACACAAATATTGTATGAACTGCTACTGAACATGACTTCTTCCAAATATTCCATCTGATTGAAAAATTAAGGGTGTGCAAAGGAGTGACAATCCTTATTTGTATGAATAAACCACAATATAGCATTGCATGCTGTGCTTCTTTATTTATTGATGTGATATATATATTTGCAGTGCCTCATCAACACAGCAGTGCTGTAGCAGCTGCTCAGCAAGGTGGTTATGAGATCCCGGCACGCTTGCGTACACTACACAATCTGGTGATCCAGTATGCATCACAGGGACGCTACGAAGTGGCTGTGCCTCTTTGCAAGCAGGCCCTGGAGGACTTGGAGAAGACTTCAGGACACGATCACCCTGATGTGGCCACCATGCTCAACATCTTGGCCTTAGTATATAGGTGAGGAATAGAGAGGTAGAAGGTACCTGCTTCTTGTGGAGGTGGAACAGCATTTCAGGAACAGAAATGAAAGAGGGAGTACAAGGAGGTCGGTGTAGTCAACCCCCTATTGTGGCAACCTCTATTAAGACGGGATATTATGTCTGTGCAATGTAATTTCCCTATGTTTGTGACATGTTTATATACATTGTTGTCCCTCTACTTTTAAATAGCATCTGCATATTTTGTTGCAGGGATCAAAATAAATATAAAGAAGCAGCTCACCTGTTAAATGATGCATTGTCTATTAGAGAGAAAACTCTTGGCAAAGATCACCCTGCAGTAAGTGGCTATTATTTCTTTCACTTCAGGAAGGAGGATCCAAATATAGAGAAACTGAAAAGTAATTGTTTCATTGCCTGATCAATTCTTCTGATTCCCAGGCTAATCCACATTTTAATCATAGTAATTGAGGATGATCGAAACAATGTATCTAAAGGGCACCAGATTGAAGAAAGCTGCTTCTACACACACACACACACACAGAGAGAGAGAGAGAGAGAGAGAGAGAGAGAGAACACAAATCCTAATAAATAAATCACAAGGAAGGGAATCTTACTAACCACTAATAGAGTATATATCCCTATAAGAAGCATCAATGAAGAAACACAGCATTAAGAAAGAAAAGAGGACAAATAAAGAAATACATTTGACTTTTCACTGAGATAGAGCAAACTGTATCAAAAGTCTGTCTGCACCTTTGTTTCCTAAGCAGTAAGGCAATGTTGGCAAATAGCCTTATAAGGAAATCCAAGCATGTGATTATGGTAGTGACATTTGGGCCCAAATGTATATATACAGTAATTGTTTTATTTTATATTTAAAATATCAGTACATATGTTGCTTTACATATTGTTGGCAAAAGAAATATGTGACTAAATAGAACAATGTGATTTCTTGAAATAGTATCCTGCTGAGAAATGGTGACACAATTAGGGCTCTGTTTCAGAAATCCAGTTACTGTTGCTGTTAATGCTGCCAGTTATAACAAATTGGCTCTGTAAGGAGTATCACTTTTTATGCCCAAATATTAGAGTGAGTGTAGGTTTTGATTCTTCCTTAGTTCTCATGTGACTGTTTCCCCCTCTCTTTGCAGGTTGCTGCAACCCTAAATAATCTAGCTGTTCTGTATGGCAAAAGAGGGAAATATAAAGAGGCAGAACCATTATGCAAGCGGGCCCTGGAAATCCGGGAAAAGGTACCTTTCTTTCAGAAACTTTGAAGGGAGGAAGCCTTAGGCTATGGGGGCCTCTCATCACTTGAGGCTATACAAAAACTTTCACTGCTGGCGATTCCTTACAATAGAAGCCTGTTTCAGAAAAGAAATATATTTTGGATGAACTGTATCCACAATGAGGCTAATATGCATATAATGTGAAGCCATGTGTACAAAATTCAAGTTTCTAATGGTATTTATGATACAGTTTTCCCAGGGAAAGAAAGGTTTTGCAGAACTCCCAAGAATTTTATAAATTATTCTTACCTGCTTCATTTTCAGGTTCTAGGCAAAGATCACCCAGATGTGGCCAAACAGTTAAATAACTTGGCTTTACTATGCCAGAATCAGGGCAAGTATGAAGAAGTAGAATATTACTATCGTCGAGCGCTGGAGATCTACGAATCCCGCCTAGGGCCTGATGATCCAAATGTTGCTAAAACAAAGAACAATCTGGTGGGTCTGTTTGTTGATGTGAAGAATTATGGAGGCAAATAATTATCTAAGATGAGGGGTGACTGGCTATGGAATGGTTCTTTTGATACTTTTATAACAATATCCCTTATATTCTGCCAGGCCTCCTGCTACCTGAAACAAGGAAAATACAAGGATGCCGAGACCCTGTACAAGGAAATTCTCACCCGTGCCCATGTGAAGGAATTTGGCACTGTTGATGGTATGTACGTCAAAGAAGGAGGAAGCAACATATGCAAAGAGGCCAGGTCTTAGAAGGAGATTGAAACCCTTGAGTGTTAATTGTGAAGGTTTCTTGAACATTCCATAATTGTTGGGACAGATGTGTGTGGAAAAGAGAATTTCTTGAGAGAAATAAACAAATGAACTATGATCAAGAGCCTATTTTTTCTTTGGACACATTTTGATAAGTAAATGATATACAATCTGTAAAGACTTTTCATTAGCGGTGAAGTTTACGTTGTCTAATCTCTCGTAGCTTGCTTATCAAGTCCTTGCTTATTTATTTATAAACAAGGGGAAAGGGACCTGAAAACCAATATATCAGAGGTTCTTCTGAAAATACCATTAGAATGCATACAGAGACCTTTTCTCCTCTTATCTTTTCTCTACAGATGAACACAAGCCTATATGGATGCATGCAGAAGAAAGGGAGAAAATGAGCAAGGTGAGGACGAGAGCAGTGCTCTCATAGGCATTGCAGTGCCCTCCTAAACCATCAAGTAGCTGAAGGAATTCCTGAATAATAATTGGGAATAATTTTAGATTAGAAAAAAAAACTTACTGAAAAGAGAGACACAATCTTATAGTAAAATGATGCATAGTGTAGAGAGAGATAGAAACCTTCTCTCAAAACACATAAGAGCCCAGGGTTATCCAGGTAAGCTGAATAGGTACAAGATAGATAAAAATAATCACTTGCCTTTCTATTGTGCTTAGGTATACCTTGCTGTTAAGAGTTCCAATTCTAGTGGGACTGTAGAACTTCTAAACTGGGTCACATGTATGCCTTTTGCCAGTTTTAATTGATATGCCAACCGCAGCCTTTCCTGTGGGAAAAAAACTAGCGCAGCAGTCAAATTGATCTGTGAAAGACCTCTCCAAGATTCCATATTACCCTTGTGTCTGAAGCATTGCATGCTTCAGACTTGTCAGTTTATTTATTTCCAAGTGAAACATGAAATGCCAGATGTTTCTAGACCTTTATTGCTTGGGCCTAGGTTAGTGGGGAGAATGCTTCTTTTCTATAGGATTCCCCAGTCCTTCAGGAAATCATCAATTGTTGAACTGTGTGTTTGATGGCTAAATCTTTTTAGTACCTATTCCAGGTCTTTGAAATGTACTGCCTGATGAATAGAAGGACCTATTATTTTTGTTTTTCTTCAAAAAAGATCTCAAAGCTATATTTTTTCAAACACGTAAAATGTATATTTAATAATTAAATATAAGAGTGTCATAAAAAGAGTATAGATAATCAGCAAATAGAAGTTTTTGAGAAGGTTGTACAAATTCATAGAGAATGTAACCATTGATAATAATAGATATAAGTTAACTTCAGGATCAGGGCCAATAGGCCTCAGAAACAGTTCTTGTCCTATTCTTCCCATGCCTTGCATATTTTTTCTTTGTTATAGTGGATTCCTTAGGACGTACTGGAAAATGGACGATGAAGGGATATCAGCAGGTTCTGGGCCACAGACATTTCAAAAGCAGAATGCTAAAGTTTGCTGTTTTGAAGGGCCATCTTTAAACTTCTCAGATTTAGAAAAGTTAATTATTAATGTTTCCCTAGATTGGGAGGAGAGAGAGTTAAGCTGAAAAGCCTCTGCATACTAGAGCGACAACAAATCCAAAGTCCTTGGCTTTGAACTTCTACACCTCACTCTGTACAATCATTGATACATTACAGTACTAAGAATAGAATAGAAATTTGGTCAACTTCTGGGACATTTTGGGCTAAAGTGCTGAATACATTATAGCAGTTCTCAAGCAGGATGACTTCATTCACTGTTTTTGTCTTGTGAAAGCTGTTGGATTTTTTGTTGTTCATCTAATCTAGTGACTGATAACTGCTTCCAGTAGTAGATAAAAATAGAGATCTATTTCCTGGATTTTAGTACTTTACAGTACTTAGTTTCCCAAATCATTGCTATCACTGCTAAAAAGAATTAGCACGGTTTATCTTATTGCTATCCATATGTCTTTCTGCACATTGCTTTTCTGTCAAATAAGTGGTTTAAAAGAGGTGAAAAGGACTACATGTGAATGTTCATACACGTGTACTAAGTGGTACTAGTTAAAACGTGTCAGCTGTTCTTAATTTTTGCCTAGCAGTGCATTGTTACTACTCATTGGTTACATTTGTTAACTTGGATATATCCTATCTGCTGACTTGGATACGAAAGCTGACTATACCCATGCTGAGAAGTCTCTGAAATTAAGAACTCTTCATTGAAAGACTGTTAGTTTTGAATTGATTTTCCCTGAATTTTCAATGGAAAAAGATCTTTCTTCATTTCTGGCATGTGTGAGAATTTTCCTGATACCAAAAAAATTACACCATTAAATCAGAAGCCTTCTGAGTTCAAGGGATTGGTTTGGACTCTTTTGTGTTGTGTGATTTTATACATTTGTCATTTTATACTAGCAAGCATCAATTTATCTTCTGAGCATTTTAAAGTACTCAGGTACTTTTGCTTCTACCAGCCTTTTATGTCACATTTTTCAAACTCATGGAAAAAGATGCCTACATGAAACATGATATTGACACCTTCTTCCTGAATACAGCTAATGGGATTTGCAATCATATGTCATCCAGAAAGCAAACTGGATAATTTGATAAGGAGAGGAAAAACAAAGGTGATTGTTATGAATGCTTTTAAAAGGTTTATAAACAGCAGATTCACCTATCGTCAAAAGTGAATTTAGGTTGTCATTTGTTGAAGCTTAATAAAATGCCATATAAATCAATCCTTGGGAAGAAGGTAACAGATGAACAGTATTTAGCAATTAGTGGAACAACTACAGTTAGATTTATTATTGTGAAGCATTTATCTTGCTAGAAAATATTTCTGAGAAATATTTAGGAAAACAGAAATGCAAAATATTCAGATATTAATATTCGTCCATTTGTCTATGTAAATAAGTACCCCTATGTGATGCAAACAATAAACTTTCCACCTAATAACTCTAACAGCTAAGTTATATCACTTTTTCTTAAACACAGAAATGAGATAGAGCACTTTAGCATGACAATCCAAAAGATATTTCCAAGCAGTAGAAAGAAATTAGATTGTATGTTGTTTTTGGAATAATAGAGCATTATTTTAGTAATGTATTTATTTAGTTTCCATTGTCTTGAATGTCTTCTCCCACTAGACTACCTGATTTTTTGGTTGTTACATACTATTAAAGGGCATAAAAACCATTTTATTAGAGCATTGCTTTTGTCACATTTAATCTAAATAGCCTGGTAATATCATAAATATGATGCAGTCCCAAACAGAACTAAATTCCATCAAACATATGGAATTTACTTCCACATAAGTGTGAAAAGCTTGGATTTCTGTTCATTTCATTCCCTATAGGAAATTTGGGAATTGTAAAAATAAAATCAAAATAGCTAGCTACAATTCCTGTTGGAATGTTACATAAATAAATCTTGTGGGGTTTTCAAATTACATTTTATTAAGCTTTTTTAAAGAGGAGTAAATAAACATATAGTGAATAAACATTTAATTTTCAAGTATTGTAGAATTAGGTTATCTTTTTCAAAATGTCATTCACTGGTTTTAAATAACAGAATATGTAGTTTTATGGAAAATAACGAGTCATTTTATAATCCAACAATGTATAAATATTAACAGCAGTGGTCAGCACAGTATAAAATAAAAATAAAAAATTACAATAAACTTTAAGCAACTGCAGATCTGTTCTGGTTTAAGAACTTACACTTTGAATGCTCTGTTAAGAGAAACACTAATTTGAGATGTGGCACAGGCCCACATATAGAATTATACTTAGAGCAGTTTCCAATTTGAGTAAAATTCACAGATTTATTTTTGAGATTACAAAATTATTTGGGGCATTGAACCATACTCTCACAACTTAATTAGCCATTCTGCAATTGTATTTTTTAGTTGGAAGTATAGAGTATTCTTGCAGCACTTACATGTATAATGCAACTTCTGAATATTTTGTGGAAATACAAAATTAATGATAATTATTTTTTTTAAAAAATAGATAGAAAAGAAATTCAGCTTTTAGGATTTGTTTCATTCTGGTATAAATTATTCACCAAAATTGTTGCACTTTACAACATAGCCATCCAATATGAAAAAAACGATCTGACCTGGCTGTTAAATTCCCAATAATTTTTAAAGAAGGAACAATCCATTTTAGTTATTGAAATGAGAATTGTGTAGGAGAGGTAAAATGCCCTATACTAATTTCTCTATATTATTCAAGTAAATTTACTGTACTTTTTCCCCATTGGAATTCCCCTTGTTACATATGAATTACTCTGTCTAGATTCTGCATTCATTTAATCATACAGTCTTTAATTTGCTTTGGTTCTGAGTCATACATAAAAAATGTTTTGAAGATAACTGTAATTATTACATTTATAATCTTGGAAGATTGTTGGTATTGTGAAGCCACTAAGATGGAGAACAGAAATCAACTGAGGAGAAAAAATACATGTATTGCAAAAATATGTGGGTGTCAGCTCCTTTCCCTCTCTGTGCAATGTTCTGACTTTGTGTCCCAAATCAGCAATGAATAAGGCTGAGTATTGTTGATAGCCGTAGTTCTTTTTCCTCAAATTCCTTTCCTTCCAATCTATCCTGGGATTTTTTTAATAGCACATATCTAGCTGCAAGTACATTTTGGTGTCCTGTGCAGAAATATATAGGCTCTGATCTGCCTTTGCCACTATACTGCTTGGCCTACAGAGGAGTAACTGAAAATCAAGTTATTTTATGAGGGAAAGATGTGAGAGCTTATTTAAATTGTGTGTACTTAAAAATGTTAATATATTATACATCATCCAAATAAAATATTTGATTCTGGATGAAAGATGTTGCCTGTCCTGAAGACTCAGAAAGCAGCAAAGTGAAACATATATAGAGTTAATTGCAGGTTTTAAATGAGCAAACATGACACAATAAAGGTAACGTCCACTCTTCATTATTATTATTTTGTCCCAGCAAGTGGGAGGACATATTATGAACTACCTGGGTCCTGGTCCTGTTAGGCTTGTAACAGGATTCAAAAATGGAATTTGACATCTAAGTTTCCTGACAAAACCTGATTTCATTTTCATAATATATGCATGTCAGAGTACATACATCACATAACTTCCCAAATCCAGACCCTAGCAGCTCTATACAGGACGCCCTGAACAACTGCAGTCAATAACTGAGCTAGATAGAACTATATGGCAACTACCTGTGTTTCTAACGTATCTGCCCAATATATTTGACATTTCAGTGTTACACTTAACAGGCTTAGAAGCATCCAATTATTAGGGAATCACCTTGCCTGAGGGAATTCTGAAAATCAAAGTTGTAAGCTATGGAATTGATGTCTGAATTGGAGTCCTTTCAGAAAAAGCTAAGGGTACAGAAATTGTCAGTGATTCAGGTATAATTTCAGTGGAAAGTTGCATGACAGGATTCTTATGCCCCGAGTTCACACTTAAAGGAAGCTGTGTGCTTAGCTAAAATCCCACAAGTTTCTCAACCAACTGGATATGTGTCTGAGCAGAAAATGTTCTCATCAAAACATTTTATATAACTTTAATGTTTTATGTGCAGAAGCTAAGAGAACCAGCTTTGTTTTAAGTATCAATTTATGCCACACAATCTACTAATTTTTTTTGAGGGGGGAGGGGTTTGTTAGGCTGTATCTCTACTCTCAAATGCACTCCTATAATACGTTAGCTTAATGATCAAATTCTTTGCCATACTTATTTTTAACTTTGTATTTCTGTTTTCATAATTGGAGTTTTGCTGCAAATCAATATTTGTAGTATCTCATGGGAAATTTGGGGGGAAATTTTAATCCTGCCATACTGACCTCTGAAGAATGGGGAATGCTTTCATACCATGAACATGCCTAGGAGCTCTTGCTGTGGAGCACTAAGTATGTCAGGAAAATGTTCATTATCTACTTGGTCAAGTCATACAACTCAGTCTCCAGATAACTTTTTTCTTCTGAGGTCAAGATGGAGCCCATCCTCAGGGCATATTTATACTATCATGCTTGTATGAGTCTATTAGTGTGATCCTCAACCTGATTTCTTTCATATGTGTCAGATCTCAGTTCCCATAATTGCCACCCATGCTGGCTTTGGATTCTGAAAGATGAAGTCCAGCACAGCAGAGGGCTCTAGAAAAGGAAACTTCTTATAGTTGGAAAGTTAGAGAAGCCTATTTCTCTGCCAAGGGTTAAGTGCATTATTGTTTTTTTTTATTTCTCCCATGCATGCGAACAGAAACAGAAACTCGCTCTTGACTCTGATTGTTCTAATAAATCTTTCCCTCTTGCCAAATTCTCTTCCAGAGTAAACATGGAGAAAACATCCCCTATGCAGAGTATGGTGGCTGGTACAAGGCCTGCAAGGTCAGCAGGTAAGGCGTGGAATTTGCTTATGTTTCTAAAGCTTTTTATGTTAATTTAGGGTTCAGAATCCTTTGTGTTCCACATTTGTTCACCAAAGGAATGTGCAAAGGTGACAAGAAATGTAAAGGTGGGGGAAAATATGTATAGGTTCATGAGGACAGGAATGCTCTATTTCATTTGTCTGCAGATGACTGAAAGCAAAGGATGACAAGCTACTTTATAGAGCAGCTTTACTGGGAACCCTTTGTCCTCACCCCACTCCCTCCCCCTCCCCTTTCAGGTGCTGCCTGTCTGGTATATCCTCTCTGACATGCACAGGGTTTAAATCCTTCTGATTCAGAGCTTGGGGTGGGGGGGAGAGATGGACTGCTTTGTAAAACCATTTGAATCAGAATCCTGAGTTCAAAAGGAGTGTAAAAAAAACCCTGTTAGAACAAGCTGCATGCATTCTTCTTTATTCTACTTCATATCATGCCTCCCCTATATTCTACTGACTAGCCATATTGGGAGGGGTGTTTTTTTTAATATGGAACTGTTGCTCTCTTATGTATTAAAAAAATTAAAAAATCATTTGAGATAGAGCTCCTTCCAACTTCTTCCCGTGCACACCTTCTATGACCTGCCAACAGATTATATTGTTTGTGATTTTGTTAGATTTTCAGTCCTGTGACCGAAAAAATAAACTATGACACGTCTGCTTTATGAATGCCATGTGCTTAGTGTCTCTTGCAACCCAAGCTGAAATGAATGTCCAGTACCTAAGCAATGGAGCAGGGTGACCACAGTAATCTAAAGTAGTCAGTGGGAATTCAGTAGATCCCCTCCTGACCATTTCATGAACCTTATCATCAGTGAACTCCCCACAGTAGGCTGGGGATGTGATGGAGTTGTATCATGTCCCTTAAATACAATTATCATGTTGATACTTAATTTTTGCAAACCTCAACCTCACATCTTGTTTCCACAGAACAAAAATGATTGCCTGGGCAGCTATTTGGGTGCAGGAAAAGATGCTACTGTTGTAGTATCCTCATTACATATAAGCTCACATGCATTCTGTATTAGATTTTGTCTTCAATGAAAATACAGTAATATAACTGTAGGAGCTCTATAGACTGGCATATTCATTCATCAAAGATAACCTGGGCTTTAGTGACCAAGTTACTCCAAAGATAAAGAAATATTTGTTAATTTCAGTTTTCCACTTTTTCTTGAATGCCCCTCAGCCCTACAGTGAACACCACTCTGCGGAACCTGGGTGCGTTATACAGGCGTCAAGGCAAACTGGAGGCTGCGGAAACTTTAGAAGAGTGTGCACTGCGTTCTAGGAGACAGGTGAGGCCGATAGTGACCCAGAAAAAATGCTGGCATTGTACAAAGTGGAGAACAGGTAGTCTTCCATATAAAAGTTATTTTATCCTCAATGTAATAAATTCCAGAGGGGAAAAAAAAGTTGCAGCTATATGTATAATCTGGAATCAAACGTAGAAATTAGATTAGGCCTAATTGTACCCACCTTTCAGAGCAGTTGAAAACCATCTTTTCAAATAAGCATTTGGGACTTGGTGCCTGCTTTTCTGGATTGATTTTTCCTATACTTCTTTTGTGAATTAAAAAAAACAATCTTACTGAATATTGGATATGTTATGTTTTTATTGTATTCTTGTGAAACTACCAAGAGTCTTGTGGGAATCCAACAGGGAAGGAGGGAGGGATAGAAGGGAGGGAAGGAGAAAGGAAAGGGAAGGAAGGAAGGAAGGAAGGAAGGAAGGAAGGAAGGAAGGAAGGAAGGAAGGAAGGAAGGAAGGAAGGAAGGAAGGAAGGAAGGAAGGAAGGAAGGAAAATTCAGATTTGAATGGTATCTTCAAAGCATCTTGAAAGAGCCTGAAGTGCTGGTGAAATTGTAACTGTAAAATGCTATTAGAGTTTTTCTTGATAATAACCACAGTGGTGTGGTTAAATGTACTTAGTGTGATCTTCTTTTTCCTGGAAAGTTGAAGCTGCTTAACTTAATAGCAGTTCTTCCCTTTAGTCAGCAAAAACCACAGAGCATAGACAAAGTTGTCTGGATTTTTTTGTTTTGTTTTGTTTTTTGGCTGGCCTGAAAGAAGCCAGCTGCAAAGATATAGTCTGCTAACTGGTTTACACTAACATTGAGAGAAGCTTTCTTTCTCTGTTTTCTATTCTAGTCTCAAACTTTGAAGTTTATAATAAATTTAAAATAAATAAGAATAAAAATTAAAACAAGAATAGCATGAAACAATACAAAATAGGGAATCTTTTAACTTTCATAAAGCTAAAAACTGCAGAACAAGAACCTCAAAATAAGGTCCTTAGCTCCAAATGCCCATCAAAATAAGATATCTCTCTGGTGGATATGATATATAAAGAGCCTCATTGATGCTGTAATGTTATTCTGCTGCATCTGGTTAGATACTGTCTATTATCCTTCTTGATGGCCATTTTCTATATTTCCAGGATATCAGCTGACCTCTATATATTCCAAGGGAGATTTTATGAAATGGAATTCTTAATGTGCAAAAATCAGTATTATGAACACTCTTATTTTCCATTTTTATTTTTTCAAAGCAAACATTTTAAAGCAAATGTCTACATACTGAAATGATTACAATTTCCACACATTACATTCCTTTCTTAATGGGTTGAATAGGCTTAGTAAGCCCAGATATCTACAAGCATAGGTGGGGGAAGGGGGGGAAGGCTCATCATGGGGGGTGGGGGGGGGGGGGGTGGTTGGAAACAGGGGGTGCTGGGCCGGGGTTCCTTTCCGGCGAGGGGGGGGGGGGGGGGGGGGGGGGGGGGGGGGGGGGGGGGGGGGGGATAACAACAAAAAGGGGGCCGGCCCGTCTGTCACCTCGGACACCCATATAGCCAAAAACTGCCCCTTTTCTTTTTGCTTCATTTTTTTTCTCTACATGGGAAAAGAAACATCAGTTAACCCACAATTATCTGTTAATGACTTTCAAAACAAGCCAGGAAACAACTTGATTTTAAACCATGTTTTCCAGTATCTCTTTTCAGAAAGTTATTTTTATTTCTCAGTTTTGAACATAACAGTAAGTAATGACAACTACAGCTTCTAGTTCACTCGCTTTAAAAAGCAAATGTTAAAACAAGATTAAAGCAGCTATACGCAAGTGCACATAACTTGGATGTACTTTAATCCTTCCTTGTTAAATCAGGTTTTAGTTCAGCAACATTTCCTTAAAGAATAGTAGCTTTTCTTTTGCTGCAGAATATTCAATAATCCGTGGTGACCAGGAAGACTGTAGCCTTTCTCCCTCTTTTTTTCTTCCATTCAGTCAGATCTCATTTTCAGAGACTGTCTGGACAAGTCCCTGTAGATTTCTTGGCAATTTTTTTAGAAGTGGTGTGCCATTGCCCCCTCCCTTGCACTAAGAGAAAGTGACAAGCCACAGTGTCCCAGCTGATTTGGCTCTGTTTCCAAATTGGCTTTCTTTGTTCTCTCAAAACGCTTAGAAAACCTTCTTTGTTTTCTTGCCAAAACCATGTCCAGAGTATTACTGCTTTCTTATTGTTGTTTTTCTCTTGCAGGGTATTGACCCCATTAACCAGACTAAAGTTGTGGAAATTCTCAAAGAGGGCGATGGCTCTGAGAGGAGGAGGAGCCGAGACAGCCTGGGGGGCAGCATCAAATATGAGAATATCACAGATGGTAATGAGGAAGTGAGTATGGGCGTGGAATGGAATGGGGTAAGTACAAGTCCACCATCAAGAGCCACCTAATCCAGCCAAGAGAGACAGGGGGCAGTGACTCCCTGAACACTATGCTTCTTTGCTGCCCCCTGGCATCTCAGGGAGCTGATAGCCTGTCGTGGCATGCCCACCTTCATTCATTCTTCTGCATGATCTCTGCCCATTCCTCTTATCACCACTTAGGTAGAATCAGGAAAGGTCCTGCCTGGTTTTTTTTCCCAATAATTCAGAAGTGCTGAGTATTTAGAAGATGATGATGACAATGAAAGAACAAAAAGTAACTGATCTTAGGTACTTTGATCTTCTGTACTATGGTTTCACAGTAGGAAATGGAGAGGGAAAGTGAGAAAAGTGATGTCTGAGGAAGTACTTATAGTTTGGCCTGGATTACAGATAAACTGATAACTTTAGGAAATTGGTACAGAGATAGGGACAGCAGTGTTTGTAGATGTATGCATGAATGGTTGCAAGATATTGAAAAGAGGTGGAACGAATGGGTCAAATTTTATTTCCTTCAAAATAGCAAAAGGCTACCTGTATCTTATTCATATATTCACTGTTACATAAGATATACACATGGAGAAACACTTTTCTGCCTTTGTTACAGGAGGTGCTAAAGTAGATGTCACTCTCCTCTACCCTTCTTCTTTGCTGCCCTTTCTAGCGTGATGATTAGCTTCTTTCATTACAGCAAAATGTTGCAAAACCAAGTAAGGAAGACTATTGAGCTGGCTCAGAATATATCACAAAAAGTTTTAGTCCTTGAAAAATAATTGTCTCACTTCCAGTGTCGTAACATTACACTCAGTTCATAAATGAGGAAGCCAGATATTGATTGAAAAAAATCAATCTGTATAAAACTAGTTTTTGGATGAAAAACATAACTAAATTTGTTTACTACTTTTCTGTCCCCCAAAGTTGGTTCCACCTTTCAAATTCAGAGACGGGTATTTTGATTAACATTTTGGAACCAAAAACTTGAGTTGGGAGGAAAGAGTAGGCATTTAACACATGTTACCACCTTTGATATGTTTTTTCTAGGTTTTATTTTAAAACAGATTGAGCAGCAAATAATTTGATCTCAAATAATTGTGGGAAGTGGGGTAATGGATCATTCATTGTTTCTGTGCTTTGGTCATACTAACAAACACTTGCTTGATTGCTCCTTAACTCTTCACACTCTACTCTACTGATCCCTTACCTGCATGTCCTTCTCTATTCCCCATCTATCATAAGCAAATTGCCATGACAGCCAATCAGCATCCAGGTGTCTTGCAGTCTTGATTGTGGATTGTACCTAGCAGAAACACATTTAAAAACTTGCTGTAAAAAATACCTGAGCCTCCTAGAATTACATAAAACAGCAATATATGACATTCCAGACCTTAAAGACTTATCCTTTGCTTCTTTTATAAAGGTTACTTTCCAATTGGACTGAAAACCTCTATGGTATATATTACCCAGCTGAATTAACCACTTTCTTCTTATTGTAAGATCTTTGAAAAACATTTAAATGCAAGCATATAATATTTTCTTCTTTCAATTCATTTTTCTAATAAAAGTATGAGGAAAAGGGCAGTTTCTAAATTTGATAAATAAAATAAATAAATAGGAAGTACATAACAATATCATAAATACTGGTGAGGCCATAGCTATTAGTACCGTAGTTATCTTCAAACTGAAAAACCAATGTTTTATTTGCCCCAGGATACACAAAATATCTAATTTATAAAAACGTATAGATAACATTTTGAACTACTCTCTTCTTTAAAGGTTACATTTCTTGAATCTTTGATTAGTGTCCTTTATCTGCTTCAATTAGTGTGATTCATCTTAGTTATTCTATGCTTGAGTAAAGAAGGATTATCTGCATCCATCTTTTATAGTTTGCTTTTTCCAGGATTCAGGGTAGACATCATCCCTAGTAAAAAAGCAAGTAATTTCAGATGATAATTTCTTCTTTATTTGAATGGATGTAGTGTCCATACTACATCCCATGTTCTTGGCCACTTTATTTGCTACAGAGGCTATAATCTTGTTCCAGGAATCCTCATTTCAAAGTATCTTGTTTAGATTGAGCCTCAAATGATGATAAGGCTGTGGATATGCTAGAACATTCCCTCAAATGGAAGGTTGGTGGCACCATATGAGATATCTATGCTATATTATGCAAACATGATATGCTATCTTATCCATACAATGCACAAATATGAGTTGAAACTGTTCCCAGACTCTCCCAAGTCTTTAAGAGGAATTTTAAAAGTCCCTTCTATGTATCTGCCATGTATCTACCTCTAATCCAATTATTTTCAAACCATGTTTAGAAAACCTGGGTTGGTTTTATTTTGGAAAACTTATCAAGATTCTTCACAGAGATGAGAAAACTGTTGCAAAGAAATCTTTCTCACTCTTTCCAGTCAACCATAAAATGCATTTCCTGTAATCACACTTTTAACTGGAATGGCAAAATGCTGAGATCCTGTAGCATTGCCCCCAGTAAATTGAGTATTTCCCAGATTATTCAGCACCAGCAGAAGTTATAGTGTGGTCATGAGTCAGCGTGAACAAATGGATCACTATAATTACAGCTCAGTACAGTTTTAATTACAGGAATTCTTAAACCCTGATTTACTTTTCCCATAAGCCCATGATATTTAAAGTATAAAGACATTCACTTGAACTTCAGGCTGTAGATTTGAATTTAATCTTAATCTCTCTCACTTGTTCGTTCTATCTCTTCCTTGGACAGTTAGATCTACACTTATGAAGCTCTTATATTTGCATTCTATTCTTTTTTCCCCCAGCTGGTTCAAATTTGATTGACATTATCAGATTTAAAAAGTCCCCAGCTAAAACTATTGAATCCTACCAACCCTTGTCTATATTTTCCAACAGCCTCAAAGGAAGATTTTAATGCATGAAAGTGTAGGGCCCAACTCCCAATGTATTCAGTAAAATATTCTTAGATAGCTAAAATCTGAAACCAGATAGGTATGAGCTAGGTAAAACAATATAACAATTTAATAGTATGCCATTTCATGTATGTAAAGAGCTCCTCTTGCCCTACTCTGACAGATTACCCCACATGAATGATTCTATTATATGAAGTTGTCATTGCCAAGAAGCAAACTGTTACATATTACTGCCAGTTTACCATCTCCAGTTTCATTTTGCTAATGAATACTTATTGTTCAAGTTTTTTTTTCCTGTTTTCCTTTGTTTGGGAGTAGGATGCTCTTTTAGAAAGAAGAAAGCAAATTTTACAATGTACAAATTGGCCCATTGTGGCTAAGAAAAGGTTCTATTTGTGTTGCTAAAAATATCTTCACATAATAAACAGAACATAAAGGAGGAAAACAAATAAATGATGTGACCTTAGCCATTAAACCCATTAAATGTTTATGCTAATAATCAGCTTTTCATGCACTGCATTTTCCCAGTTTTCATGTATGCTTGAATTAAAATGTTAGCAAACAGTAGTTTCTCTGGATGGATCTTGGATTGGGGGAAGTAATTGTCCCCCAATAACTGCTCTGGAAGACTATTTAGGAAACAGTTCCAAGGGAAAAAAATATTAATTAACATTCTTCTCCTGTGCTGTATTCTTATTTTGAATATGGGAAGCCACCCAACTCATATTTCACTAGCATTTTAAGATGACCTCAATCTAGATTGTACTACATATTTTTAAGAACTAACTTAAGGCATACTCTACACATGCATCAAGACTATATAGGACTCTTTCCGATTGCAGGTGTGAAGAGATCTTTTTATTCCTCTGCATAATAGTTCTCCTCTAGTTTGCATTTGAAAGTCTAATTCTACCAATTTTGGTAGAATATTTGTTGTCTGAAACAGTGCCATGCTTTTTCATAATGCTGCTTGTGTAGAACATGCCTGGCTTTCTTTTTTCCAGCTTGAATACATTTTTTTTCTATGCCAAATTATCCATTTTAAGTTGCTGAGATTATGGAGATGGGTTTTTTTCTGAGAAATACATTTTATCCTTTTATTATTTGCCACTAATTTTCTTTCTTTTCTCTTCTACCTCTCCCACACCATGCTTGATTGGTTGAAGCAGTTGGGACCATGGAATAAATGAAAGAGTTTTCTCTTACGTGGCCATGCTGTGTATTGGACCTTGTAATAGGTTTAATTCTTACCCCAAAATTGTGCTGGTCAAATAGTGGTGTTTCTACCCAAAAGCATGATTAAAGAAAGTTTGTATTTTGAAATTTTCAAAGCATTTTTCAAAGTAGCTAAAGGGATTTGTAAATCCTGTTAAGACCTTCTATATGCCTTTCTACCCCTCCATAATTCTTTGGCATCCTTGTCTAGACTGTTAAAATATAGCTCTATTCCCTCACTGTCACTCTTCAGGATACTATGCATCCTCACCGTGGCCTTGTACATTGTGTCTTTCTCCTCTCTGTGCACTAGGCTTAAATGCCTCCTGAGACTTCTCCCCCCTCCCTTCCAACTCAATCACCTGGATGCTTGTGCAGCTTCTTTGGACTTTTTCTTCCAAACCATTCCCCTCCTTCCACTGTTCCTGCTTTCCTCATCAAGGACTCCACACCCATCCCAAACCAACCTTTCATCCAAAGTGAGCACCAAGGAACACAGCAGAAGAATATTCAACTGGCTGCACACGGCTCTACTACAGCACCAATCAGCAAGAGAACAGGAAGAAACTCTACAAGATGGCCTCTCCCCACTTCCTTTGTCTGCCAGAACAGGACTTTTCCAGGATTCCCTGTGGCTTCCTTTGTTCTCTTTTCTGTACCTTAACCAGGGAAGAGGTTGATGTTTGAGGGTGACCTTGTTCCCTACTCTGGGGACACTACGTTCACATTTGCCCATCTTCCTATAACTTGCCTTCCCCCTTTGCTGCCTTCATTTGAACAATATGCCCCTTCCTGATCTTTCATGCTGCTTCCCTTTTCTTCCTCTTGTTTCCATGGCACAAAGTACATAATTAAGAGATAGAAACAAACACCCTAATATCTCCCCCGCACCCACTCTCACCTTTAAATTGTAGATAAGGATAAATGGGCTGAATAAATCATGCTCTTAATTGATGGCAACATGGTTTGAATGCCCACTGCTGCTATTGTACAAGGCTGGTTTCTACCTTAAGCAGTATTTAAGTCCAGAGGCCCATAAAGAAAGATACAGAAACAATTCATCTGTGTTCTCTGGTATCCGGGGCCCTTTAAGCTTCAGGATATAAAAGGATTAGAGACAAAAGCTTGAGCTGTGCATATTCTCTAAATCATGCTTTCCCAAAAATGAAAATAGGATAAACAAAGGCATTAGAAATAGAAAGACAACAGCAGAAGGTGTCATTCAGAGAGCTAACATTAAGTCTTTGACTGATTAATCCCAGTCTGCATTTGCTTTGCCTGTTACACTTCAGAATGCTAGCATTTCACAAGAAAATGCTTCTCTAAAATCACAACCTTGGGAATAATTTTCTCCCACAGTTCCTTTCTCACAGAAGGAATAGTAATTGCTGAAAAAGATGGCAAGACTGCCACTTTTTCCTTACTGTTCTGCCCACAGAGCAAGAGGGGTGGGATAGTTGATGGAGTTTCATCTCCAAATTTGTTCTCATTAATGTAAATTTTTAACAATGCATTGCATGTGTGGCCCCAGCCAAATGCCACAAAGCAAGCATATAGAAGATTGGTGTGTTAAATGATAATGTAGCACTATAGCTCTGCTTATTTAGAAGCATGTCAAGTGAGCAGAAAAGAAAATAGGAATTTGCACGCCCTGTAAGAGAATGATGAAGCAAGGAGTCTTGCATGCAAGAACAAGGAGCAGAGACAATAGAAGGCAGAAGTTTTAAAGTGGGAATAGGTTGGCCCACTGAGATTGAGCTCTGGAGGAATTTTACAGGCGAAGAAAGGCTCTAGTAGAAATGGATTTTCAGTAGATAGCGCCTTCCTATTTGTGTTTTCTTACAAATAAACCCAACTACATTTAATTCTGTTTCCTCCCAGATGTCCGGGATTGCCACCATGTAGAAGTTGTCTTTGGATGAGCATGTTGCCATAGAGTGAGCTAAGACAGGTTCTGGGCAGAGGGGGAAAAGGCTGATTCCTTCAGGAATTAGGCTATAATATTTTTATAGAGTGGGGATATGACTCCAAAATACAAACAAAATACATACATTGACTTAAAATTGTTGAGAAAGGGAGAAAAAAACCTGATGATATTCCAATCTGAACAAAGTAGTGACATGTTCTATATAGCAAAGTAGGAAAGCAACCATTTTAGAGATCTGGGGATATATTGAAAGAAGCCTTCTTTTTCACCCAGAGAAAACTGGATGTTAAGATTTTTAGGCTATGAATCTAGTTTCTAAGATAGTGAGTTTCTTTATTATTTACACTGGTGCTAAAATGCATGTGGGGGTTTCATTTCTGAGAGATAGCCTGATGCTTTTAATCTACCTCCAGGGCAAGCATATGTGAAGGGAGATTTTTTTCAGCCTGTCTGTGGATCATACTGTAGTTTTAGGCTGTGTGTATGTAACAGGGGAGGGGCTAATGTAGGTTAATATCTTTGTGAATACAGCTGGTTTCTGAAAGTAAGAAAAGATTAGTTAAGTTTACAGATTAGACTAGGCATTAGATAAGACATAGTTTTTGAAGCTGTGAGTGCTGGAAAATGGAACCGAATAATAAAAAGTATGGCATGATGATTTTGTGTGGCTTTTTGAAGTACCCATGCCTGCCTCCTGCTGGAGGAGCAACAAACCAGGCCATTCAACCCAGGAGGATTGTACTCAGGTGGAGTTTTGAAATATTTTTAATGCAGCTCCTTTGGGAAGTCTTGTGGAGCTGTGGTGAAACCTTTGCTTTTGGCTGTGTCCTTCAGGAAAGAAGTATACCCAAATCAGGCAGCTTCTGTCTTACCCTGTGGCTGAGATGGGCAATATTTGTGATCTGTTACTAAAAACCTTCCCCTACTTTCATTGGCTGTTATGACTCTACCTCGCCCAAGAAGGAAAGGTAACTGATGATCCAATGAAGAAGCCCCTGGAGCTGAACCCACATGCTGCTCTTGCATCTTCCTCATAAAATGTGACCAGCTCTCTCATTCCCACTTGACTTTCTCTGTTGCAATGGCCTATCTGCAAGTCTTTTTACCGCACTGTCTAGGAGAGGCTGAAATTCTGTGTTCTACTCTCTGCCTTTGAGATCTACATGGTACTTTCCTTGTCGCTGTGAACTCATTCACCTCTAATTAAAGGCAGAAGGACCTGAACCTTTGCTTCCTTGTGCCTCTTTTCCATATGCTGTCTGTTTTTATTTAAACCAATTTATTTTCATCAAACATAAATATTTACATTACTATACACTACAAATAATCTGGGTGTTTTTCTTTTTTTGTTCACTAGAAGGTCAGTAAACAGGTGTGCATGTGTGTTTGTATTTAAAATATGAATGCTTTGTATGGCAGTGGTGCAGAGAGGTGAACCTTCTTTAGAAGAGAGTCATTGCTTATATAGACTAGCTTGGAATTTAATAACTCTGTAAACTGAAAGGAAACACAGAAAGATTTAAAAAGATGTGTTTTTGGAAAGCTGTATCTGTGTAGGATGTTTTTAGGGTCTGAGATTCTAGTCTTCTAGGAGAAAATGACACTGAACAGCACTTCAAGAAACAATAACATAAATCATGTCCCTTTTCTACATATCCATCTCCCCTTCCTAAAGTCCAGATATGTTGGACTTTGCACTTCCAGATATTTAGGCACTCTCTGCTTCTGCTTGCTACAGCTTGTGAAAGTTTATATCCAATACATTTGAAGGGTATCAGATTCAGGAGGTTGACTATATTGTATCCCCAAACTTCTTGTTTTGTTTCTTCTCACAAGAAAGCAAATTTTAGGAATAATGCACAGGCTAATGTTTATTTTCTCCTAGCTGCATAATTAAAATACCTTTATAATTGGGAAATTGTGTAAAAATACAACTGTGCATCTAATCTTTATAATTAAGATATTTGTATGCAAAAGCATACGAAAGTACTGATACATTTTTTTCTTGCAAAATGTCTGTTTTCTTCCAAAATGTAAACCTGAGATGTGTTACAATCAAGTTAAACACAAGTAATGGAAAACTAGAGCAAGTAGATGAACTTTTACACTTTGTTATGATTGTTATTAAAATGGGTAAATAAGTGGAGAAATTTTAAGACATGTAAATAACATTTAGAAGAGTTGTGGATAGTGTGTAGTCTGTTTCAAGGAATGAAGGTTTGCTGAAAGAAGCAAAAACAATTGTGTATAACAATGTGCTTCTGCCCACTTCATTATGTGGAACTGAGTTGGGTATGTTAGGAGAAACCTAAGAGTGGATTATAGTGGAAACAGCTGTACAAGATGTCTGCTATAAAACAGGAAGTTTCAGTCAATGATTGCTGAATGAAAGTGGATTCACTTTCTCAACAGTGAGTAACCAGTATGAAAATAGTATGTTGAGATGGTTCAGTGATTCATGTGGAGAATGAGTATTGAGTTACATATCAAATATAGAAAGGAAGTGAGCCAAGAGAAAGGGATAGTCCAAGGAATTAGTGATTGTATGGAGTTGATAATTTTTTAAAGCACCACCCAAGTCAATGGGGAAGCCAGATTCACTTAACAACTAGGTTACTAACTTAACTATGATTCACTTAACAACTGTGGCAAGAACGGTCGTAAAATGGGGCAAAGTCACTTAACAAATTCTTACTTAACAACAGAAATGGTGGGCTCAGTTGTGATCATAAGTTGAGGACTACCTGTATTTTGTGTGAACCGACCACTTTTAATTGATCAGTGTGCTTTAGAACTGATCTACATCTTATTTTAGGAATATAATAGCTATACCAGAATGGGTGGCCATTACTTCCATGATCACTTTAGACTGATCACTGCAGTTCTATCAGAGTTGCTAAAAATATGATTCAAAAACACATTTGTATTTTTATCAAGCAATACACATCACTACCTAAGGTCACATAAGTAATCTTTGTATGATGATTAATGTTGGAAACAACCTGACAAGATCAAAACACAAATGCTATTTTCCATGACCAATTTCTTCACAGTCTTATCTCAAAACACCTAGATTAATTTTATTAAGAGAGTGGGCAAGGCTTCAAGTCTCTTATTCTGAATAAAGCATTTGTCCCATGCAGTAAAGCAACTCACATTTTCCTTGAGAATCTTACTTGCCAAAATGTTTGTCTAGATATGTACAAACCCTATTACCATTCTGATATATTAAGAACCTCATCTATTTCAACTGTGGAGGATGAAATCAGTCAAAAGGGAACCTAATTTTTTTTGTTGTGCAACAAATATCTCCTGTAGCCTTTCATTATCTGTCCTATTCCATTAGTCTTTAGTTATCTTTTTTGCCTTTGTGGAGCTGGGGTGGGCGTGGCCTGCACATGATGCATCTGGCCCATGGGCTGCCAGTTTGACATCCCTGCTGTAGAATATTTTCTCAAATGTTGTAGAATGCCTGTTCCTATCCACATTAATTCCACAGAAGCAAACCAATATTTTTAGAAGGATTTTCACGATTCCAATTTTTGTTTCACATATCACATGTCTGGGATATAAAAATATAAAACTTATTTTTTAAAAAGATGCATAGTTGATTTGAAATACTGAATCTGCTAAAAATGTGGACATTTTTTTGTCCAATTTACATAACCGCCCATTGCACATGGCTCTGGGTAGCAGACAAAAAATATTTGAATTCTTCCAGTGGAATAAATTGTTGAGGAATAAAGTCCTCATCTACACCATGCAGCTTAGCTATGATTAATTATACTTCTAGGTCATTGCTTCATCAAAGTATCAACATTTATCCAGTAAGAGTTATTTTGTATTGAATGCATTTGGTGGCATATAAACTGGATGGAATATCTGTAAAGATGTTTTCTTCATGTAAACACCTCTCCAAGCACAAACTATAATTCTGCACAACTGATATTTGTTGAGTAGCATGTGCTATAATGTTCAAGTAATGGGGTGCCTTTTTAAATGAAACAATACAGATTACATAGATCACACTGTCTTTGTAAATTCCATGGCCAAGTTTATACACTGTGCTAAACTTTGGTTGGCTGAATAAACCATAGACAGGGACTGAATTCACATATTTAGACATATGTGAGCATAGCCTCTCAGGAGCTTCTGATTTGAATGGGTAACTGCACAGATTAGTTTAAGCCCATTCACAGCTGCTGTTGCTGCTGTAATTCCAACAGGATCCAACATGAGCTAGGCAACTAGGATCCATTAGTGTATATTCCTACCAGAACAGCAGTCACTGTAATTTGGTGCTTTTCCCACTTTCTGGACTATTAGAATAATCATATGTTGGAATAGTGTAACAAATTGAAAAGTATTCTGGGCAATAATTACCACATGAGAGCCAATCTGGTCTAATGGTTAAAGCATGAGGATAGAAAGCAGGAAACTGAGTTCTAGTCCTGCCTTAGGCATGAAAGCCACCTGGGTGATTTTGCACCAATGTCTCTCAGCCCAACTCGCCTCACAGAGTTGTTGTGGGGAAAAGGGGGAGGAGTGTTAGTCATGCTTTGCCACCTTGAGTTACTTATGAACATAGCAAAGGTGTGATTAAAAAAAAACCCATTAAATAATTACTGATGCCCCATCATCTCCATGGAAGCCTATAGGAGTCAAAATGGTCTTCACATTGATTTTGCCTCCAGCTCCTTACATGTATTGCCACTTGCATTGTGTACTGCTAAGCACACATCGATCACAGGGAATTGCTGGCCTTTTAGAAGTTGAACTACAACTTTCAGCATTCCTTATGTTTGACTCATATCATAGTATGACATGGGCATGAGTTCTAGAATCTAAGAACTCAAAAAAGATTGTGTGAAACCAATGGTCTTTTACATTAATCTATAACATAACATAATTCTCCAAAGTTTCAGCTAATGACTATGAATTTGTGTTTCTCCAGCACTGAGAACACAAGAGTTTAAAAAGTTAACTGTAAAAGAATAGGGGCCTGAGTCTATCTCCAGCTCATAGCTTTCTGTGTAATCAAGACAAACACCAAGAAGAGGACTGATGTGGCATGTTTACTTTTTAAAATTCAGAAGAGAAGCCTGTTTTAGAAGCATTTAGCTTTCCCTGGTATTCTGGAAGGAGATAGTGTATACCGAAGAATCTCTTCATTCTGAACAGAGATTTTTATTTTGAAAACTTACTATTTTTACTTCAGGATTTGGAAGATGTGGTTGATTTAGGTTAATAAGGGTGCAATATTAGAATTAAAGAAGACAAGATCTCTCACAACACAGAAGTGGACTGTCTTATGGGGCTGATGGGTACACAGCATTTTGAAAGCATGTGTCCTTTGAATTTGAGTTTTCACAAAATATGTTCCCATAAATATCTCTCTAGAAAAAGCTAGCAAGTGAATGTAAGCCCTTCTCTCTTATCCTGTCCTCCATGCTTCTTATCACACAGTTTACATTTTATTTTTGGACTCATGCATACTGTGATATTTTTTACTGTTCTGAAAAAAATTACCCGTGTGTGTTCAGAGGCATTCTTGGAAATAAAGTTGAAGCTGAAAGCCCATGTTTTGCATTTTTTAACTCTTGTAATTTTAATTAAAAATCAAATGAGACCAGAAACCTCATAGACACCAAGGAAAAATTCATACACTGCACATATTGGTATTCACAAAAAATGAGATTGTTGCTCACTCTTTATGTGAGGTATAAGGAATCTTTTGGGAAATAATAGTAACTTCATTTTCTATCAGTTGGAAATCTAATTACTAGATCTAAAAATCTAGAACACTTCCTGTCTTTTCCACTATAAGAGATATGTTCAACCTTATGAAACCAGAGAAAAAGCCAAACAAAATGCATAGGATGTGGTATAGAAAAGTAATATAAAGTATTGTATAGGAGGTAGAAAAGTAATATAAACTGAAAACTATGTTGGAACTGACAAAATCTAGTATCACATCCTATTTTTTAACATTCCTGGTTATCTAATACTAAGAAAGATTTGGGTTATGAGCCCAATAGTTTCCTCCTGATGGTGTTCCTTAGCAACCAATGTTGCCCAATGATTGAAATATACAACATAATGACTCATAGCTATTGACAGCCTTATTCCCAGGTAAATCCATTTGAAAACCACTTAAGACAGCATATTCTTTTTATATGAAGTATTCAAATATTTTGTATCAACAATTAGATGCCAGCAAAACAAACTAATAATTGAAATAGGGATACATTTTTAAAGTAACTTGGAGCAGATAAGATTTCCAGATTTCTTTTTCTTTTTACATGAAATTCTCACAGTAGTAGTTGTGACCAATGAAAAGACTACAGAGACCTACTCCCAAAGGTGCTTTTTCAGGAGGCAGCTGGACTTCTTTCTTTGAAGACATTTTGCTTCTCATCCATGCTAACTGCCTGTGCATGTCTTCCACAGTGAAAGGACACAGGGCAGAAAACTTTCAGCAGCCAAGAAGGCTCCAACCCTTTTGCACTGCTCATGTGACTCTGAGGACACAGATAAACCTCCGGTTGGCCTCAATGACCCTTTAAAAGAATGCAAATGACCAATTGTCTGCAAAGAATATAAATCCTTCCATTCCTCACCGTCCAGTTAGAGCAGAAGTCCACTGTCTCCTGAAAAAGCACCTTTGGGACAACTATGACCTGGATGACTGAGAATCTCCACAGACTTATGGAGACCTAGACTACACTTACTTGATTTCAGTTAATACTTGCTGCATCTGTAGCATCATGAGCCTCGGTGGCACAGTGGTTAGAGTGCAGTACTGCAGGCTACTTCTGCTGACTGTCTGCTGCCTGCAATTTGGCAGTTCAAATCCCACCAGGCTCAAGGTTGACTCAGCCTTCTATCCTTCCAAGGTGGGTAAAATGAGTACACAAAATTGTTGGGGGCAATATGCTGACTCTGTAAAACCATTAGAGAGGGCTGTAAAGCACTGTGAAGCAGTATATAAGTCTATAAGTGCTACTATCTCACTAGGAAACTGGGTACTTGAAAATCTGGAGAGGGATACAAATTTTATCTCACATAGCAGTATAGATAGCCTTGAATTTTTGTGACCTGGTTTTTACTTTCAGAAAACTCTCATATACACATACATATACAAACATGAATTTCTTTACTGACCTTAAAGCTATCTCCATTTCCCTTTCCCCCAGGATATATTTATATTAATAGAACCATATAAACACATCACTCCCCTACAGATGTATGTGGGAGGAAGGTCTCTTTAAAACAGCATACTGGTGGAATGTGGTATGCAAATCTGAAGACCACGTTGTCCATCCAGTAGAATCAAGGGAGAAAATCTTTAGCTAATTGTATTTCAGGTTATGGGAAAAAAATAACATTTTTTTAAAAATGACTGTCCTCAAAAAGAAGAAGAAAATTCCAACACAAAGAAAACGTCTGGTATAATCATGCTTTATAGTGTATAAACTAATTTAGAGTTTAATAAAACTGAGGTGTATACCTGTATTTGTTACCTTTTTTTTTAAAGGCAAAACTTCAGTATATTGCTATTAATTACTACAGTTTAATTTGGAATTGTATATTCTGGAATCAAAGGCTTCATCCACCATCTCGTCATATTTTTATCTTCCTTTCCAGGATGGTACTGGTGCTCTTCAACGCACTGGTTCGCTAGGAAAAATTCGAGATATGCTAAGAAGAAGCAGCGATATTCTGGTCAAGAAACTTCAAGGGAATGGCCCATTAGACCCACGTAGTACTAAGTAGGAGGCACTTCTTGGGTTCATATATATCTGTTGCCTGTCAGACCTTCCCCTTTCCTTACCATAGACTGCATAACTCAACTTTAATTGGCAATAAAAAAACATTTTAGTTTCTATTTAATGTATTTGTGTGACACATAATCTAACAATTCTAGATGGCCTATATTGTAATAGATGATAGGCTGATTGCAGTGCTTTAACTTCTCTGCTGTACTAGAATGATTTATATTTATTAAGCAAAGGCACATTTCTGAGACTTCTCAATGTCATTGCTTAAAAGCATGACATGACGAGACTATGAACCACATAGGTCCCATGATTTTTTACAATGGTGATACCATTCTATAGAAAATGGCATCACCATTCTTAGTTCCCATTTGCCATTTGTTTAAGGTACCTTTTCCAACCGTAATATTTTTTTGATGGATTAAATTACAATACTTCCACCATCATGATTATCCCAGCATGTCTATTGAGAAGAGTGTATGTCTCTAAGTCTTTTCTGATAAAATGATGCTAGCTTATAAACCACCATATATTCATTCATTTCAAGAATTAATAAAGATACAATTCCTAATTTTTATTGATACAATCAAGAAATCAATTTTCAGCTTTAGACATGTAATCTTGAATATTCTCTTCTGGTTATTTTCCCCCTTAACTAAAACAGGAGTTTTGATTTTTTTGTTTTTGTTTAATATTAATCTGGATCAAAGCGAAAGTAAATCTGGAGACAGCGCAGTAAAAATAATTTCTTTCTCCCTACTTTATTAGCATGAAACGAGCTGTTTCGTTGAACTACCTGAATAAATCCAGTGAGGATACTTTCCAGGTAAGAGCATCATTTGCCTTATTTCCTAAATTGTAGTAACAATGAATACTTTTTGCATTTATTGTCCTGCTAATCCCAGAATGAGAAGGAATAGGGAAAACAAATAGATAAACAAAGGAGACATGTTCAGTTAAGGGCTGGATGTGGTTTTTAGTCATGAACATTTATTCCTTATTTCATTTCTTCATATAACTTGTTTCAATGCTCCCCTTTTCCAGATAGTTACAAAATGAGTGAATTTGTGGACAAATTTCCAAGTGATTGTTTCTGAGATGATAATCATAGCAACTTGAAAAATTGCCACTTACTTCCTCAAATAGATGTTGTATTCTGGATTGTGCAAGGTTATGGCATAATGCTAGAGGAATACATAAAATGAAACATAGGGAATGAAGTATGCATGCATAAGACAGGGAAAGAGGAAAAAGGAATTTGTCTCAAAGATTCATATGTTTATTTCAAATCTTTTCAGGTTTATTGCAACATGGTTTACGTGGGGCTGATCTTGAAGAACATTCAGAAATGTTGTTCATACAAGTTAAATCCCTGCTGTTTCTTTCCAGTGCAATTCAGGTTGCCAATCATCATTTTTAAAGCCCTGAATGATACAAGGCCAAATTATTTGCATGGCCATCTCCCACTAGAGTAGCTGTGCTTCGGGTCCTTTCCCTTAAATGTTGACATGTAGGAGGATCTAGGCAATGTGCCTTTTTTATGGCCATCCCTGCCCTTTGGAACACCCTCTCCTGAGATCTAGCGGATCCCTACTCTCTCAACTTTCTGAAAAACCTTAAAGACTTGGGCGTTTCTCCAAATGTGTGAGGCTGGACCAGAAACATGCCATGTGGATATGTGGAAATGCATTGTGGTTGGGGGCACTGGGAGGTTTTAGGGTTTTTTTTTCCCTACCATTTTTTAAAAATTATTTTTACTGCTGACAACCACCTAAGATTATGTTGTATAAGATGAGTGATGATTTGGGATGATATGACATTGTGAAGGAAGGATATTTTCCTTTACCGTCTTTGGGAAATACAGGATTTACAGTCTAATATACTTTGCTGGATATAAATTTGAGCATGCAATAGATCATTTTAAATGCACACTGGGAGACAGACTTGTGCAGATTGGCAGATTCAAATTCATCAAAAGAGGATTTGTTTTTCAGGGTTCTCAACATCTTCGAGCTGCGAGTAGAGGCTTCAGTGCAAGCAGTGTGAATCTTTCCTCTCATACCTCTGACTGAATCTACCCTGTTGCCAGTTCAGATATTACCCACTTCTCTTATTATTTGGATATTTCAGTTGCAACCTCTTCACAACTTACCATATTCTCATGTTGATGAGTAGCTATGCGTCGATAGAGCTCTCACTCTGGATGGTACTAACTAATGTGGAGCCACTGCCAGATGAGATAAGGAAGCTCTCTTCAGTAATTTGTCATGGACTTTGCACCCTGGCTGAATGCACTTTCCAAGTTGGGTTTTCATGATTGCACAGAATGTGCTCCAAGAGCTCTTACATGAAGTATTGGCTCTCTGAAGTGCAAAGACATAGCTCTCCCTTAAGAAGAGCTACATTTCCACTACACAGTACTGCTGGGAGAAGTACATCTCCAGCTGGATTCTCATGCTGACTTATTCCTTCAGTGCCTACCTCTAGGCTTGACTTTGATAGGACTTAGTTGAATTTATTTTTGCACTCTAACAACCGTTATCTTCATCCTGCAGCCTTTTATGATGAATACCTTTCCAAATCAGAATAGTTGCTCCTAAATTTCTGAAGCAGACAGGAAGTTTTGTGGGAAATTACTTTGTGTAAGGGATAAAGTTGAGGCAGATAGATTCTGCAGAGGTTAAATATATGTTCACTCTCCTTTCTACAAGCCCTGTCTGCATCTTGACTGGTGCAGACTTGGTGTCTGTCTTCAAATGAACAATGGTAATACAAAGCAATGGACATACATTACCCTTGATTCACTTCTGATTGTTGTTGTTTTAATTTAATAAAATGATCACAAGGATTGATCACAAGAAACAAACTTGCCAGGTGTTTCCAGTTCATTTCATCTGTCTTTGACGTCTATCTTCACTGAATAACAGCTATGACAACAGAATAAGAGAAAGAGCAGTACTGGGCACACAAAAACTGTCATAATTGTAGCAGAGAAAAATGGAGACGCTTTACCATTTTCTTATGGAGAAGAGCAAGAATAAACATCTGCACTGTTGAACACAAGTCATAATTATACCTCTATGAGAGGGTGACTTTTGGCCAGTCACTCTCTCAGTGCGACCTATCTCATAGGAATGTTGTTGTGGGGAAAACAGGATGCAGGATTATGAGGCATGTTTACTGCCTTGATTTGACCAAAATGCATATTTAAAAGGTGAGATGATGATGATGATGATGATGATGAATAATAATAATAATAATAATACTGCGACCAGCCATAATAATAATTGCATTGACAACAATTTTATCTGTCAATTACTCTGTATATATTACACCAAGAGAGTTATGATACCTTCGGTCCTGGGGAAGAATTCAATGCAAATGAAAGCCACTATCATCTAAAGAATGAGCAGCCATGATTTCATATTTTTGCATATATAATAATGATAATCTGAAGTGTTATGAAAAACCAGAAATTGAAATCTGGTCATTGAGAAATACTATAAGAATTTTTAGCAGAGATATAGCAATGGAATTTGTTGTAGAGATAGGTGCTACCTTAGTAATAAGTCAGGGTAAAAACATGAATAGTAATAGCATTTAAATTGCAAATGGACATTTTGAACTATCAGGAACCATCATTTTAAAGCCTCTTTAGGGCTGCCTACAGTTGGATAACATCAAGGATGGATAAATTAAAAATGTGATTAGTAAACAATAAAAAAAATTAGTAAACAAAGAGAAAATTGCTAAAGACAAAATTGAAGGAAGCGCTATCAATGCTGTTAATACCTGGGCCATACCTGGATATAATACCCTGCTGGAATTATTAATTGGACACAAGCCAAGTTGGATAATCTGGACTGAAAAACAAGAAAGCAAATGACTATTCATTATGCATTATATTTCCATAATGATATTGATAGATTATACTTTCTACACAGAAATGGAAGTAGAGGTTTACTTCAAGTCAAACTCTTGAAGAAATACATGCATTGATTGATTATATAAAAACACCCAAAAACAAGCGCTGATGTAAATTAAAAATGTGAATGTATAGGAAACAAAACATACTGAAATAACATAATAAAAATATGAATAAATTGCTGGCAAGGAAAAGCACTATATGTCAATTTCTACATATAATCAAAGAGAAAATGGATAAAAGCCAACAATGACTTACAACTGAAACATTACATTTAAAAAAAGAAGGCTTGATTTTGGCTGCTCAAGAGCTAGCTATTTGAACTAATGCAATCAAAGCCAAAAAAATAATAATCATCAAATGATTCAAAATGTAGATTGTTCAAAGAAGCAAAAGAAATAGTAGTCATATACTCTGCTAGTGCAAGAAGATTGCACAAACTTATTATAAACAATGACATAACTGTTGCCAAAATGATTCACTGGTACAGCTATAAAAATCATCTGCTAGTAATGAATAGTTGGGAAGGCAGAGTTGAAAAACTTGTCAAAAATGAGCAGATTAAAGTACTGTGGAACTTCTAAATACAAACTGATTAAATCTGGGTACATAACACCAGATTTAACTCTTGTTGAAAAGAAGTAAGTGTGTATAGTTGATGTAGCAATAGCAAGGAATAAGGTTAGGGTTAGGGACAAAGAAGACAATTGACAAGATCACAAAGTGTCAAGATCACAAAGTATCTGAAAATTGAAGTTGAAAGTCAAATGACATAAACCAGCTGCAATGATTCTAGTAGTTATTGGTTCACTGGGTGCCATATCAAAAGAACTTGGACCGCACTTGGAAAATCTGTGCATTGACAAACTTTCCATCTGTCAATTGCAAAAGGCACATACTACAGGTGAAACTCGAAAAATTAGAATATCGTGCGAAAGTTCATTTATTTCAGTAATGCAACTTAAAAGATGAACCTAATATATGAGATAGACTCATTACATGCAAAGCAAGATAGTTCAAGCCGTGATTTGTCATAATTGTGATGATTATGGCTTACAGCTCATGAAAACCCCAAATCCACAATCTCAGAAAATTAAAATATTGTGAAAAGGTTCAATATTCTAGGCTCAAAGTGTCCCACTCTAATCAGCTAATTAACCGTACCACCTGCAAAGGGTTCCTGAGCCTTTAAATGGTCTCTCAGTCTGGTTCAGTAGGAATCACAATCATGGGAAAGACTGCTGACCTGACAGTTGTGCAGAAAACCATTGCTGACACCCTCCATAAGGAGGGAAAGCCGCAAAAGATAATTGCAAAAAAAAGTTGGATGTTCCCAAAGTGCTGTATCAAAGCACATTAATAGAAAGTTATGTGGAAGGGAAAAGTGTCCAAGAAAAAGGTGACCGCAGCCTGGAGAGGATTGTCAGGAAAAGGCCATTCAAAAGTGTTGAGGACTTTCACAGGGAGTGGACTGAGGCTGGAGTCAGTGCATCAAGAGCCACCACACACAGATGGATCCTAGACATGGGCTTCAAATGTCGTATTCCTCTTGTCAAGCCACTCCTGAACAACAAACGTCAGAAGCGTCTTACCTGGGCTAAAGAAAAACAGAACTGGTCTGTTGCTCAGTGGTCTAAAGTCCTCTTTTCTGGTGAGAGTAACTTTTGCTGCATCTCATTTGGAAACCAAGGACCCAGAGTCTGGAGGAAGAAGGGAGAGGCACACACTGCAAGATGCTTGAAGTCCAGTGTGAAGTTTCCACAGTCTGTGTTGATTTGGGGAGTCATGTCATCTGCTGGTGTTGGTCCACTGTGCTTCATTAAGTCCAGGGTCAATGCAGCCATCTACCAGATTTTGGAGCACTTCATGCTTCCTTCCGCAGACAAGCTTTATGGGGATGCTGACTTCATTTTCCAGCAGGACTTGGTACCTGCCCACACTGCCAAAAGCACCAAACCCTGGTTCAATGACTGTGGGATTACTGTGCTTGATTGGCCAGCAAACTCGCCTGACCTGAACCCCATAGAGAATCTATGGGGCATTGCCAAGAGAAAGATGAGAGACATGAGACCGAACAATGCAGAAGAGTTGAAGGCCGCTATTGTAGCATCCTGGTCTTCCATAACACCTCAGCAGTGCCACAGGCTGATAACTTCCATGCCACACCGCATTGAGGCAGTAATTGCTGCAAAAGGGGCCCAAACCAAGTATTGAGTACATATGCATGCTTATACTTTTCAGAGGTCCGATATTGTTCTATGTACAATACTTGTTTTATTGATTGCATGAAATATTCTAATTTTCTGAGATTGTGGATTTGGGGTTTTCATGAGCTGTAAGCCATCATCATCACAGTTATGACAAATCACGGCTTGAACTATCTTGCTTTGCATGTAATGAGTCTATCTCATATATTAGGTTCATCTTTTAAATTGCATTACTGAAATAAATGAACTTTTGCACGATATTCTAATTTTTTGAGTTTTACCTGTAAATTGATATAATACAGCATCTTAACTTCTTGGGAAGAACTTAATGTATATGAAAGCTAACACTAGCTAAAGAACACACCGCTGTGATTTCACTTCGTTGCATAGCTGGCTGGAGAATTCTGGGAGTTGAATTTGCCAAGTTTGGGGACTCCTGACCTATGCAGTTACAGTATTGAGACAGGCCTTGCTTTGCAATATTTTGCCAAGTTGTGATTCAGGAAAGTCCCTACAACCAAATAAAAAATGAGGTTAGGCATTACTGTGTAACAATTAGATACTGATCAGGTGTGTCAATTGAATTTTTATCCAGTTACAGTAAAATAGAGAATACTGAAAACTCCACAATCTGAGCAGTTATTAATTTATTGTAAAATAGGGGTGAAGTTTTGGCGTCCAAACTACTATTATGGATTACAGATCCATTTGATTTTACTGCTTGTTTTGAAGTACCGAAAAGCACCCTTTGGAAATTATACCAGATTATCCATTAAAAAACAACACGTTGCTCTTTATAGTTTAGATTCTATGCTTGAAAACACTGTACTGTAATCCAAATGAACCTAGAACACTCTTGCGTTCCAGTTAATTCCTTAAATTCTTCATCGGTTTTGATTCAAGAAACTAAAACGGCTGCCCTTCTGGGTCGACTCTCCCTATCGCTCCAGCTGGCCTCTGCCCTGGGAGGCTTCGATCGGAACCACGACTAGCCCCACCGACCGAAACAAGAACCACCGGCGGAAGGCCCGAACCTCAATCCACCCGGGCGTGACGTCATCCCTTTCCGAGCCTCTCTTGCTTGGTCTCCCGCCCCTTCCCCCCCCCCTCCGCCCGCCCGCCGCCCCTGCCTGAGAAGACGGGATCCATTCCGGGTCGGAAAAGGTACCGGATGTGGCAGGTAACCCACTTTTCCTCCTTTCTCTAGCCCCCACCCCCCAATAGAGAGGATTGGAGCGCGGACCCCGTCCCCACTCCCCTTTGGCGCTGGGCGCGCTCCCTCTCTGGGCGGAGTCGAGGCGGGGCCTGATGTCAAGTTGCTCCTGGTCGGTCGTAACCCTCGTCCCGGGTTGGATTCCTTCAGCTCCCGACTTACGGGTGTCCCTCCACCCCACCTCACCTGGCACTTTTTAGAGTGATTGGCTCTGCGTCGGTGTCTCGCCTTGCCCGCGCCTGGGGGACGGGGGAGGGGGGGGAAAGGTGTCGACCGGTGCTTTGCCAAGTTTTCCCCTCCTTTGCCCTTCCCTGCCCCGCGATTAAAAGCGCCTTGTGCCTCTGCCGTTCCAGCCCTGCTTGTCACCTCAGTCGAGGAAGCTGCGGCTTAAAAGAAAAGCTTTCCTACCCTACACCTCGCTTTTCCTGCGCAAGCCGGCAGGAGCAAATTCACCCAGGCTCAGCTTCCCCTTTACTCAACTTGCTAGCCCCTTTTCCCTGTTGAAACTGCCTGTTACATAGGAGGTAGAAGGAAAAAAGTAATTTAAAAAAAAAAATTCGCACGATGTCGCCATAGTATTCCCAAATGTCAATGAGATAGATTCTTTATTCCATAATAAAGGAGCCAAAGTTCCTGCTATTTGAGATTTTCACTTGCCCACTTACTTGAAATAGAAACCTACCCTTCATGGAACATTAAAAATGTGAGGGTTTTTTTTTAATGGACAGTATGGCAGAAAGTTGGCAGTTTAGTTATAGCATTTACCTATGTCTGACCTCTCTGAGCTAAAGTGTATAAATGCTACAAGGAAATGCTTTTGAATAAAGCAGGCCCACTGCAGTAATTTCTAAGGGGCACATTAAAAAAAGTGTAAAAGCCAAATTGATAGCTGGTAATAGTTATAATTAAACATTCACAGATTAATTTTTAATTATAAATATAAATATTGTGTTATACAGAAATAACCATATATAACAATGAAGTCTACTTCACTGTTAGAAATTTTGAAGGTCTTCCCAACTTTCCAAAACATTTTGTTTATATAAAATATTTTTAAACCATTTGGAAATTATCTTAAATAATCAACAACAAAAAGTAGGATAGGAAATAACAAAGTAACATGAAATAGGAAATTTCAAAAAAGGTTCTTCAAACATCTTTGCTAAAGTTGAGCCTAAAAACATTGACATGAATTAGCAATATACTTTTTCCCAAAGGAAGTGAACAGCAGGATAGTTGCAATTGTACATGTACAATTGCTACTATCCTGTAATAATTCTGAGTTTAATATAATGTACAATGTTTAGTACTCGTGATGAGTAAATATAACTTCAGAATCAAATGCAACTTTTCTCTGAAAATTATTTATATGGTAGAATAGTTTGTCATAGCTGTTGTCTTCATGTTCTGCTCAACTTGTCAGAGAAATCCAGCTAGCATTTGTGTGGCAAGAGTTAATTGGACTAGATCCAATTAAAAGTTTTTTTTTAATTTCTAACCAGTTCACGAATACTGCTGGCTTATGTATAAATAGATAGTATTTACAAAGTACAATATTATCTCCAATCTGTATGCATTTTATGCATTTATCTATTTATAAACCTGCAATACATACATACATACACAGATACACACATTCATGCACTCAGTTATATAGAAATTTTGGTTTTAAATTAAAAGCCATAACAGAATTAGCAAGTGCTACATGTACACTATATGAAGTTGTTGTATATGTTGAATATCTAAGATAGATATTTCTTATTATGTACATATATATATATAATATTCTAAAACAGTTAAGCCTGGAATTCAGGGCACACTTACTTGGGAAGTCGACGAACTGAAATTCAGAAACTTGCTTAAGATTAGTTTGTGCAATATTCAGCATATTGTAGGTGTTTCAATATTACTAGAAAGAATACACCTGTGTAATTGATCAGTAAATAAGTTATCTATTCATATGTGTGTGTGTGTGTGTGTGTGTGAGAGAGAGAGAGAGAGAGAGAGAGAGAGAGAGAGAGATTCCCTTTTATGAAATGAAAAATAAAAACAAATGTTATTGGTTCTTTTATGTACACTCAGGTTAGTGGACTCCAAAACCCAGAGGGTCAACACAAGCACACCTGGCCTTGAGACAACATACCTACAAGTACTCAAAGGCTAGTACTCACTGTTCATTATATTGCTCTTTCCTAATTCTACTACAGTTCCTGTTCCTGTACTTCAGGTAGTCTTCAATTTACAGCCATTCATTTAATGACCATTAAAAATTAGATCAGCACTGAAAAAAAAGTGATTATCATTTTGCATACACAACCGTTGCAGCATCCTCATGGTCACATGATCAAAATTGGCAATTGACCCTCGGCAACTGGCATGTATTTATGATGGTTGCAGTATCCCAGGCTCAATTTATCATCTTTTGTGACTTTCCAACCACCTAAGTCAATGAGGAGCTCAGATTCATTTAACCACCATGTTACTATCAACTTCAGTGAAACACTTAAAAACTGTTGCAAGGACGGTTGTAAAATGCAGCAAAATTCACTTAATACTCTCTTTCTTAACAGTGGAAATTTTAGACTCAATTGTGGACATAAGTCAAGGATTACCTGTACTACTGTTTGTGTGTCCTATTTTTGTAGAACAGTCAATCTTCTATTTGCCTTAGGCTGCTTCAGGCTGTTTTAGTTTCCCACAGAAACAAAACCACCATCCCCAGCTGAGCTTTTATATCCACCGGTTGCTGGGCTGGCTAGAGAGAGCTCTTAAAGGGACAGGGTGCAAGCAGCCTAGGATGTTGACCATTTTGCAGCAACAGCAGCAGCCTGTCCTCTCACAAGCAAAATGAAAATAAATTGTGAGCAAGTTAATGGTGCTTGCTTCTTAAGAGTATTTGCACATTCCTGTTCACTTACTCTTATATAAATGCCCATACATGCAGTACAATTAAAAGGTAAAACAATAACGCTTCAAAATAAATGTGGGAAATAAACTATTTTCAGATATTTTTTGTTTTTATTTAATTATCTAATAGGAATTATGATTGAAATCCCTCTTACAAGATATATTAATTACATGTAATATTCATATGTAATAGCCATAACATTACCGTAGTCACCAGGTATGTACTGTCAAATGTTTGTCTATTTAACAAATCCAGACTGAGATACTGAATTATAGATGGTATTATTTTCCTGGCTATTACCGCAGTTAAGACTTTTGCATAGTAACAGAAGAGAGCACAAAGTCTACAGCTTGTGCATATTGTGAGATTTTTCTGAGGCTTTAGTATAACTATAATACAAAGCCTCGTGAAATGAAAAAAAAATTAAAGATTAAATGATTATGCATTTCTAACAATATGGGTACTAATAAGTCAGTAAACATTCAGTGCCTTTGGTGGAATAAAAGCCAGAATCACAGGAGGGATTATTAGCAAAGAGACAAAGAAGTTGGAATCTTTGGTATGCAGAATGAACAAAGACAGACTCCCTCTAGCTGTTCACAGGATATGTGTGGTAGTTAATGCAGATAGGTCCCTTAGTCTGACAAGATTTCTAACTACAGATGAGCAACAATGAATAAAATTCTTGGAAGTAACTCCTTGTATCCTTCTTGGTTCTTTGGACTTGACTAGTTTCATAGAATGCAATGTCTCTGTCATGTCAGTGACATTTTAATGTGACATCAGAAGATTAATAATGCAGTTACAGGTGTCCTTGGTTAACTGAATATAAAAATAATAAAATCGAGATTCTGTCTTAGTAAATAACTGTCCATCATCGGCCTGAATTCTATGTGTATTTCACACAACAAGTCAATACCTTTTAGTTTTCATTACTGATTTCCACTATTTTCTGTTAACATTTTTCAAAGTATTCAAATTATTCTGTGTTGAAGCTCCAATTTAGGCTTTGCTGCTGTAAATGTGTGATATGATTCATTCGTGGTGTTAATAAAAGTGGATCTTTAATCACCTTCTGTAACTATATAAAATTACAGACTCTTGAGTTTCTCTTTTACTGAGGTAAAAGCAATTATGGAATTCATAATGGTTATCTTAAATGCATCCCAGAGAGTTAATGTGTTAGTAGAACCCTGAGTTGTTTCAAGGAAAGAACAGATTTCCTTTTTAATATATTTCACAAAAAGAAAATCTCTTTGGGGAGAAATATTCAAATATATAATGCCATCTAGAATTGGCTAATTCATAATTGTTAAATTGTGGTAGCGCAGTAGTTAGAATGTAGTCGTCAGGGTTCCAAGTAATAAACCCACTGCAAGCAAGAATGTCGAGGCAGGTGAATTCCTCAAAAAATAGCTTATTGGCACATATTAGGTGAAAACCAATGGAAAATACATGAAAAAAATAAAACAATAAATCAGACACTCCAGACTAAAATAGTCTTATAAAAAACATAAATGAAACAAAATAGGTCCTGCAGAAATATAATATATTGAAGCTCCAGAAATTTTAAATTATCCTCAAAGGTTGTTATTCTATCTATGCAAATTAAATGATATATTTTTGTCTCAAATCATTTATAAATAATTGTACAGTATGGCACCCAGAAAAAGGAGGAGGCACATATTATCTTTTACTTTGGGTTTAGATTTAACAAGAAGATTGAGTAGAAGGCTGTCCAGTTTCGTTAGATTTTGAAAACATTCATTTAGCTTATGCACCTTAGTTTTCCTACTATTTGACATTTATACTAATTTCTTTTTTATTTTTTGAAAAGTATTTCAACACCTACAAATCTCACAAGCAAGCAGGAGGTCACCCTCCATACTGTATTTTCTCTACAAATGATATGAAACCATTGCTTTGCTATCATGAACAATTCAGAGAATATACTTTGCTGTTGTTTTTTTGCAGAAGCTGAGGTGTTAATATGGCTCGTATCACCCTTGAAGAACTTAATGAAATGGATGATGAGATCCAGGATGAAGAAGAAGAACAAGATGAAACTGAACAAAACCAGCTGTTTTCTATGTGGGAAACAGTAGCCAACACTCATCACGTGATGCTTCCTCAAGGCAAAAAAATGAATCTAACTTTTTATTAGCTGCATATTGATATACTGTGCTTGCAAAGTAGAAAGAGGGTAGAAATTTTTCACCAACAGGGCAAAATCAATTTGTATAAAAGAATTGATATTGATTTAAATTTCTTTTTTGCAGTGTTTTTATTCTCAATTACTACTAAAAGATACCCAGAATTAACAAAAATAGTAAAAAAACAGTTAAAATCTATTCATTTAAAGCAGTGTTTCTCAACCTTGACCAGCTTTAAGATGTGCGGACTTTAAGATGATGGCTGGGGAATTCTTGAATTTGAAGTCATGCATCTTAAAATTGCTAAGGTGAGAAACACTGATTTAAAGTCATGATCAATAATGTATCATTTAAAACGCTGGTTCTCATTCTTTTCTTCACCATGGACCCCCCTTAAAATATATTTTGTGGCTACAGACCACCAAAGCTTAACTCAAGATTTAAATCATAACATTTCTTCAAGCCTTTGCAGACCCCCTGTGATGACATTGCATTCCCCCCCACCCGGCAGACCACAGGCTGAGAACCATTGGGGAGAAAACCAAGTAATGACATAAAACACAAGGGTGTTAAGGAAATCCACAAAATAGGAATAACCCATGAAAAGTCCCACTCCCTTGTGGGTATCATTTTTTCCTGCAATAGCGCAGGAAAAAATAGAAAATAAATAATACAAATATAATAAAGAAAAGAAATATATAAAGAAATGAATTCCCCTTTACTACAATAAGTGTTAAACAATTTTAGTAACTTACCATCTCTTATACAACAAATGATCTCATTTTACCATGACCTAGCTCTTATTTATAAATAAATCCTTCAAATCTCATCATTTGGTTCTGGTCAACAAAAGTCCATTAAGGATTACAAGAAATAACAACATACCTATTTTTACCTTGACCAAATCAACCAAATTTATATTCTTTCTTTTAACTATTAACAATTTTGATCTTTAGTCCCTTCTAAGAATATCCTAGAACTTTTTTTCTCCTTTCTTTTTTTCTTCATCCCTTCTCATAAAATTCTTCAAAGCTTTAAAAACAACCCTAACCTTAATCAAAGCTTTATAATTCTTTGTAAATCCAATATAGGAAAATCATTCAGATCACTCTTTTGGTTTCTTTTCTGTATACGTTTTAATTGTTATCATCAGCTAGTTTCTTTTGTATGTCTAGTTCAGCATTATTTTTCATGTCATTCTTCTAGCCTGCCATTTTTAAATCCACTTTCAAATGAGTCTCAGTCTTGTCCAGTAAACATCTTCCATATTTTAAACACAGTATATCTACAGAGGCAGACACTCTTAAAATTAATTTAACCATTGTTCAAAATATCCTTCAACATGTCCAGTTGGTTATGTTAAAATATTTTTGTTTATTAGTCAAATTTAAATTTTCTTATCCTTTAATTCTTATCTTTAGTTCCTTCTGCTTTCATCTAATGCCCAGTCTTCAGTTTCAATCTACTTTTTTAAAAACAAAAGATTTCCCATGGTATTAATTAAATAATTGCAAAATCTTATTTCAATTTCATGTAGACCTTTGATCCATTTATAACTTACAAGAATCAAAATTTTAATCAGACTTTTGCTGTTTTTGAAGTACTTAACATTGCTGTCTTGCAGTCTCCTTGCAAAGAGCGGTTGCATGGAGCATTTGTGGGTGATCTTAAGTCCTTTCCTTGTCTGGAGAGAAATTACAACAAGCCAGTCTACTCACCAGCTCTATTCCACTTCATTCATCACCTCCGCTTTTGAGAATTTGAAGACTGATTTATGATATATGATTTGATCCTATTTTGTTATGGCTGTCTTCTGGTTTCAAGTTTAAAAATTAAAACAATGTGTTCTGTATTGATTTTTGAAATATATTATAAAAATTAGAAGATATTTTTTCTTAGAGTATTGAGTTAATTATTAATATAATATTCTATATGGTTTTACCTTTTTATTTTTTCCTCTTTTATGTTAATTATACATATTTTAATTATATTACTATTAATTTTTGTTTGTTAACCTCATTATAATCTATGAAATAATAACTTTAGAAACCCAGTAATTCCTACATATCAACAAATGCTGAAGGAGCTCCATTTTGCAACTGCATTGTAGGTAGTCATCTATTCATCTGCTCTAGTTGTTTCCTCAATTTTATCTGTGGAAATCAACCTTACATGGGTCGTTTAGTGGAGAGGATCTGAAGACTTCAAATTACAAACTTGGAAGAATTCCTTCAATTCTATTAGGAGTGGTTGATGGAGGAGGAATTGAAAGAGATCTTACCCTTCAAAGCAAGTTTAAGATCCTGCAGCTGGGGCATGTCTTTAATGGCAGAGTGCTTGAACTTGATTCCCTGCTGAGTGTAATATTAGTTCAAAAGGCAAATGCAGGCTGCTTTGCAACACCATTATAACTAAGTCAGCTACTTTGAAATGGTAATTATAGCTATCAGCACAGCTGTGGAGTTGTCATCAGAAAATATCATTGATACTAAATAATCCTATACCGTATTCTTATTTACCTGTATTGTGTTAAGCTATAAGCACTAAACACTCTATACACTAAAAATTACTATTTCTACTTTAATTCTTTAATTACTTTGAAGAAGGAAAGATTGGTTTTTGTTGCTTCAGACCAAAGATCAAGAGAAATAATGCTGTGAACTCTAGACTATGGAATAAAGGAACTCAATTGTTTCTTTAATTGACTTTCGCTGTTACCATTCCAGCACTCAGGTAAAGAAGAATGAAAAATCTGATATAGACAAAATCCAGCATGCTTATTTCTATCCTGCTCCACAGGGGTTGGTTTTTTTAAAGCGTTTTTTTTCTGTCTCTATAACTTAACAACCCCTCCCCACAATTCCCAGAGCCTCAAAGTCTCAACCACTTTGTTATGCATGGTTGGAGGCATAACAAATGGAGGGCCACAAATATGCAGGGCCACCTGTGCACTACTTTTCACAGTGGACTACCCACAATAAATAAAAAGCATTTTAAGTTAGGTTATTTGGAAATGCAGTTGTATACAAATGCTTTAATCCTTAAAGTTAACTTTTCCCAATTTACTCTGTTTCAGACATGGCAGGTCCAGTACTACAGATGACTCATCATAACCATGTGCGAGAGCCTGTGCCCTACACTGTTTTATCACAGCATGAGAAAGTAAGCAATCATATTCATGTAAATATTTATTGCTTAACAGGCATAGACACTGTTTCTGAATAATGTAACATGTATATAGCCGACTGTCATATTTTTTGATATATTGAGAAAGGATTGTAGAATAAAACCATGCAATGTTCCTGGTTTCCTTAAGTGTCCATAATTTCACCCAAACTATAGTTTTAGCCATCATTAACTTTCTATCAAATTTGTCTTTCGGATGTGATTTTGAGGATATTCCTACTCAAAAGTAAGCCTCATCATGTGCAGTAAAACAGTAGAGAACTACCACCTAAATAACTTACCATGCAAATTATTCCAGAGTAAGACAGCCTAATAATTTTCAGAATTCAAATCCTGTCAGGCTACTTTACCGTTTGGAAAGATTTATTAGGATTGTAGCCCAAAAGGATGGTGGGCAGGAGTTGCATTATATTATTTCCCATGAATCTGCTTTTTTATTGTTTATTATTTTTAATGATAGCAATGTTTTTTAAAGCAGTTATATTTGTAGCCTGTGTTGACTTTGCTTTAGTCTGTTTATATTAAGAACACATGGTGCCTTTTGGGATTCTTCTGGGCCAAATGTATAGTGTACATTGTTGCCAAACCTGTTATCCTCAGAAACGTTTCTAAAAGGGACTAATGAAAAACAAAAGATTAGTTGTCTCTACTTTTAGATGCTTTGCAATTTCAGCTTATAGTGATAAAAAATTAAAATGAATTATTAGGAAACATATTTTGAATTTAATATGCACAATAAAATGGATAAACACATACGCAAACAGATGTGCACACCAACACACACAAAATTTTATTTAAAACATTTACATCAGTAATGCATATTGAATATTAATATTACATATAGTTAAATATTTCCCCAAATTTGTATTTATCTTTTAAAAAATGTGAAAAAGCAGCTTTTACTAACAACATCAACACTTCCAAAATTTTATATCACTTGTAAAGATATCAAATTTGTCTCCAATAATGTAATTATCTAGATTTTAAAACTCATAAATTTTGTTACACTGTTGATATTTCTTCCCCTGGCAGTAAATCACTTCTCTTCCTTCTTGGTTCAGTGCGAGGAAACAACATATGAGGAACGCCTATACCCTGCTGGGAAATGGGCATGCATCACTAAAGGAGAACCCAAGTATGAGCAGAGCATCTCATTGGGTTTCATGAAACTTATAAGATACATCTGCAAAGAAAATTCCCTAGGTGTGTATGAGCAAGTGCCATGGGGAGATGTAGAAGTTTACATGACCAGAATTTATGGGGTTTGGAAAAACAAGGAATGGATTTCCCTAGATTTATCTTTCATGACTGGTATTTCTACCTATATCTTTATCCAGGCCAGCACTTGGGGATGACAATACCAGTGATTAATGAGATCCACCTGAACAAGGAGGGTACTGAATTGGTCCCAGAAGTTATCACTGCTTATTATCTTCCTCAGGAATTTCAGCTTAATCCTCCTCTCCCCATGGATCCAGAAATCCAAATACTAGAAAGATCACCTCTTCAAGTTATCACCAGGTAAGTCCTGATGGACTTGGGCTATGCTTTAGATGCAAACAGCCTTTTAACTAAAGGAAGAATCAACTTGCTTTTTGTTCTTAGGTAGAAAAAAATATATATGCATGCCTGGGAAAATAGTTTCTAAGTAAAAGAAAATATGCCTCTGGTTATATAATGGAAAAGGGAAAGGATCTTGTGGAGAGACTGGCTTTCTTAGACCAGTTTTTCCTGTATTTTAAAAAAGATTAGAAGCCATGCACTGATAGATGGGTAGGTGAATGGTGGATAGATGGGAAGGAAACAAGACATTAAACACAATATATTTATGTAATTGTTTTGTTGTTAACTTTCTGTAAAGGGAGTTTTATGGGCCAGCTACTGAGGAGACAATCCTGCGTGAGATTCACTTTCTTTGGGAGTTATTGGGCTCGACAGATAATGTGCTCCGTGAAAGGTACTTGGTGGCTGCATATCAGAACCCTAGTATACCCAATCGTCGCAATGAGATATGGTTTATCCGGAGAACAGACTGAAAGCATCATGGATTTCTAACAAGATTGTAACCCAGTGAATTCAGTTTAGATGGCAGTTCTAGCCTGAAGGAGATGAATGCACTTTCTAACTTACTCTAGAACTGACCTGATGACCCATTCCTTTTCCTTGAGGGCATTAAGGACTTGTATTCCCTCCTATGAGTTCAGAAATAGGAAAAAACAAGAACATGGAAAAGTAGTATGGTTTTCTAATGTTTCTGGAGGGAGCTGGCATTGGAAGAATCTATGGATATCTGCTTCATTGACTTTGAAATTTGTCTACCCACAGCTGAGTCAAAATGCATCAGCAATTGCAACTGTTCAGCCATCCACATCTGGTATTTTAAACATTCTGAATTCTTCTGGAAATGAATTTGGAGTGCCAGCCTGTAGCTGGATGGGGGCATAGGTCATAGTTTTAACTTACTTAGAGAGAGAATTTAATTTCTGGGCAAGAGGCTATATCATTTAGCCATGTATACTTTTAATCACCTCTGTTCCAGCTTGACGTGGAATAATTTCAGACTTTCTTAACTGGGTTTATTTGAATATATCCTAGAAAGCCTTTCCCAGGAACAATCTCACCTGAAAGGAAGGTCTGAGAATTGGAGATCAGAGAAATCCTCTTCTGTTTTTTAAGAGTGGTATTAACACCTGTCCCTCTGTAACCTATCCACCAACTGGGCTTGTATCCATGGATGCTTCCAGACTGTTGATTACTGCTTTCATTTTTCTCTCCTTCATAGACATTTTTCTATTAATAAAAGTAAATGGAAGCTACAGTGAAAAAATATAGGACACTTATCAATGAAAAATGTGATTATATGGATCCTGGACTTCTTTTTATTCTTTTAATGAACAAGGTAATTGTAAAATAAAGGCCATATTGAAAAGCATCCCGTCATTTTGCAAGGTACCCATTGACTGAGCCATGTATTTACTGGAAGTTATAATTGGCTGCATTGTTACATTGCACTACGTTATATTCTGATTGGTTGATTTCATGGCCAAGAAAGAAGCTGTTTTCTCTGAAGGAGGATAATAGCACAGAGCAATTGTGAAATAAAATCTAGCTCAAACCTCTCTGATGCTTGTTATTGAGTTACATGGCATCTGATTAGATTTTTATTTCACCTTTATAAATAACTAAAGACAGTGAACATACATAACATTCCTTCTTCCTCCTCTTTCCCCCACTACAACAACCCTATAAGGTGGGTTGCTCTAAGAGACATGACAGGCTCAGTCACCGAAACAGCCTGTGATTACCCGGGGCATGGCACAAAGGCAACACAGTCACATAAGCAAGAAGTGTCCCTTTAATACCTCCAACTTTGCCACCAATGTCCAGGTTACCTTCGGCTGGAGAAAAAACTCTCCCAAGAACAGTCTTTAAGTGGAGGAAATTCAGTTCGATAACAAAGTACATATAAACTGTAAATAAAAATCCACACAAACCACGCTGCAGCAATTACATGGACAGGGCAGGATAAGGAATTGCAGATTTAAAAGGCCAACAAAACACACACCGTTGGGAAGACGCCAGGAACCCAGATAAGCCTCGACAAAACAAGATAATACACTATTTGCTTCCAACAAGTTGCTGTGTGCAAACTCCTTTTTTAAACACTGTGTTCCCAGCTGCAGGTAATGAAGGGAATCAGGGCCCTTTCCGCCACACCACTCACGTTGCTCCCTTCTCCGTTCCTCCCTGTATGCCCTAGGATGAAGAGGGGGTGGGCCTGGATCTTCCTCTGAATTCCCTCTGCCTTGCTACCTTTTCCCTGCTCTGGCCAGCCGGACTGGGCCCTTTCCCAGTTTCTTCCACAGCCAACAGAGCCACACTTGCACTCCCTGTCAGCTGCTCGGCCTCCCCCTCGGAATCAGATTCCGACAGGGGCATGACACAGCCTTTATACCTAAGGCGGGACTAAGACTTCATGGTCTCTTTAACTACTGCACCAAACTGGCTTTGATTTTGATGACAGCTTAATTTTTTTTTAACTCCAGAAATAGTTGTTACATAAAGAACAAATGATAATGTTTGAAACAGGAACATTGATTTTACATTGTGACTATCTATTCTTCTTAAATGGCTATATTTCTGAAAACTACTTTGGAATGTATCTTGATTTCTTATATATTTCTAGTGGAAATCAGATGAGGTCTAACTAGATACAGTGGAACGCTTTCTGTCATCAAGGGTGATAAAATATACTGTATGTTCTATTCATCTACAGTATATGGCAGAATCCATATACAGTAGTTACTGATCTGTGTAACTTCCGACGCCATAAGCCCTCAAATTCAATTTATAGTACTTCCCTCAGTTGTAAATGAGCATGTTTTATATTTTTAGAAACTATAACTTTTATTTTAGTTGTATTATATGGATATTCACAGTTGCATAAATTAGTATGTGTTCTATCACTTTCATTCAATCAGATTTAATAACTGTGCAGCTATAAATCAGCAATATCTATAATTCTTTGGTGATAAAGTATCCTGTGCTTATCTGGAAATGGTATAACATGGATTTAATAAACCCTTTGATCATTTTGCCAAGTATAGCAAAACAGCAAAGTAGTTTATTTTTAAACTAGTTTTAAAAACTTTTAGAAGTGCAATATTTAAAAATGCTCAGGAGCCTTTCAGAAACTGAAATTTCAGATAAAATGCATTTGTTTCAATGATGATTAATCAGAGATCTAACAGGAACAGAAAAGGAGACAGTAAAAACATGCATTTTGCAAATACAGAAGGGCGTAGAAGATACGTTGGGATCATACTGAAAGCAACAATGCATACAGAATGCAGAAAAGAAATTATTTTGCTATATTAGCAAATACCAGAGATACTTAATAGAAACAATGAAATAATCCAAGAATTATCTGTTTTAGGTGAGTAAAATATATGGATTACTTCAAGATTTTTAGGTCTATGGTTTTAGATAAATATTAATGGAGGAATTATTTTGGTTCATATGATACACTAAACCAGTGATGACAAACCTATGACATGCGTGTCAAAGGTCACAAGCTACAACATTTTGGGTGATACACCAGCATTCACCAACACCCAACAACTATTCTTGACAGCATGCCCTTTTTTCATGCCATTTTTGGAGGCTGCACAAGAATGGGGTATACTCTTATGCAGCCTCCAGAAGTTGTGAACCCTCTGAAAATCACATGGGAATAGAGCATGCTTTCCACACTTTAAGAACACACTGCCTGAAGATAAGTGGCGCACAGCATAACCTGCGGATCACTGGGCCATGGGGGCATTTGCACCATTCCCAAGGCTTGTGTACCTGGTAGAGGCATTTGGGCTGAAATCAAGGCCTGGTTCTCAACCTCAGGCCCAGTCTCACTGAGTGCCACTGGCCTAGACAGCAGAGAAATAGAAAATTGTCTAGGGAGATTCTCAGTCATCCAGGTCATGGTTGTCCCAAAGGTGCTTTTTTCCAGAGCCAACTGGACTTTTCCAGAGCCAACCGAAAGTCTTCAAAGAAAAACCAGAAAGTCCAGTTGCCTCTTGAAAAAGCACATTTGGGACAGGATAGAAAATTGTTTCTCTTGTTTGGTAGGAGGTTGATATGCCAGCCGAATCAAGTTAAGCATTTTCCAAACTGCCATGCCCCAAAGAATTGCCATTACTGCCCTAAACTATAAGCTAATTACAAGGATTTAGTTTGCAAAATATACTAGGCTAAAGTGTAGCTGACTGATTTGGGGTTAATTGTTTCATGCAAACAGCATACATGTTTGCAGAAAGACCAAGTTCATGTCACCATTTTGAGGTCAGCAATTAGGAGTAAAAATGCAGTTAAGCATAACTACATATTCAATGGCACCTGGAATAACACTGTATAGTGCAGGATTAAAATATTTGAAATAAATCCACCTCATGCTATAACAAACCAGTCCAAGATGTGTCTGATTACTCTGAATTAGTGAACAGTCCTCTGGCTCTAGGTTATTTGTCTGTCTCTTCTCACTGGCTGAAATTCTAAATTCTTGGAGACTGACTAGACAAATCCCTGTAGTTTTCTTGACAAGGGAAGAAATGGTTTGTATCTGTCTAAAGCCCATTAACTGGAAGTCCTTTTTAAATGTTTGAGATGTGTATCCTTTATTTTAATTGGAGGTATAGATTTCCACAATTATTGATGGTTTGCTAATCATAGCAAAGAGCAGCAAATCTTGGAAATAGAATGATATACTGTATATTAGGCATTTAACCCACTATGACCCTTATATACTTGATTTAAGAGGTTCCTACCTTTATAAAACTCAATGTCTTCATATATCCATTTAGAAAAAGATTCAAGAAAAAGAAGCTTCAGCTTACAAAATGCCCTTATTTTCTGTTTACATTTTATAGGATCTAATTAAGGATATTGTAAATTTGTTCTTTGTTATATGAAAGAGAAGTAAAGGGATTCAACAGTAATTTTCAAGTTGTTAACATATTAGTGTGAAATTCTAAACTATAGTGTTCTGGAAGGAAGAGGAATCAAGACTTTGGCTTGTGAACCATTGACTTTACTTCACCCTTTCATTGCATCCTATTTCAACACAGCATTACTATGGAAGATAGAAACATCCTAATAGAACAAATAAAGATGACCTATTGTATTAAAATGTTGGAATGAAAATCATATTTTGCAAGAATTTTTTACTTTCAGAGTGAATGATTTGGCTCTTGAGAGACAAAAAATTAAACCATTGTTAGTAGCAAATTGCATTAAATTACCTGGCCTAGAGAACAGAATCCTTATATAGAATTATAGTCAAGCTACTTAGTGTATTCCAATCCATGACAGACATACCTGAAGACAAAACTAATATGAGTAAAAATTAATAGACCTTAAGAAACACAGAGTTGACCAAAATGCCTTTAAAACTCTAAAGTTCTTTAAACATAGAGATTTTACTTCCCATTATTATCAAATATAATAGAATGGGCAGGATGACTATGGCTAAAGGTTGCTGCAATACAGTCCACCTGAACAATTTGAACAGCAGAAGCTACAGACTCTGTAGTTTCTTCCCCAAACCCCAAAAACTTTAACCTTAGACTGTCTACTATTGACCTCACCCCTTTCCTAAGAGGCCTGTAGGGGGCGTGCATAAGCGCACCAACGTGCCTACCGTCCCTGTCCTATTGTTTCTCTTATTCTTTTATTTTTCTTATATGTACCCATTTCATGTATTCACAACTATGTATACATTTATACTTATTATCTTGTAAACAATTGGCAAATCAAATAAATAAATAAATAAATAAATAAATAAATAAATAAATAAAAGCTGCCTTAGACCAGAATTCTTCAAACTGTGTTCCTAGGAACCATAAGATTCTGTAAGAACTTGATGCAGTTGAGTGAAAGGCTAAGGGAAAACCCAAAGGTGCTTTTTCCAAAAGGCAACTGAATTTTCTTGGGTTTTTATTTGAAAACATTTTGTTTTTCATCCAAGAAGCTTCTTCAGTTCTTGAAGAAACTTAAAGAAATTGAAGAAGTTTCTTGGATGAGGAGGGAAACCTTTTCAATCAAAAAACTAAGAAAATCCAGTTGCCTTTTAGAAAAAGCACCTTTGGGACAACCATGACCTGAAAGATTGAGAATTTCCAATAGCGCTAAGGACAAGGGAAAGTACAGCTTCACATAGCCAATTTTTTGTCAGTACAGCTTTTGTCTCTTGATGAGGGCTTCTAGGAATGGTTTTCCTTTAACAGATTTCATGGGCAGAAAAAAAAAGAAAACTGCTTTAGGCCACCCTTCCTTTTATATACCTTTGCAAGAAAGGCCTTTACATCGATTGCTCTGAGATCAAAAGCCCATTTCTCCTTTTTACATAGGATTCAAAATGCTTCCTTGCTGAATATGTGACTTTTTAAAATATTAGCTAGTAACAATCGAGGATGATATTCCACCACTTCCCCTTCACTAACAGAATCCATTCCACTGGAGGATTTTTCCCCACAAGCAATTAATCCAACTTTTCCATTTTGACAAAGATAAAAAAAGATTAAACAAATAGCCACTAATTTATTGCATAATCATATTGATTATATGATTTTGTTTATAGTATAGCAAATCTAAAATAATGACACATGGTACTAATTGCTTCTTTCCAACAGGGAATGATAATCCTTAGATGAACATTAAAATAAACAGCTATATCCTAGTTGTTGTTAACTACATATTACCATGGAATATATATTTAATTTAATAAATGAATAAGTAAAACTCTGTTCCTCTGCACTTTATAACAGAAAAAGAAATATTACAAATTTGAAAGCAAATGACCCTTTATTCTACAGTTTTCCAAAGCAGCATGTGAATTCCCTAAGTAACAAAGGCCATTTACTACATGGTAAGTATTTTGTGAAAACATGAACAAGGGTTATAATCTTTATTGCCTCTTCCCTAGTTGCAAGCCTGGAAAGGAAATAGGGTTGTCACCAGCCGTGCTGTTCTCAGCTTGAGATAATAAAGAAATGAAATAGGACACAGAAACTTTTGATGTTCCTAGCCAAGTGATCAGAGGGAAAACCTTTGGGGGCCTGGAGGCTAGATCCTTTCATGAGTTAGCAGTCTCTTGTTAAGTGTCCTCAGAGAAGGAGACTGCAATGTCATGTAACAGGCTAAACAATTCACCATACAGGTGTGACATGAATGTTGTATACAGAGTTTTAAACATTGATTTTTTGACAATAACCAGATGCTTTTATTGTAGTTTTTTTAAAATAAAACTAATGGCCATTATTCTACATTTGAACAAACAGTAAACCAACTCTATTCGGTAGTATGGTACAAATTAATTAACTGCATATTCTAGCATAACATGTCGTAAGAACACTATAAATTAGCCCACCAACAGTTATATGTTACTAATGTTGAATGTTTAGCTTGTCAATATTTGGAATTCTTGTTATAGAAGAATAAGACTATGAACTAGAAAAAATGTTAATAGTGCTAATAGCATTACTTATCAGATTGAGAGGAAATTAAAATGTTTTTATTACTTCCTCAAGGGTTTGTAGTTTCCTTCTCCAAAGGACCTGCTTTCCTTTTATCCCTGATATAAAAACTAGACCTAAAGTCTGTTTTTCTTTCAAATAGTGATTACATGTGGGTAGTTCTTTTTTTTTTTAAAGTAGCTAGTTCTATGTAAATAGTTCTTAGTACCAATACGAAGTCATTGTAATTTTCATTCTTTTTCCCTTGAAATAAAAAAAACACAAATATGAAAAGTATAAGAAAGTTAAAACTAGAGTTGTGTTTGGACCCTCTGTAAAATTAATAAGTGGCATGATTCCATAATGGAAGCTTAATCTAGGATACACAAACACATATACAATTATGTTTTTCACAGCATTATTCCTAAGCATGTTAATATTATTTTATTTAAACCACTGAATAAACAATTATGATACAACTTGTTTGCATTACTTTGGTGCACAACAATTCTCACATTTATTTACATTCCTTGAGCTGCAACTACTCATCAAGAGCAATTGTGTAGGTTAAAGCTACATAAATGTACATTTTTAAATCTTGCCTCAATAAACTGTTTTGTAATAAACCCAAACTAGAGTTGCCAAAAGGTGAAACTCATTAGCTTTATCACTAGGAGTCCCCTCAAAAAACTATTTCCCTGCAACATTTATGTACTACTGTATCCTTGAAATTAAACTGTTTATTTACAATATATGAAAAGACTGCCCTGCATTTCTGAAAGTAATAGAATGGTATCACTAAGAAAGAGCTGAAACACCAACTTGTAATTTAATCAAATAAGAACAAATCTACAGTTTTATTTAGTCACATAAAATCTATCTACACTTGTGAGTCATATATTTGCATCACCTCACACTTAACATCCATTACTAAATTTTCAGCATCCATTATATTTTCAGGTACTTGTGGCTTATTAAAAATTAAGTCTTGTAGTATTGAAACACATAATTTTCTAACTGACAGATATACAGAGTATGTAGTCACATATACTAACCCAATTTAATCATGGATTTTGAATAAACTGCAAAAGACTGGGTCACATGTTTGCCCCAAACCAGATAAACCACATTATGTTTTAGCTTGATGTATGATCCATTGAGACTGTTAAATTTGAAATGAACAGAAATAAGGCTGTTTCATGAATAAATTAACGGAAGAGATAGAGGATGACATTTAGAAGCCAGCCTTATGCATCTTGTTTCATGGGGAACAAATTATCTGGAAAAGGTAACAAATAATTTTATGGCAGTTTAAAAGCTAACTCATTTATTAAGGTACAAATGTTTTCAGGTACAGTCCCATTCATCAACTGCATGGAGTAGAATCTTGAAAGATGGAAGTGTGTGTGTGTGTGTATACCTACATTCATATATGTATATATATATATTACGTGCCCAGAATTGGTTGGAGTTCTTTGATTATGTACCATCATGTCAACTCTTAGTAACCATAGATAGATTTTCACCATGGGGATCTGTCCCCAATATGGTCTTTCAGGCCTTTCCATGGTGTTGTCACTGTGAGTGAGTTCATTGTTCCTTTGGCTGCTGGTCATTCTTGCTATTTTTTTCCAGCATTAGAGCCTTCTCCACAGACCTGGGTTTTTGCTTAATGTATCCAAAACAAGAACCTAGTCCCTTGTATCTGCAGGCAGCACCCCCACTCTGCCTTTACTCTCCAGGAATTCTCAGAATCTTCTCCAACACCAAAGTTCAAAAGCGTCAATACTCTTTCTATCCTTCAAATCTCTGTAAATCAAGCAATAATTCAATGGGGGTGGTGGGACATTACAGCTGCTAGAAATAGTAAGATTAGGGCGAAATGAACAAAAGAAAATATAGACCAAGATTAAATATACTAAAATAACTCTTAAGTAAAACTATCGGATTGAAACATTAATTTAGTTACCTAGTATTAACCAAGGTGAAGCATCTACCATTATTTTCTGGGGTGTCTAGGTAGGACATCCCGGAGAACCTTTCTTTTGAAATAATAATTGAAGAAAAAAAAAAAAACCCTCGCATCGGCTCTCCCATTTTAAGAGCCCACCAAATCCAGTCAGTAGAGGTCGCCCGCCAACCGGACAGGTAATCGGAGAGGCGAGGAGAACTAAGTCGGGGCTGGTGGTCGGCAATTAGGTTCCGGCCTGCCTTTTGCCGGAGCGGGATCCTCCTGCCCGGAAGCTCCACCTTGTCCCGGGTGTGCGAAGCGAGGCGAGGGGTGGGGCGGGGCTGGCTTTGGTGGCTGGGCTGGCCTGGGCTAAGAGGTTTCTCTGGAGCTTTTTCTGAACAGCATGGAGTGAAAACTGGTGCCAAGGCCGGAGTTGGCCGGGCGCAACCGAAAAGGAAATCAAACCGGCGCAGCGTTGACCGCGGAGATGGCGAGGGGAGTCTTCCTGCTGCTGCTTCTTGGTGAGTGCTAGACGAAAAGAAAAAAAGAAAAAAGACCCATAACCCTGACTCCTCGCCCCTTGTTCTTGTGCGCGCCCGCCCTCCCGCCGGTCTGCCTTGCGAATCGGGCGTCCCGCGCGGGCGTTCTTTTCCTTCTAGTTTGCTTGCGCTGGAGAGAACGGGGGAGCCCCCATTTTATGCCTCCGTCCGGAGGCGGCCTGGGGAGCGAGGAATGTTTTGGAGAGAGCGGGGGGCAAAGTCGGTCCTCGCCCTGCTTCTTGAGCCGGCGTGGATGCGCTTTCTTCGAGGCGCTGAAAGGCGCTCGTGGACCCCAGTCCGGCGTGGCGCGAGGGAGCTTGTGTGGCTGTTTGGGGCTGTGTTAGAAAGTAGCAGCTCTGCTGCTGGGGGAGGTTTGTGTGTGTGTGTGTGTGTTAAAAAAAAACGCCTCAGCACGATTACGACTAACCACCCCCTTTCAAGGGGTTCCTTTGTGTCCGCGGGAGATGTTGGAGGGAGCTGGGAAGTGGATGCCGAGAGTCGGTGTCTCTTTCCCGCTCTCTCTCCCCGCAGCCATTTGGTGCCAAGACCCAATCAAGCCCCTCGGCGTCCGTAAGGGATTTCTTTCCATCGATCGCCTCCGCTGCCACAACAGCGTCTCCCCTTTCTCCTCCCCTGTTTCATTAGACCAGGCCCAGCAATTGCTCGGTGCCATTCAGACTGAACAGCGGGATCTTTCTCAAGCTGGCAGGCAACATTTCTTCTGGCTCACTAACGTGCTGGTTTGAAACTGCTCCAAGGAGAAAGGAGTGACTGGAGGAATAGATTGGGGGGGGGGGGATACATCCAAGTGCCTTTATTTTGCTCCATCGGTGTCTTCAGAGAAATTTTAAAATTCCATTCTTGATTCTGATAATGAATCTCTCAGCTGCCGTGATTCTGAATGGTCCTGAGAAATAACTGCAAGATTAAATAAAGCAGTAGTCATTACTGGATAATCCTACATGTGCTCTTTCATATTGAGTTTTCTAAACAATATTGATTTTTTTTACTAAGAAAATTTTCCTTAGTAAGAGTTGTCAGGATTCTGAACTTTTGCCTATGTTTTCTGAACCACTGCCATTAACAAAATAAATGTAAGCTTCTAATGCAGTTGTGACAACTTTCAATCTAATTTAAACCTTAATGATAGGTGCTGAGTTTCAGACTATATCCTGGAATGTAAATTAACATAGTTCCATATATGGTGGAATCAGACTATCCTGGCTGAGAAATTTGGCTAATGTTGTTTAAACCCATGGAGAGGTTTAAAGTCACCTTTCCTGTCATAACTCCCATTGATTAATTAGAAGTGCCAAAATGTTTGTTCAATTACATTGGGTTAGTAATACATACATACATACATACATACATACATACATACATGAAGAAATTATCAGCACATTTGTGATCTAGTGTTGATAGAAGATTGTGAATTTGAATATGAGTGAAATCTCTGAATATGTTATTCACATAGACAGGGTGTATCATGCCAGATTAGTAGCTGGCATGTTATATATCTGAATTGCCTTTGCTCTATGCAATTTCTTGATATTAAGAATCCAAGGAAGGCCTCGCAGCAGTTTTGATCTTAGACATGATAATCTTAACTGAGAGTTGCTTCACATGTTAGAGAATATCATGAATATCACTCTAAAATACTAAAAATCACTAATGTATTTTTGAAGTTAATTAGATGTTAGCTGATTTTTAAAAAATAAATTTATCAATTCAATGCAAGGAAGCAGAATTTGCTTTTCTCACAAATATCAATTACAGATTAAACCCAAGATTTAAATATTTGTTTAATTTCAGAAGCAAATAAAAAAAGTATCCATTAGTAAACAAAATAAATAATTTGGATTCACATCAATAATTTAAAACCAACACTGGAAAATTTAAGATTATAAAAACGTTCTGGGTCAGGATGTTCAATGAGGTAGTAGTTTGACTTGGGTACAGCATGGAGTGAGAAGCTAGCTGTTATAGTTTGTAATGATTTATCATTTTATAGTTTACAACATTTGGTCCTAACCATAGTTAATTCCATACACCATACTTGAACAAATATGAAAACTCAAGTCAGAGTTTTCCAGAACATGGGTCTGAACTATTTCCCTCAAAATGCCTTTCTTTTCAATCCACAAAATAGTTCTATTTGCTTTCAGATTTATTTATTTATTCATTTATTAAGGCAAATTCTTCCTGAAAGCCAAATCACCCACTGATGAAAAATCTTAAAAGTTTAAATATAACACATGACAAAAATCTTCACAGAAAAATATCAATATTTCTTTAAATTTCACAATTTCTTCCACTGTATCTAATGAGTATATATTTCATATTGAAATCAGTTATAACATGACACTTGAAGAGAATATTAAACATTAAATACAACTGTGCTATTTTGCACTATTATTTCAAATTAAAAATAATCTTGATTACTAGAATTCAACATTTTGACAAGTATACCAACAGTGCAAGTTTTTAACAGAAATAGCACATTTATTATGAAATTTTATTGCTCCTTGGAGGATAAAACATTAACAATATTAAGAGTTTGTTTGCCTTATTTTGCACACTAAATTACTGTACCAGAGAAGTTCTGGATTTAGAAATATTCTTTATCCCTTCAGAAATTATTGTTGTTTATTTTACAGTATCTCAGTTTAGAACTGCAACTTTTATAACATTATGTTTCTTCCTTGCCTGTCATATCTAGTACTCAATTTCCTTTGGAATATTATTCCAAATACATTGCTAAACTGCAGGGAATCATAAACTGTTATGATTACACCAACCCACTTCTCCTTAATTCAGAGAATTAGATGAAGTTCAATATCCTCTTGCAGCTGTTTTGATTGAGGAAATATATTGTACTTTAAAAAAATGTTCTTCTCTCTATATGAAACATGTTTGATAAAAGTTATGTGACTATCAAGTGAGCAGTACGAATATTTGATTTCAGATTATTTAAGAAAACTATTTTAAAATATGAGAAAGATAATAGACAACAGTGTATGTTAAAAGAATAATGTTTAATTTGTGCAAAAAACATTAAAACAGATTGGAATCAAAAGGTTTGTAAAATTTTGTCCTATTGTGTCATAGACCACAGTGGAAACTAAATAAAATCCAGGGATCTGATGGATTAAACTGCTGACTTTATTGAGTAGAGGAGATCATCTACAGCATGTCTGAAACTAATTAAATGCATGTGGCCTATGGAACAAGTCTCCCTGAAGAGTGATTTTCATCCATCAAGCATGCAGAACATTTGTATAGGAAAGTGCTAATTAGTGTCTCCATGCTTTAGGTCTTAGTATTTATATTTCCAGCAAATACCGATAATGCACCATGGAGCTGAACACATGACATTTCTTAAGTACTTAAATATCAAGCTGTTCCTCAAAAGAGATGCCAAGGGCAAGTAAGTACAAGAATAACCCATGAAAGAAGGCAAGAAATGCATGAAAATGAACCTGGTATGATTAGTTTAAATTATAGGGCAACAGCGTGGGCATGCTGGATGGAATGGCAGAAACCTTTGAAGTAAGGTAGCTGTTAAATTGTGAAAGCAGCCTTTGTGCTACCTCTTCACTGGATGCAATATCTGTAGGGTGGTGTAGGCAAACCTCAATCCTAATGTGCCTAGTCTGTTTGGCATATTGCACTTTGTTCTGCAACATTGTTATAATAAATGTATATTTATTAAAATAAGAAATAAATTCAAAGACACAGCTTACTGGAGGTCTTTTAGACTGAATGGAATGAATGAATGGTCAACTCTTGTGTCAATTATATTGGAGATTTGGCCTTCATTTTGATTATAGTATAGATTTTTACTAAAATACAAGTAAATAAAATTAGGAAATAGGTCTTTACTTTTAAACAATCTATGCTTATATCTACTTTATATGCTGTGATAGAGCTGTTTATAATTTTCTATAACTCTATAAAGTCTATAATTTCGACAACAGTCATAGACACTGAAGTTGAATTCAGGAAGGAATCTTGACAATAGCTGATAAGACAATATTGATGAAGTTAAAGTTCATGTACTTTTCACAATTATAATTCAATATGACACTATATGTTATTATATGAAAGTATTGATATCAATGTGTTTTGAATTAGTTATCTAATGAAGAAGGAGCTATACTAATTGCTAAAGAAGTCCTATGAAGTTTTGAACAAAGGCTGACTATATTATATGTTGAGGAAAGCCTAATCCTCTCCTCTTTACAAAAAAAAAAATGGTTGGTTGCACAATCAGCCAGATATTTAGGCTGGATTTGGCCTTTTGTCCACCTATCCTTCCCAAGGATCTGGAATAGGCAGGTGTTGTTTGAGGTATTAAAGGTATTATTACAGGATATAAGCTGTTCCAAGTAAAACTGCCTTTTGCAACTGACTGATAGTAATTTTGTCAATGCTGGTGCTGTTCATGGGAAGCTCCAGATATTTTGGAATTGCACACAAAATGATTGTTATTATAGTCTTTGTTTCTTTTGCCATGGTCATCCTACTTCTATTTGCAGGTCTTCATATTTTGTAATTTTCTGCAGTTCTTTCTTTTATTCTACTCTTTTCAGGTATTGCAATGTTGCAATCCAGACTATTTTGTCTTTCAACAATTGCCAAGTCTGGGCTGTTGTTTGGCAGATGCTTCTGTGTTTATCCTAGAGCAGGGGTATCAAACTCACTTTGTCATGGTGGCATCACGTGACATATTACGACTTTCCCCCCTTTGCTAAACTGGGCGTGGCCAGCAGGTGATCCATCTGGCCCATGGGTTTGACAACCCTGTCCTAGAGCAATTTAGCTTCTTCATTTCCTATTATCTATTTTATGGTCCTATCAGTTTTTGCTTTCAGTAAAATAGTATTTCTTGCAGGCATCTTACCTTACAATTTATGATGAGGATGATTTTATTTTATGATTATGATCATGATTTATCACTTGTTACTTATATGTATACTGAGAGCTCATGCACTGGAGAGTGTCCAATCTCACTTGGCCAATAAAGAATTCTATTCCAGTGCATCTTTGTTGCTACTTTCTCATGTCCTTGTTGTAATCAGTTTGTATCATCTTTTTGTAGCATCTAACTAGGTAGTTCACTTTTTCTTCAACTTTGTTGCAGAGGCATTCGCTACCAGTTCTCTCCTCAATTCTGGCTTTGTATGTGTTTGTTCTTAAGGCTTGGTCATGTGCAGCCAAAATTGGCCCCTCTATCTCTTTCTTCAATTTTTCTGCTCTTAGCCATTGCCATGTCTTGTTGCCATCTACTCTGCTTGCTAATTTGTGCGTGGGTGTAATGTTGATATCTCTTTTCTATTCTTCATTGGGTCTTTCTTGTAAGCCTGATGGTCTCTCCCAGTATTCAGTATTTCTTCATGGTGTACTAACTTCAGTGCATCTTCTTCACTGTCCTTCAGATATTCTTCCAATACTCTTTTTTCTCTCCTTCAACTATCTGCTGTATTTGCAACATTCCAAGCCCCCTGGGTTTGGCTTGCTGGAGAAAAAAGTGTAATGTCATAAAATATATTCTTCTCTTCTTTAAATAAATAGTGTTTATTGGTTTACTTGTAAATTATTTAGGCAACATTTAGTGTTCTTCCTCTGACTCATCTATAAACCATACATAGCCGAATTTGTATCTTTGCTTTCAGTGGGTCAAAAGAAAAACATTGTATATTGATTCTTATTTTTTAGGACTTATCAAAACAATGCTTAAATTAGTTTGACGTGCTTTCAGTCAAAAAGAAGTTGCAATATAAGACCAAAAGTAAAAAACTGTTCTTTTTTTTTCATTCTGTGGTATCTTAGATTCTACAATGTATAGTTCCCAGTCTAAAATCAGTTTTGTCATGTATTGTAAATTGCACAATAATTTTCCATAAAAGTTCTTACTACTGAATGACAATATTGTGAACAAATTTTATTTTTTCTTAAGGGAGAAAAAAGTTATTCCCATTAAATTTCTCTCTATGCTAAATCTTAGGGAGTCCCTTGTTATTGTCTTCAGTTCCTTCTACTCCACAATGTTGTGGCTTAAACGATCAAAGTATTCTTGGCTTTGAAAACTAGCATTTCTTCTAAGTAAAAGGAACAACAACAGAGATAATTTCCACAATAAATATTTAGTTTTTTAAAATACTGCTACCCTTCAAAAAGATCTCGACTATGTATCTGAATGGTCAAACAAATGGCAACTTCAAATCTCAACAAATAAATGCTCTGTCTTACATATTGGCAAAAAAAATCAGAAAATAAAATACAAGCTGAATAGTCAAGAACTTGTTGATGACCCAAGCTCTGTAAAGGACCTTGGAATACTCATCTCTAATGATCTAAGTGCTAGAGCCCACTGCAACTACATAGCCAAAAAGGCATTAAGAGTTGTTAACCTAATCCTACGTAGCTTTTTCTCTGGTAATATCACACTACTAACCAGAGCATACAAAACATTTGCTAGACCAATACTCGAATACAGTTCATCAGTCTGGAACCCTCATTACGTATCTGATATTAGCACAATTGAGAAAGTCCAGAAATATTTCACAAGGAGAGTTCTCCACTCTTCTACTCGTTGTAGAATACCTTATGCCACCAGACTTGAAATTCTAGAACTAGAAAACCTTGAATTACGCCGTCTTCGGTCTGACTTAAGCATGGTATATAAAATCATACATTGCAATGTCCTACCTGTCAATGAATACTTCAGCTTCAACCATAACAACACAAGAGCACACAATAGATACAAACTCAAAGTAAACCGCACCAAACTTGATTGCAGGAAATACGACTTCAGCAACAGAGGGGTCAACGTCTGGAATACTCTACCCGACTCTGTAGTCTCTTCCCCAAACCCCAAAAACTTTAACCTTAGACTGTCTACTATTGACCTCACCCCCTTCCTAAGAGGTCTGTAGGGGGCGTGCATAAGCGCACCAACGTGCCTACCGTCCCTGTCCTATTGTTTCTCTTATTCTTTTATTTTTCTTATATGTACCCATTTCATGTATTCACAACTATGTATACGCTTATACTTATTATCTTGTAAACAATTGGCAAATCAAATAAATAAATAAATAAATAAAAATAAATCTTCAGACAGAATTGTTTCCTTTTAGGACATACTGTAAATACAGAAGCGTCCCCCAAATTCAATGGAGAACAACATTTTTATGAATTACAAAACAAAAATCTATGTAGAGATATGTTTTCACTGAAGATTATTCTTTTGCTTAAGGCTTTGAGTAAGAACTATGACTTTGTATAATTAACTTTTGAGGTTTTTTTTTAAATCCCACAATTCTAAGAAGGTACAAACTGATATTTCTCTAAAATGTTCTTAATTATGTTTTCCTTGAGTATAAAAATACAGTGTGGTTGACATATTAGGGAATTCTCAAAGATCTGGTTTATACTTAATAATAAGCTATAGTGGAAAGAATCACACATGCTAGAGGAAACCCAAATATTATAGCTATACATATTAGAAATTTAAATTTGGAAGCAAATATGTGCTTTGAATCGCATATGGATAACAGAGCACCCAACTGCAGTTTATTAAAGTAGTTGTATCTTTTCTTTGAACAATCCAGCTGGCTGCTAAAGCTATATGGAACTGAAAATAAAATAAAAGTTCGTTTATGGAACTGCACACAAGTATCTTATCCTTGTATGTAATTGTATTCTCTCAACCCCGGTTTTGATATGAGTCTGAATTGCTACATTGTCCAAATGTTAGAATTTTGTTATAATGTTAGAATTTTGATTATAATAGTAAAATCTAATACAAAGTAAGCTTAAAGAAACAAAGATAAATAGAAAGAAGTAAACATAAAAATAAGGATATATCAAAGAGAAAAATGTAAACAAATTTAGTAATTCTTCATTCTATCTTATCTCTTCAGTCAACATATCTCTTATCTGTAAACAAATTCATAAAAGATCATCTTTTCATATTAATGGAAAATTCATAAAGGGTAGCTAGAAGTAACAACAAAAAGCTTTCAGTTTGATTTAATTAAACTTCCTTCCTTTAACTTATAACAGTCTTCATTTTTAGTTGATTCAAGTAGTTGATTCTCATAGGACTTGATGTCTCTTCATTTCTTCTTTGTCCCATCACATACTCCTTCAAGGTTTTCCCAAACCTCTTTTATAAATCCAATAGGAAAAAATTATCCAGTCACTCTCTTGATTTGTCATCTGTATTCCCCTATAAATATTAAAACCTCAGCCAGTTTCTTTTGTGCATCCAGTGAAACATTTTCTAAATCATCATGTTGGCTTGCCAGTTTTACATCAATTTCAATACCATCTCTAACTTGTCAAATAAAATTTATTCCACATTTGACATTTCTTCAATAGTATCTTTTAGATATAGTCTATTCATAGATATCAACATTACTGACATTGGCCACTATTTTCCAAATTCATTCTACTAAAATTTCCTTCAATATTTTTTACTGCTGGAACAGTTTGTGTCATCTTACAGGCCTTTTTATCTTTCCTCTACCTAAAATCTTTGGTCTCTTTTTTCAGTGCCATTGTAACTTCAAACAGTCACTAAACAAGTTGTCTAAGTTGAGGACTAATGAGAACAGAATACTGACATGTTGGACACTAACATGTTACATGAATACTAACTATCTTCAGATAATTCACATTATTTATTTATTAAATTCAATTGCCACAAGGTGACTCTGGGCGGCTTACACTATTAAAAGAATAAAACATTATAAAGAGTTTTGCATCCTAGCATGTTTAATTGGGGCTGGAAATGAGCCAGCTAAATTCATACAGGATTTTAAAAATTCCATTTAATATTTTTGCTGCAGTATTTTGTATTAACTAAAATTTGCAGACTGATTTTACGGTACATGCCTATAACAGATTGCAGGTTCCCATAGAAGAGAATACTTGAAACTCAGGGTTGAACTTGGGAGCCCTAGATATCTATTTGTTTTCTTGCCAATGTTTCATTACCAATCTAGAAGGTAATGTCATCAGTGCCAGTTTCTCTATAACTATTTCTCAGCTGGTTGTGAAGCACATAAGTGGTGATCACATGATTGTAGGACACTGCAGTGGTTGTAAATGCTCATCCATTTCAAAATACCCAAATCTCAAAATACCCAAATCTTAGTCACATGACCACAAGGATGTGTGACAGTTATAAGTATAAGGATCAATCATAAACTTTTCAGAACTACTTATATTTCTTCGGGATATTTTTCAATTTCAATAGTCTACCCAACAATGCTAAAATTTTCTCTTGGGTAATGTAAAGAAGGTGTCAAAATTAAATTAATATTGAAAAGGGGATAAATACTGGATAAAATAAATTAAGATGAATTTATGAATGATTAATGAAATGATTTAATTTGATAAAACTTGCAAATATGACGAATATAAGGAATATGAGTAATGAATATAGAGATTGATTAAGAATATAGAGATTGTTATAAAGTAATGTATGAGAATATAAAATGGAAAATTGGTAATAGGTAATGATACGAAATTAGATAACAATGTTGAATATGTAATTATGGTCACATTTGTTCTAGAATACAAAAGCAGTAAATTCATTACAATAAACAAAGGGTTACATATTAATCATGAATCTTACTAAAGTTGTATCTGTCTGGCCCAACACATGGAGCTGGCCATCTCTGGATATTCTGTACTCAACAGGAGGATAGTAATCTGAGAGATTACACATCTATTGTTCTATCCTGGACTGTTCCTTTCAGCAGGGAGGGGTTTTATAAATAATTACCTTAAAGTATTTGAGAAAAATCCTTGACTCCTGTAAAAGTCAACTGGATAGAACATAGAAACAATCCAGGCAGTTAAACACATTGCTATTTTATCTTCTCCAGCCTCATGGGGCCTCTGCAGCTAGCACAAATTAAGCAAGTTGGGAGACATTGCAAAGCAGTTAGAGGACTTTTGAATCTGACTGAATAAAACTACAAGCTGTTATAGCAATAGCAATAGCACTTAGACTTATATACCTCTTTATATTGCTTTACAGCCCCTCTCTAAGAGATTTTACAGAGTCAGCATATTGCCCCAACAATCTGGGTTCTCACTTTACCCACCTTGGAAGGATGGAAGGCTGAGTCAACCTCAAGCCTGGTGGGATTTGATCTGCCAAACTGCAGGCAGCTGGTAGTCAGCAGAAGTGGCCTGCAGTACAGCTCTCTAACCACTGCACCACCGAGACTCATTGTGTGTCTTCTTTGTGGCGAGGTTAGGCAGGTAATAGCACTTAACCTGATCTCATCTGATTAAACAAAATACAGGTAGTCCTTGACTTACAACAGTTCATTTAGTGACCATTCAGTTACAATGGCACTGAAAAAAGTGATTTATGACCGTTTTTCAGTTACAGCCCTCGTAGCATCCCAATAATCATGTGATCAAAATTTAGATGCTTGGCAACTGATTCATATTTATATGACAGTTGCCTGTCCTGGGGTCATGTGATCTCCTTTGGTGACCTTCTGACAAGCAAAGTCAATGGGGAAGCCAGATTCACTTAAGAACCGGGTTAGTAACTTACCAACTGCAGTGATTCACTTAACAACAGTTAAGAATGGTCGTAAAATGAGGCAAAACTCACTTAACAAATGTTTCACTTAACAACAACAAAATTTGGACTCAATCATGGTTGTAAGTTAAGGACTACCTGAAACCCAAGAGCCACATAGTGACCAGATGGAAGACTAGCAGAACTTTTTTTTCAATAATTTTTTTTATTTTTATTTCTTTAAATACATCTTTTGGGTGAACAGTGTGATTCAGGGTTTTTACATTTTCTTTGTTGTATGTATTTGTGGACACATCTGCTACCATTTATGTAAATGACTGCTTAGAGGATGCTAGAGAGGAAGGCAGCTGCATATATAAAGAAGAATTGGCCGTAGAATACTACTGTAAGGTCTTGTTTTGGAGTATGTCAGTAGCCATCTGTGTACTGTAGAGCTTTGGAGGGATAAAAAGAAGGAAGGTTTATCTGTTTCCTACTACAGCAAAACTCTTTCCTCCTGATTTCCAGTAGAATACCAAGGGTTGATCATATGTTTAGATGTAGTAAAAGGATAATAGAGAACAGAGGCTAAGTGACTGAACATCAAGCCCATATTAATTTTCTTGCTGTTGGAACTTTTAAGAACTATACCAGACGGAAAGAAATAATGACATATGATACATTATTTGCTGCTGTCCTGCTATCCTGAGTTCCTGTGTTCAGTACTTTTAATGGACCCTATGCTCATTTAGTTCATGTATTAATAGTTGATAATAGCATTGTATTGTTGCTGTGTTTCACAGATAGGAAATATCAATGTGATAATGACCTTAAAAAGTTGTAATGCATTATTGAAACACATTTACATTTAAAATATTAATATATTTATTGTCCTGATGTATTTTTACTTTTAGCTATTTTTTGTTTGCTGCATTCTCATTTAAAAAGAAAAGCAAACAAGTCAAAACAATAATAGGCATTTACTTAATTAAAAGCTGAGAAGACTTCTACTGGTATGACAGAAAGGCAAGATAAAGAAGAAAAAAAGAAACGGGGAATGAAAGGGAGGGTCAATTTAGTGTAATGAAGTTCTGCTTTTAATTACTAGCATGAGCAGACATACTTTAGGAAAGGGATCTGCTTTTACATTGGCGTAAAGAAGAGTTGTTGGGCTTTTCAGTTATTCTTTTAACAGCAGGACCCATTTTATATAAAGTGTATGTGAAAAATGAAGAAATAGCATGCAATACACAGTGGAGAGTTTAGGAGCATGTGAATTTTTTCAGATACACTTTTGTTTATGAAACTGCTTTTTTAACTATCTTTTCACAAAGGTGGGGTTTATTTATTTATTTTTAATTAAAGCTATTTCAAGGGTGGAAATTGAAGGAGGAGAGACATTTAGTTACCACTGTTTTACTGTGTTTATTTTTGTTTAAATAGTGCATTCTTTATTATTCAAGTATTGAATCACACATTAGTTCATTTATGTGCTAATCCACTTATTGATGAATAATTGTTGACAAATAGGAAGTGACTGTAATTCAGGTTTCTCAAGATGGCCACCATATGACTCTTGCCTTTTTATGCTTTCTCATCAGTATGAGTGGATATAGTAATCCTAACTTTGCTTGGCCTCACTTGTTTCTAGTTAGGGTTAGGCTATGCATTTAATAGCACAATGGTAAATAATAGATGCACATCACAGAAGTTTTATGTCTGGTAAATTCAGGCAGTGGGAGAGCAGTAGTATCTTTTAATGCAGTGGCCCCCAACCTTTTTTGTGCCGCGGCCCGGTACCGGCATCACAAAATCATCCGCGGCCCGGTACTGGCATCAGCACTCATGGCAAGGCGAGCCGAGCGACCGGCCAGCCAGCCGTCCCCCGCTTTTCCCCGCCACCTTCAACTCCTCCTTTGTACCTGTGTCGATGGGCTTCGCGATGGCTTCGGGACGGTCGCTCGGCTCGCCTTGCCATGCGTGCTGAAAGAATCCTCGTGCCTTAGTTTTGTTCAAAGCCGCCCCCCCCCTCGATGAAACTAAGGCACGAGGATTCTTTCAGCACCCAAACACCGCTTTCTACCCGGAAAAGCTCACCGGAAGCACTTTTTCATCAAAACAAGATGGCGGCGCCCAGCAAACCGGCGGCCCGGTAGAAATTGTTCCATGGACCAGTACCGGTCCGGGGACCGGTGGTTGGGGACCCCTGTTTTAATGGCAATTGAAGAATTCTTTAAGGCAAAGATATGCAGACAGATATCAATAGAAAAGAATACATGTAGTTCTTGGTTGAACAGTGAGGTCCTTGTGCTCTCTGAGCTTGGTTGTTTGCTTGTAGACATTAGTATATAATTAATATAACATTAGTGTTAATGAATGTGAAGTTTGCACCCTGTTTATATACAGTAGCTTGCCCCGCCATTGTTGGTTGAGGTTGCCATTTTCTCCTTGGCTTGATTGTTTTTCTGATGTTAATCCCTGCTTATCTGTATTTTAGTTGCTGGAGAACACTTGTTCTGGTCTTGTTTCCTTCTAGGCTTTTTTTTAATTATTAGAGCACTTTTTTCATCTTTCTGTCTGTCTCTTTCTCTCTCTCACACACACACCCCACATCCATACCAATTTAAAAGTATTGGGTCACAAAATTTCACTTGAAGCTACTTAAATGCATTCTTATGTTAGTTGGCCAGTTTTTCTTATTTAGAAATTTCAGTTGTTAAAGTTCAGCCCTTCCATCCCCACCCACCGCCTCCCCCATTATTGCTAAACTCATTAAAATATTCAAGGTAAAAAAACAGTAGTTTGTTTTTCTTTTAAAAAGATGCTACTTCTTAATCTAGTAATTCTCTTTCATATTTTTCTTATAACTGATTAGTTACCAACTTTTCTCTCTAACATCTGCTTTAAATATTTAAATTGGTGTAGGTGTTGGGTGTATATACCAGTGATGGGATTCAATTTTTTTTACTACCGGTTCTGTAGGCGTGGCAGGGGAAGGATACTGTAAAATCTCCGATCAGAGGTGGTATTTGCCAGTTCTCTGAATGACTCAAAATTTCCACTACTGGTTCTCCAGAACTGGTCAGAACCTACTGAATACCACCACTGGTATGTACCTATGTATATAATGTCTGAGCATATTACTTGCCATGTCAAGTTTAAATGTTTTTGATTTCTAGCTCTTCTGAAGACTGATATTTTTGTATGATGCCTCATTACTAATTTGAAGAATAAGATCCGTCTTTATTTTATATTCCACTCTTCTGTGGGAAATGAAAATTGCAAATTAACTATGTTTCTTTTTAAAGAAAACTACATTTGCTAATGTATGACTATCATTTGTAGATAGATTTGAGGACCCAGATTGTTGGGGGCAATATGCTGACTGTAAACTGCTTCGAGAGGGCTGTAAAGCACTGTGAAGCAATATATAAGTCTTAAGTGCGATTGCTATTCATTTTATTCCAAGCAATTTTTGAGTCTATGGAAAATAATTATTAAACATGTATGCCACTCAACTCTTAACAACTCTTTGTGTGTCACAACAACAAAAAAATACAGTAAAATCAATAAAGCATAAAAGTTGGCAAGCACAATGAAACGAGGAGTCTCGCTGTCTCTTGCCATAGGTCTGGGTGAAAAGCCAAGACTTCTGAATAACAACCGAGTGGGGCTGTGTGGGGCTGGAATGGTAACCTTGTTCCAGAGAGCAGGCATCCCTACAGAGAAGGCTTGGTTCAGAGGTCGTACAAGAGGACATTGTTTGATGCAAGGAACCCAGGGTGTGCCAACCATCCAGGATCAAATGGGCCTGGCTGATGTTATGGGAGACAAGTATTCCCTCATGCCATGTAGGGCTTTAACAACCAGCACCCTGAATCACACATATTCATTAATCAGACCAATTAGTGTTTGGTTGTGTATTAATTTGAAGAATTTTTAACCATACTTATAATGATAGATGTTTTTAGAGGGGATAATTAGTTATGGAAATCTTCTCACTCTCATGTTAAATAGAACCAATCACATATGCTAATACTGCAAAGTGGCACAAATGTTAGTGCTAATTGTCCTTGCTTTCAGCTAAAAACCAGAACTATACTATACTTGAAGAGATTAATGTTTTGTATCCCAATTTCTCATAGCTCACTCATGCTTTTTTTTCTTTCCTTCGTAGCCCTTACTTTCATCACATGTAGTACTCCCACCTCTCGCAGTATTTGAGTGGTTTTTGAATGTCTGCCCAATATTGACATAGGACTGTTAGTTTATTAAAGAAATCTTAAAAATATGAGCTAAATTTTATCACATTATTGGATCAGACTACTGAAATATTTACATAGACATGGCCTGATTTACAGATGCATATGAATCCTCTATTGGTTATTAGGCTGTTAAAAATTCAAGTAATTGTGGAACACAGGGCAGAGTTGGCACTTATATGTGAAGGCTATACTATCTAAGGTCCCAGAGGTTGATTTGAGGATTCCAGAAATTCCTGTTGATTTGGGAAAGTTAGAAACACCCACTAGAGGTGTACATGCAACCAGGCAGAGATGCTGGAACAGCAGAACCCATTTCCTGAAAATTTGATTTTGGGGTCCTATTTGGGGGGTCTTAGGGAAACCCTAACCCTAACCCATAGTATAATGCACCGTTATATGTGCATTTTATGGCCATATAGCAAATGAAGACTTTAGTATATAAAATTCACAATTTTGCTCAAAACAGAAAAAGCTTCAGTATTTCCAACTTTTGGTTTGTCTGTTATGCTCAATAAATAATTATTTTGGTTCCAAGTAAAATTCCACTTTGTTTCACTTTCAAAGTATTTTCTTGGAGCATAATTGAAAAATGCTCTTAGTTGAAAATTATTTTGAAGCAATCAATTTTTGTAATAGAAATGTGGGCCTGCAAAAGCTCTGGTTAATATGAGGCAGTAGGGATAATAAACTTTATTATAACTTGAACTGTGGCTACTCATAAAGGGAACTTCGAGAAACGTAACTATTGTGTGATATATTGAATGAATTTCCTGTTACTTGGACGGCTTGCCATTCTGATTCTCAAGATGAAAGCCCAAGGTTATCAGGTAAGGCTGGCTTAAGTAAACAACCTACTTAATAACAAGTGAGTAAATATTTCCAATTCTTTAAATACTTGACATTGAAACTGGAATACTGTACAAACTTTTCACTTGGAGACATGAAGTATGAGTTTCGTGTGCATAAAAGTATTAATTTAGTTATTTAGTTGTCTTCTTACAGATATATTCTATAAGAAAGCTCATTTTTAAGAGAAATTCCACTATATATATATATATATATATATATATATATATATATATATATATATATATATATATATACACACACACACACACACACACACACACACACACACACGTGGAACAAGAAGATATGCTTGTAAGTTTCGATGTGGTTTCACTATTCACTCAAGTCCCGATAAAAGAAACTCTTGAAATCATCAAAAATAAATACCAACCAGCTAAACACCTCATGGAACTAGCAGAACACTGCTTAACCAACACATATTTCATATACAAAGGACAAAGATACAAGCAAATTGAAGGAGCCCCTATGGGATCCCCACTGTCACCCATCATTGCAAACCTGTTCATGGAAGAATTCGAATCCAGAGCCCTAGCCAATGCCACCCACAAACCCTATGGTGAAGATACATCGATGACACATTTGTGATTTGGCCCCATGGAAAAGAAAACCTAAACAATTTCCTAACACACCTAAACAGCACACACCCCAAAATCAAATTCACCATGGAAATGGAAACAAACAAACAACTACCATTCCAAGATGTACTAATCTACAAAAAAACAGATGGCACACTAGGACACACCATATACCAGAAGAAAACACACACCAACCGCTACCTCAACGCCCAAACGCACCACCACCCAGCACAGATAAACTCCGTGGCCAAAACACTAATTGCCAGAACCAAACGCCTGGCAGACAAGACACACATAAAGACTGAACTATGCACCCTGACTAAAGTACTGACAGCCAATGGCTTCCACAAAAGCAGAATCACTGGTCTGATCTACAAAAACACACAGAGACATAATGGAGACCTAGAAGATGAACAGACCTATGGAACAGCTGTCCTGCCCTACATAAGAGGTACTACAGACAAAATCAGTAAGATACTACACAGGCATCAAATCAAGACTGCCTTCAAAACAGACAGAAAAATAGCAGCCATCCTAAGAAACCCCAAAGATAAAATTGACCTGGAAAACCAAGGCATATATGAAGTCCCCTGTGCATCATGCCCTGTCACATACATTGGACAGACCAGTACCCGCCTGGATGAACACAAAAATGCAGTAAAAAAGCTGGAACACACTTCCTCACTAGTCCAACACATGAAAGCAACAGGCCATAGCATCGACTTCAATGGCACCAAAACCCTAGCCACTATGGAAAACCCCAGCTACAGAATTATCAGAGAAGCCATAGAGATTGAAAAAAGTCCTGAAAGCATGAATAGAAGAGATGATTCCACCAGACTGTCAATTATTTGGAAGCCTGCACTCACAAACAAAAAAATATCCACACCACAAGCCAGGCAAACACCTGGGCACAAACAGACCCCCCCTGATACCTCCAGCTCAAACACACTCCAACCAGGCACCCAGATGAAACCTAGCTTCCTAATAAATGATAGCCGTCCATTTACTCGGAGCCAAGCCGCACTAAAAGCCTCCAATACAGGAAACACAATGTTGCCAGCCAATCAAGACAAAAAAAGCCACAAAACAGACAGAGGATATTAGAAACACCAATCAAGCAGAACACAGCAAACTCCAAGACCAATAAACACAGACCAAGACTCCCAACCAATCAAAATGAAGAAAAAACCATTCTGGCACAGCGTAGGCTAGCACCAAATTTAAAACAGAAACGGCTGTGAAAGTCTGACTCACAGACGAACACAATACAGAAGCCTGATGATGGCAGATGAGATTCTGCCGAAACGTTGCTACAACTTTAAAAGCACAACTATAATGACGTGGGAAAATACCCAAACAAAGCTGAATACCATACATGTAAGTACCCGCGAAAACTTAAGAAAACATATAAATATAAATATAGGTAGTCCTTTACTTAGTACTTCAATTGAGTCCAGAATTTGTGTTGCTAAGTGAGAAATTTGTTAAGTGAACTTTGTCCTATTTTACAAGTTGATATTTTTCTTGCTACCTTGGTTAAGTGAATCACTGCAGTTGTTAAATTAGTAACGTGGTTGTTAAGTGAATCTGGGTTCCCCATTGACTTTGTTTGTCAGAAGGTTGCAAAGGGAATCACATGACTCCAGGACTCTCCAATCGTCATAAATGTGAGTCAGTTGTTGAGCATCTGAATGTAAATCACATGACCATAGGGATGCTGCAACAATCATAAGTGAAAAATGGTCTTAAGTCATTTTGTTCAGTGCCGTTGTAACTTTGAATGGTCACTAAATGAACTGTTGTATGTCAAGGATTACCTGTAATAAAGTTGAAAGTATATATGCACGCTTGGGAGAAAGCGTTTTGAATTTTGGGTCTGATTTTCCAGTCACAATTCCTAAGACTAAGTCATAAGTATGTCATAAGGTTATGTTTTCTTTTTTGATAAATGTTTCATTCAAATATTTCAGTCTGCAATGTTACAAATCAAATATGATTAGATTTTTCGAGGGTGAGATTAACCCAAATGTTTGTCTGTTCAACCTGCTTTATTTATTCAGTTTCTATAGCTGCTTATCTAAAACAAGTGACTCTGGGCACTGAACAATACCTAACCTATTGAAAGGTGGGTAAATTGATTTTTCCTATCTCTGTCTGCAAGTTTTCTTGATGCAGCTTTGGTCTAAAATGAGAGGAAGAAGGCAGTAGAAAAACACTAAATGCAAATGTATTTGTTTCATCATAAGTCATAACAATTAGAATAAAAGAATCAACATATATACAGAATCCTATTAAAGCTGAAATACCCTTTTTATTGACCACATATAAATCCCCAAGTTACAAATTTACAAATTTAGTAAAACATACTAAACCTAATTACAATTAAGAGTTCTTGACTTTCGCTGGCAATTAAATTGGAATTTCTATCACTAAACAGTGTTGTGCTTTACAACTACATTGCTTAGCAACAGCAACCGCTGCAGTTCTAGTTGCCATCATTAACTGAAGCTCATGGTTGTTAGGTGAGGCAACTTCCTGCTAGCTTCCCATAACCAAAGTCAGTGGGGAAACTGGCCGGAAGTTGCATGTTTCTGCTCACAGGCCAGTAAGTGGCTAGGAGGGGGATGAGTGGCTGTTGGCCATGGGATGGGCAGGGAGGATGCCTGAGAGGAACGGTGTAGTTCAGGAAAGGTGTGTGAAAGGCTGCCTGGGTTGGGGGGCAGGGCACAAAAATATCAAGTGGGACAAGGGATGTGAGAGAAGTGCCACATGGGTTGAGAAGGTGATGCACAAGAGGCACTGTGCAGGTTGGGCATGTGTGCAAGAGGTGCCACGCAGCATGGGGAGGATATGCAAGTGGTCCCATGCAAGTCAGGGTGGTTGTGTGCAGCATGGGAAGGTACACGAGGGTGCAGGGAAGGCACTGCATTGTCAGAAGGGTGTGCCAGTGACTGGTGTCAGTGAGGAGGGAGGGGAAAGAGAGTTACCCCAGCAACATGTGATTACCTCTTCAGTCTTCCTCTTGACTTTCTGGGGAAACTGGCATGGAAAATTTTAAGTTGGAAGGCTTGAAATGGCAATCTTATGATCATGGGCTACTTGGCAACTTGTTATAAGGGCAAATACCCAGAGCTTGATCATGTGGTGCTGATCACCCTAGGGTGCTGAGACTGGTCATAACCACAATTCATTCAGTGCTGTTGTAATGTTGAATGATTGTTGAAAGAATGGTTGTAAGTTGAGGACTATCTGCATAAAATTAAACAAGGTTTTGCAGAATATTAAAGTTACAATGAGAGATCATCACTTCAGTGCTGTTGCTAGGAAAACCAAGCATCATGCTTAACCCAAGGGAGCATTTCTTAGTCGAAAACATTTGGAAGTTACCATCTGCTTATTCCTCGTCGGGAAGATATTTCTCAGTCATCATCATCTGCAAATTGAGCTGTAACCCAAGTACGATTGAATGCATTGTTTTATAAATATTAAGTAAAGTGTGTTATGTTTATTAACTAGATTTTTCAGTAAGAATTAAAATTCCTGCTACAGGTAGCAGTGAGGTGCTTTCCTTTGCTTATTGTTGCCTCAGTAAACCCTGTGGCTGTTAGATTATGAATACGTTTTTGTAGTGTTGTTTCAATGAGAAATATTTAAAAATATAAAAAATACTTCTTCAAAATGATTTTAATTCCAGAATCGTGTGTACAGATTACTAGAATCAACTGTATGAAGGCTTTTAGTCGTTTCTTTTCAATGAATTTTTCAAGACAAAATCTACAAAAAAAACTGTTAACTTTATTGGCTCCTTGCTTTGCAAGTAAACTACTAAAATTGAGTATAGTATACATTTCAAAGTATCTAAGAAATCTCGCACTGAACTATTAATGAAATAGTTCCATGTTTTTTCTCCACACCTTGAGAACTGGGTATATGTTTTAGTAATAGCTTTGTACTAATGTCAATGCAAAAAATAAGTGCATTGGAATGCATCAGAATATTTTTGTTCACAGGGAAACAGCTCTGCAAACAAATATGAACAGAGATAGCTGGAAGCAGCTTCCATAGCCATTGTTTTCAATGCTTTTCTATTTTTTTTTTTTTTTTTAGAAAAATGGGTAGAAACAAGAAAAGAAAAGAAAAGGCAGTTTATCAATGAAAAGCATTACGTGCTAGAATATAAAGCATGCTAGAATATAACAGCAATGTATAAGATATCAATGCAGAATCCTTTTTGAGAAGAAATAGTGATAATTTAGGTTTTTATAGTTTTTTCTTGCAGATATTTCCTTTCCAAACTAGATAAGATCAGTGCTAGAAGGGAGTAGGGCTTGCTGTCATTTTATATAGCATAGGTAATCCTTGACTTACAACATTTCATTTAGTGACATGCAAAGTTACAATGGCATTGAAAAAATGACTTACGACCATTTTTCACACCTACAACTGTTGCAGCATCCCCATGGTCCCATGATCAAAATTTAGATGCTTGGCAACTGATTCTTATTTATGACTATTGCAGTATCCTGTGGTCATGTGCTTAACTTTTGTGATCTTCTGACATGCAAACTCAATGGGGAAGCATGTTACTATCTTAGCAACTGCAGTGGCAAGAAAGGTCGTAAAATGGAGTAAAACTCACTTAAGAAATGTCTCACTTAGCAACAGAAATCTCGATCTCAATTGTGGTTGTAAATTGAGGGCTACCTATAGTGGCTTACCCTGTCAGTGTTGTTGGTGTATAATGACCTATATACTAAATGCTGATACCAACATTCAGTCCATAGTTCAGTGAAGCAAAGAAATGAACAAAACAGATTCAAGAAATGTAAATGTTTTCTCAAAGGAATGTCTATATTGCAGATTTACATTTTTGCACAAATCAGATTATTGTATTTATATTTGTGAGGAACTCTGTATAGCAGTTGTTCTGACAGCGAATAAATATTTATATAAGCGAAAAAGAGAAAATGGTCTTCAGTTTAAGAAAAAGCTGCAGGTTAGGAGAAACTTTATAACAGAACAATTCAACGTGGAGCCAAATGAGGTTTTGAAATGTGAATACATTATTGGACATGTTCAAATAGAGGTTAGGCAGCCATTTATTGGTGATGCTTTAATTTGAGTTTCTCTGCTACGCAAGGAATTGGACTCAGTGGAACTCAATGATCTCTCCCCCCCGCCAGGTTTCATTAAATATATAAACATACAATGAAGCACACACTAGAAATCAGTAAATAAAGACTAACAAGTATAATTATACCAACCAACTGAAACAAAACCTAGCAGCAGTTACATAAAACCATATGCCAACTCTTGCCTATTGAAACATTACATATTCTGTTTTATCAGTATTAATTTGATGTTATTTAAAACAATAAAAGCATAAAAGTCCTGGAATAAATTTTAAGAAGCTTTATGCTAACGCATTCTGATTTATTTGCTAAGTGAACATCTCCTGGGAAGAACATTCCATAGTTGTGGAGCTGTTACATTAAAGTTAGTCTTAAGAATCACTGTTAACAATGTTAATATGTAGGCATGTGCTTTGATGTTTTGTTGCAAAAAAAGATGTTCTCATTTGCTACTATAAAGGATTGTGTGGAAAAATGATTCACGGAAACTATGCTAGATTAGAAGCCGCCCAGAGTTACCTTGAGGTAAGATAGACAGCCTATAAATCTTATAAATAAATAAATAATTTGATAGTTAATTTATGTATAAAAGAGGAAAGCAGCGAATTCACTCATACAGAACTTAAGCTATATAAGTCCGTGTTACTTAAACATCATTTCCAAATATAATTATAGAAAGGTATAAAGAAAAAGAATACAAATACAAATTTAAAAGATTATAAAAACAGAGATCAATTTAAAAAAATCAAAAGTAAAGAGTAAAATGCATGCAGATAGCCAATAAATTGAAAAATGGCATTACAGATATGTTCTAGTCCAGGGGTCTACAATCTTAAACACTCAAAGAGCCACTTGGACTCATTTCCTACAGGAAAAAAAATCCACTGGGAGCCACAAAACCTGGCTGGGCATGGCCAACTTGATGTCACTCACTCCCACCCATTCACATGACCTAGCCACGCCTACCCAGCCACAAAATCACTCTCTCTCACTCTATATCTCTCCCCGTCTCTCATCTCTGTATCTCTCTACCCCCTGTCTCCCTCTCTCTCTGTATCTCCCCCTCTCTTCCCCTCTCTCTCTGTATCTCTCCCCTCTGTATTTCTTTCCCTCTATCTCTCCCTCCTATCTTCTCCTCTCTCCCCCTCTCTCTGTATCCCTCTTCCCTCTCTCTGTATCTCTCTCCGCCTCTCTCCCTCCCCCTCTCTCTATCACTGTGTGTGTGTGTGTGTGTGTGTGTGTCTCCCCTCCCCTCCCTCTCCCTCCTTTGATTTATTCTTTCTGGAAATCTGATCGCCAGCCATGGCAGAGGCTTCACTTCGGGTGACCCCTCCTCCCTCTCGCTGTGGTGGGGCTGGGAGGGTTTGCTGCGCTTTGGCACTCGCTTAAGGAGGGTCTCAGGAGCCTCTCCTCAAGCGAGTGCCAAAGCGCAGCAAAGGCATGCGTGGGGTGGGCAGCCTCTCACTTGAGGGTCTTAATAGGACATGGCTTCTCTTCTGCACTAAGGCTCGAGCGACCCTCCTCTTGACTATTCCTTTTATTTCTTGTATTTTGAAATCCAGGCTGGCTGAGGAACGATCGCCAGCCACGGCAGAGGCTTCCCTCTTTGGCTCGGGCAAGGGGCACCTGGGGCGGACAGCATATGGGGCAGGTGGCTGCTCGTTTAAGGGGGGGTCTCCCCATGTGTGCGCACTCTCCCAGCCCTGCCACAGCCGGCTGAGGGGTCACGAGAGGAGGAGGGTCCTCCGAAGAGAAGCCTCTGCCACGGCTGATGATCGTTCCTCAGCCAGCCTGGATTTCCAGAAATAAAAAATAAAAGGAATAGCCAAGAGTCCTAAAGAGAGCTTGCACACACACACACACACACACAGAGAGAGAGAGAGAGAGAGAGAGAGCCTGACCCCCGGGGTGGGCATACAAGGTTTGGCAGGGCCAGCCCCCTTTCCCTACTGCCCTGAGTTTAAAGCCGTGGCTGGGCACTGCGGGCCTGTCACAATTTCCGACATTCCCTCCTCTCGAATCCATTCCCACCATGCCAGCCCTCGTATTAGTGAGGCCAGCATCGGTTGTGAGGCATGCCTACCACCTACAAGGGTCGGAAGGTACACCCAGCACCAACAAGCAGCAAGAGTAAGGTGCTGGAGAATCGGCCCCGGCCACTTCTCCATCCCCCGCTGTCACCATTACCTTCTAAGGTTAGGCGAGGGAGGGCAAGGGGCAGGGCCAGCCAGTGATGGGACAGGAAGCCACAGCAGAAGGTTCAAAGAGCCACATGTGGCTTCGGAACCACGGGTTGCTGACACCGGGTTGCTGACACCGTTCTAGTCCATCATTAAGATTTTATAATACTTTAAAAAAAAAATTCAAATCCAGCCCGGGGGGGGGGGGGGGGGAATCTTAAATGTTAAATTTAATTGATTACTTTTTCCTCCTTTTTTTTCTACACTATTTGTGTGTGTGTTTTATTTTTGTTGTTAGGATTGAATGTATGTTTTTTTTTTCATTTCATTTGTTTTACTGTTTTATATTTTTTCTATGATAAAACAAATTTATATAAAAAGAACTTTCATATCTATTTTTAAACCAAACAGTTATCCATGACACTTAGAGGGTATTTTGTTAATACAATTGAAGTCATTAAAGAAGAAAAAGAAGAAAAAATATAGGTGATAACAAATTAAGACAACACTGTAAATTATATGTAGAGTCCATGTCAGACTATCAACTCTAAAAGTCAAATTTTGGATATGATACAATTCCATATATAAAGTTATAGTCTAAAAATAGTTTCCAAATAGAATTGAATTCTACTTCAGATTTGCTTTTCAAATATGAAGTTACTCTAGGCATCAAAGTGTACTCCCACAATTTAGTTAGCCATTCTTCCATATAGGGAATTCACTTTAATTTATTCTTTCCTCCTAGCTGCCTGATATTATTGCTGGGCATTTTCTCTTGCAATATACATTATGTTCTTCTGTTGATCGATTTTTTATTTTTAAACAAATGCTTCAGGAAGTGCTTAGATATATTTTATTATGCAAATGGTTTTAATATGTTTGGGTGGAAGGGTAAGATATGAAACAGTATTTGAAGTAGAATTATATGATGAATAATGCATGAATGTGGCCAAACGTCACAATTCTTCTCGAGTTGATCACCATTTTTGTGGCTTTTAATGCAGGCTAACTTGCATATTTATATTATCCAATGTATGTCTAAGCTCTTCTTCATCCCCTTTAGCTATGTGTTTATAAATAGCTGATCAACCACATTGTATCAGCCATGTTTTGTGCATTCCCCCTGGCTGCCCTGGATCTTTCAGGGGCTTTTGAAACCATTGATAATAGTATTCTTTTCAATTGACTTAGGGAGCTGGGAATGGACGGAAGCTTTTATCTTTCTTTCTTCCAGAGTCAGTTCCAATAGGGAGAAAGAGGTCTAGTCTCAGGTTCCTTTTATGTGTGGTGCTTCAGTGCTTAGCTATCTTTCTATTCCTGTTTAACCATCTACATGAAAGTGCTGTGCTGCACAACGTTACTCATCGGCACAAGTGAAACATCAGTATGTTGATGATTTTCAGTATATATCTCCACTAATTCCATGACAAGTGATTCCATCATCACGCTCGGCCAATCGCTAGAGGCTATATGAATGGGAAAGATTAGGCTGTAAGTCAACCCTGGCAAGTGGCACTTTGGTTTTAGAACCCTGGATCTGGAGATTTGTTACGGTTAACTCTTGATGAAGAAGCACTCCCCGGGAGAGATTTGGTGCCCAGCTTGGAAGTCTTCTTCGACCCGAAGTTTCCACTTGGAGAGCAGGTTGCATCCATAGCTAGTGGGTGTTATGCACAAATACATCTTGTGGTCATGGAAATTCTGCTTATGATCGCTCGTGTTTACCCATTTCCTGATTAGACCACTGGAACTGGCTGAACTTCAAAAGTTTTCAGAAGCTCGAGCTGGTCCAGAATGCAGTGGTACAGACAGTTCTGGGCACACTGAGAAACCTAATATGTTTCTAGGTGCAAGATACTAGATGTCGCTTTTCAATACCTGCATAATCACAGATTATTTGTGGGATTGCCTTTCCCCAAGGGTTTTACTACCCCACCAATTCCAACAGAATGAGTATGCTTTCATGTCCTTCTTTTAAATAATAGCAATAGCACTTAGACTTATATACCGCTTTATAGTGCTTTACAGCCCTCTCTAAGCAGTTTACAGAGTCAGCATATTGCCCCCAACAATTTGGGTCCTCATTTTACCCACCTCAGAAGGATGGAAGGCTGATTCAACCTTGAGCCTGGTGGGATTTTGAATTGCCAAATTGTAGGCAGCTGGCTGCAGAGAAGTAGCTTGCAGAACTGCACTCTAACCACTGTGCCTAATATCATCTGATAGGATCCAGAAGATGTGTCTTCTTTGTCATGTTTTCTAGGTAGATAAAATTAGGAAATAAAATACATTGGAAAATTAAAATTTAATTGAGATTGGAACTAAACAGATTCTTGTTAAGTGTGGTTGTGCTGTATCTCCTCCCTTATTCAACAGCAGTATCTGCCTAAGCTGCTTCTGATATTTTTCTGCTCCTCTGGTTAAAAAAATGATCTTCTTTTGCCAGGTAATAGTTCTTGAGTATTTCTCTAGTGATGGAGCACTCAGAACTCAGGGAAGCAAGCTATTTCATTGGTTAATTATTCTCACTGTAAGAAAATTTCTCCTTTGAGGTTGTATCTTAGTTTAACAAGCTTCTTATCCATTACTTGTCCTGCCCTTTGGTGCTTTGGAGAATAAATCAATCCCCTCTTTTCTGTGACAACCTTCAAGTATTGGAAGACAGTTATCGTGTGTGTCCATGTGTCCGTGTATCCCCAATATTTCTTTTGATAAGCTAGACATAACTTACTCCCTCAACTGTGCATACAATTTAGCCTCCAGACCCTTTATAATCTTTGTTGTGTCTACCATGAAGCTGACCTGACCGAAGCCATCTTGGAGCTTCAGTATTGCCACACTGGAGCTGAGGGATAGGGATAGGGATTAGAGATAGGGGTTTTGTAGCCAAAACAAAATGCTTTCTCTTGGGAACCAGGGACATTCTCCCACCTGGTCAGAGGAAGGAGGAGTTATGTCACCAGGCAACCAGACTGCACCTTGATTGGACCATGTGACTGTTTGGAAAGGGGGGAAACTTTTAATAGGTGAAAACCTCAGGAACCTTCAGAATCGGTTTTCATCAGAACTGTGCCAATTTGATATGTTCAAATAAAACTATTCTTTGAGGAATCTACCTGCCTCCGAGTTTTGTTCACCATGGATATATTACTTGGAACCCTGGACATGTTGCTCTGTTTGTCTTATTTCTGCCAAAGTCATCTTCCTCTATACCAATAGAACAAGCATAAACAATTCTTTCACATTTGCACAGAAGCTAGGAAATATTGGATCTGAAAATCAAAACTGAAAGATTATGGTTCCAGTGGTTATCAACTATACCAAAAAGTCTTGGAAACCATTTAGAAAATATGCTTATTTACAAAAATTTCCATCTGTCAGTTACAAAGGCTGCACCACTTGGATCTGCACATATACTATGCTGATGCATTATGATGTCCTAGGTTCTTGGGAAGAATTAGATGCATATGAAGACTAAACCAACTAAAGGACTGGCAGCTGTGATTTCACATTGTTCTGTATTTAATATTAATTTACCTAGGGAAAGAGAATTTGGTAAGTGTCAAAAGAGATGTTCATAAATTCACTGCTGCCTCTGGGTGGCTGTTGGGGTCTTATAACTGCTATGGCAAATGTGACTGCTGTATAACTTTCAAAAATGTTTCTTATGAACTTTGGCAGTTCACTGCCTTTTAGACTAAGCCTTCTTAGAGTGTTGTATGACTAGAGTACTCTGAGCTGCTTTTAAGGAATGATAAATTGCAAATGTAGAACAAAATGTAAACAGTACAGAACAAAGTTGTTTATCTTTGTTAAGATACATTTTCCTTTATTATATAATGTTCTCTCTGAAATTCAAAAGCAAATTATTACTAGCTTTTTAAGTGCATTGTCATAGTCTGGTGTATTGAAAATACTGCATTACCTTGATGTAACTGGTTTTCCCAATAATGTGTTCTAAATGAATCCTTTATCTAATTTTTGTTTAAAACAAATATGAGGATTGATTTTATAATATGCTAGAGCCACTCCTGGCATTCAACTTCAATTAAGTTTTCCATTTATAAGATTCCTAAAATGAGAAACTTAAAGAAATGAAGGAAAATGTATGCAAAAAAGATCTTAAATGACTATAACAAGTCCAAAAGAATGCATCACATTCCTTACTTTGATTTGTTTTTTAATGTAGTGATTTTTATTTAATGATAACTTTAAGATTGGAAAAATCTGACATAAGGCAAGAAAGATATCAAAAACATGGTTTTCATTGTTAATCAGTGCATTGAACATAGAAAAAGAAAGAAACCTGAACAAAAGCCAATCATTTGAAGTTTCTTTTGGCATCTCTATTATTATCCTTTAGCATTTGGGGGAAGGGAAGAGAAGCTTGGTTGAAGAAATGAGACAAAATAATTTTTATAATCACAGAATATATTGTTTTCAATATTGGAAAAATAATTATGTAAATATTTTTAAGATACTTTAATTTAGATAAGAGGGAAAACATTTCTCAAGAACTCAGCAAAACTAGAGATCCATGTTAAAAAAAATCCACTAATAATTGGCCTTAATACAAATATCCTTGTGAATCTGTTGAATCATATGGTGTTCCCTCAAACCCAGAAAGGCAGAATACAAATGGGACTTCTGCCAGTCAATTCTTTTTTTAAAAAAAACTTTTTATCCTGATTTTATTATTTTTATAAATAATTCAAAATATGAATACACACAATACTCCTTCCTCCTCCTCTATTCCCCACAACAACTTTGTGAGGTGAATTGGTGTGTGAGAGCGTAACTGGCCCAAGTCACTCAGACAGCTTTCATGCCCAAGGCAGGACTAGAACTCTGTCTCCTGGTTTCATCTTCTGCTTGGGTACTGTTGTACTTATTATTGCTTATATTATTGTACAGATTGTACTAACGTACATAATTTCTTTTGGTGCAAATGTCATCCACCATGAATTTTTTGAGCAAGGTTTCATAATAAGCAGGTTTCATAATAAGCAGTATGCATGAAAAGCTGCTTGTAGAAACAATAAACAAAATACATTAAATGCATGCAAGAAAACCTAAGCAGTTAACAAATTGCAGATATGCTTAACTCTGGCACTTCCTAAGTAAACCTTTAAAGTTTCAGTTTTTAAAAAATGGATATATGTTTTGTATTTTCAATAGAAATACAACAGTAATAAAATTTTAAAATTACAGTTAAAACATAATTAAGACATATCAATAAAAAAAATCCTGTTGTTCCACTTAAAAAACAGAGGCAGGCTGATTAAAAAAATCTTTGTCTGCCAGCAGGGCATCTGAAAAGTAATTAGGCTGTTTTTCTTTCACAGGGGAGCCTAAGTGAAGCTACTAAAAAGAAGGCTTTTCTTCTGGGGTTCTGTCTTGCATTCCTGTAGTTGTTCTTTAGCGCAAAGGGAAGGTGGGGAGAGAAATAGCTTTCCCCAAGAAACTTGAATAGGGATTGGAAAAACTATCCATGCACAAATAGGGAATCACTGATTGGATTTGCGTTTCAGCTGTTTGGGACCATGCACGGAATACAACTGGGTTGTGTTCAGGGGTGGGATTCTACCAGTTTGCACCTATTCGCTAGAACCAGTTGTTAACATTCTAAGCAGTTCGGAGAACCAGTTGTTAGAAGAAATTACTGGCCTAATCCTGTAAGGAAGGCAGGAAGGAAACATTCTGGTGTTGCTTACAGAAACTGCCTCTTACATTCTTGGCAGGACTAGACTTCCTGTCTCAGGAACGTCTCTGGAGTCTTTTTCCCCCTCCTTTGCTGGTACTTTGCTTGTGTGGAATGACCATTCAAAGTTACAGTCTAGAGCTGCACATTGTTGACCCCTGACATAGAAGAGATTTGGGGGTGATGGGAGACCAGCAAAAAGCCTAGGCACATAAGCAGTGATGGCTTAGAGGAAACAGGAGAAGAAGGCAGATGCTGAGAAGATGTGGGGTGGGGAGATGGCAGGCTAGTGGTTGGAATACATACTTCACTGGGAGCTGCTGAGGAAAAAAAGGGAAGAGGTGACATGCACCAGCCTTTCTCTCTTTGTCCTGTAAAATCAGGGACACTTCTGTATTTTGCTTTGTCTCAAACCCCCAAAAGAACCATAACATTACAGGTTTTCTGATTAAAAACAGTGAGCAGAACTTCAAGAATTCAATGGTTCTGGGTTTAACACAAAATATATTTTGCACATACTTCTATGGGAGAATAGTCCTGATACAAAGGAAATTACATGTATTAATTTCTAAACTTATGGTAAAAATTCCTGGTTTCCCCAAAATCTATTCCCATTATTTATTGTTGAAAATCTAGGACAGAAATTTGCTTGAATGAAACAAACTTCTAATATTGATAAAACAGGAAAAAGAGAAAAGAAGTGGATATACTTAAATGTAATTGTTTAAACTATTTTTGGTACCTTCTCTTAAATGTCTATAACCTATGATAAAATGTAGGTGATTGTTGGCCATTTTACGTCTCTGCTTGAAACAATAAATTACTGTAACACCTGCATTGCCAGGCGATTCTTTGAAGTTATTTCTCTGAAAAGGTATGCAGGATAAAGAGTTTTAAAAGTCCTTCAAAACCCCTAAACAGGAAGAAAAAATGCTGAAAGAACGAATACTCTGAAATATCTAAGGCAGAATTTCAACACTGCAGTTCTGCATTCTTTTAACAACTCAGGTCCACAAACCAGTTTGAAAAGAGGCATAAGAACACTTAGACTGTCTGCACTGTGATGGAATAATAAACAATAGAGCTCACATGCTGAGTTAGGGGGTGGACAGTTGATTCTTATGGATGCTTTTGTAATGATTGCATCAATGTTTTCCCAGATGAATACTTTATGCTGCAATTCCAGTGTATCATTTGAAAAACTCTAGCGGTGGTTTAATAACTCTAGATGGCTTATATCTTCCTCACAGAATTCCTTATCCACACAAAGTATAGTGGATACCTCCAAGTGTATCTGTTCCGGTGGCTACAACATTCTGTTTTAAATAAGTCTGAACAGGATCCCAGTTTTAAAAAAATATAGTGAAATATCTGTCTCAGATTCCAGGACAAACATTTTAATAGGAATTTTAAAAATTGACTTTTTTTTTGCAAAGTGAAATGCTTTTGACAATTTGAAGAGAGATCTTTTTTACTATAATACTTCCCAGATTCTTTTATTATAACTGTATAAATTCTTCAAGAGAGCTGCTACAGAATGCATGGAACGTATTCAAAATATCTCTAAATTGTTAAAAGAATTTTCCTTCTTTTTCTAGGCTCATACAGATGCTTTCTTTCCTAAAAGTAAAACATACATTGAAAATAGGGAATGCCCATTATTTACTTAAGGAGATCTTGATTTGCCAGTTTCCAGGAACACAGTTTTCATAGATACCTTAGATACTGAAAATCTGAATATAAATATTATAATTGGTGTTTGACTTGTATTTATACTTAATAACACAGTAGAATACACCCACACACACACTAATAACGGAATAAATTTGATTAGACTCAGAGTTCAAGTCACCCAGTAAGTTGAACTTTCAATACTTCACTTTTCCATTCAGTTGTTTGGGATCATGCATGGAATGGAACTGGGTTGTGTTGTTTTAGGCCTAGACCTTAAGGAGCATGCCCTAGACTAGGGGTGTCAAACTCATGTTGTCATGGTGGTGTCATGTGACGTATCGGGACATTTTTTCCCCTTCACTAAACCAGACATGGGTATGGTCAGCCTGTGGGCCAGGAGTTTGACAGCCCTGCCCAAGACAGAAAAAAATGGGGGTGGGGGGAGAGCAGGAAAAAGCCTAGCACATAAGCAGTGATGGCTGAGAAGAAGGAACCGGAGAAGAAGGCAGGCGCTGAGAAGATACGGGGTGGGAAGATGGCAGGCTAGTGGCTGGAATAATACTACACTGGGAGCTGCTGAGGAAAAAAGGGAAGAGGTGACATGCACCAGCCTTTCTCTCTTTGTCCTGTAAAATCAGGGACACTTCTGTATTTTGCTTTGTCTCAAACCCCAAAAGAATATTATAGATTTTCTGATTTAAAATGGCAAGCAGAACTTCAAGAATGCAGTGGTTCTGGATTTTTCCATGACTGTGGCAAAGCATAATTGTCAAAAGTCAGTTTGATAAACACGAGAAAAAGAAATTGAATTTGATTAGAATAAGTCAGCTATGTGGGGGAAAACCAACCAAAAAACCCCCCTTTTCATGTATTTACAATATTTCAATATGCCTAACTCTTTGAAATAATGTATTGTGTGCTTACATAGTATTTGAGATTTCATAATCTAAAAACCTTTAATCGTATATATATATATTATAAAGTCAGCTTAGTAGATATTTCTTTATTCCATTTCCTCTTTTTTATTAGAACCGTATTAATTTACTAATTTAAATAACTTAGCTGCACAACCCAGACTCTGACTGCCAAGGATAAAAGGATAGAAGATAAAAATCAAAATAATAGGTGCAAACATCCAATAACAGCATTCATAATTATGACTTTTTATACATTGTTTGTTTATAATATGTTTAGAGAAGTTCATAACACTTATAATCTCCCACAAGCCCAGATAGTCTGGATGTTGTACAGCAACAACAAAAGCAGAAAGGGGAACCAAAAATAGATTCAAGACAAATACTTGCAACAAGTCATTTTGGCCAAAGACAGACTGGAATAATACTGCTCTGTTTCAAAATCTGTTTTTGTAGCAGTAGCAAAGTGGAGGCTGAGAATACTCTGCGGGAGGGTATTTCACAAAGTGGAGGCTATCACTGTTAAGGTAGGCTAGGTCCCTTCAAGGTAGGCTAGATCATGAAACCGACACCACAAAGACTATTGGAACTCTGTTGGTGTAGGCCAGTGGTGGTGAACCTTTTCAGCACAGAAACGGGAGCCCACATGCGCTGGAAACCAGAAGAGCACCCCCCTGGTCTTCTGGTTTCTAACGTGCATGCGTGCGCGAAGACCAGGAACCCGGAAGAGCAACATGTGACAGCTGGCGTGCCTGGAGAGATGGCTCTGCATGCCACTTCCGGCACGCGTGACATAGGTTCACCAATCACAGGTGTAGACTAAGTAACAGAATCTTGAAAGCCTGGCAGTTTCTCTCTATCCCTTCGTATCTACCCTCTCAGTCAAGGCAGAGTAACATTGAGTTTCTTTCTCATTCCCTCCTCTTTCTCATGCTGAGCTGGTGTTTATTTAACTGCTCTTACATTCCTTCTTCAAGATTATCATCATACCCCTTTTCTCCTGCGGGAAAGGGTTACCCTCTGGCCCCCACCCCCTCTACTTTGAAAGGAGAGGGGATTTTCAGCAAGCTGGGTGACTGAACTAGATGAGCAGATCTGGTTTTGGCAAAGTGTTGCCTGATATATCCCAGTGCTGTGACATTTACAATTCTAAAAGTAGTCGCCAGCACTAGAAAAAAATAGTATTAACCCACTTCTATATAGTTGACAAAAAGCTGCATGGACATGAAAGACCCTTAGAAGATCAGGATGAAGTTCTCCCTGAAATTTCAATAGCTTCTGCCTATTGTTATTTCCAAGGGCCTTAAAGACCTGGCTCTTTTGCTAAGCCTTTGAAGAGGATGACTGATGTCTTCTTTCTTTCTTTCTTTCTTTCTTTCTTTCTTTCTTTCTTTCTTTCTTTCTTTCTTTCTTTCTTTCTTTCTTTCTTTCTTTCTTTCTTTCTTTCTTTCTTTCTTTCTTTCTTTCTTTCTTTCTTTCTTTCTTTCTTTTTCTTCCATCCCTCTTTCCTTCCTTCCTGATACAGGTTGCTGCCAGCGTCCTAGGTATCAACCAAGTATCTTCTTAAAATATACGATGTTCTGAGTAGCACAGTTTTTTGCAGTTCCTTTGGTGTTATTGCAGGACACTGCAGTTTCTTGATGTGTTTTGTAAAATTCTTGGACATGGTACCAAGTGCCCTGATGACAGTGGGTGTCAAGCCCCAATCGGCTTGCCAAACCTGGGAGGACAGCGGAAACGGCTGCAGGAACGGCTACCTGCTCTTACTTGCCAGCTGACCGGCACTGATTGCGTGAAGCGGTTGCATGCCTTCGCCTAGCAACAGCTGACTGGCACTGACTGCAAAGCAGCCGGAACAGCTGACTGGCGCTGATTGCGAAGCGCCAGGGACTGGGAGGACGCCGGGAGGAGGCCTGAAGGATACCGGATGCTGGTTACGTGGGTGGGGCTGGGCTGTGGGCGTGCCTATGGCTATTTACAGCGCTGGTAAGCTATTTCTGATGTCAATCTAGTTGACAATAAAAATCATAGATATTTAAGATGTAATACCTCATGTTATATACTTTCTTATTGTGCTACAACAACTGTATTATAGAATACATTCTGTGGATTTGTAGTTAGTATAATGGTTTGTAGAGTCTGACTGAATTTGCAAATATTCCAACTTATTCTAACCAAGGCAAATCATCCTAAACAGTTCAAATAATTATTGGGTACTAGGAACCACAAACTTCTCTGAACTCCTGCTTAAAACTTCATGCCATCTACAAAAGCTGTAACATTAATGAGATGCTTCTCCAATCCAATGGTTTCAGTGTTTCCAATTATAGCTCATAGTTTCCACTTTGCTTTCAGTGGCAGTTTAACAAATTCTGCTGCAGTGCTGCTTTATGGAGATAATTCTATATGTTTGCAGATTAGTTTGGAGTATCAGAATTTTGTGCAAGAATAACTCTAGTTAACATTTGATTCTATGTAGAGTTAGATTTGTTTTTTCTCACAAAATCTCTGAAACTCAGATAAGGTTAGAAGAAAATCTCCTGATCTTTCTACTTTTAGCTTGAAGCTACCAATGGACCCCTCTTCCCCCCAACTCCCCCCCATCATTACCTTGAAAAAATTTAGTACTCTGGCGCTTAAGCTTACTACATCTCTTTATATGTGACTGGGAAGCATGGGGAGAAAGGTTTTGTTCACCTCCCCATCCTCAGTACTTCCAGATTCAGAGAACACAGCTCCCAACCTTTAACAATAGAACAGGATTCATAAGAAAATGAAATGATCAAATCTGTGAGATTTGGAGAAAACGGATTTTAGTGAGCTTCGCTAATAATTGTTCAGGAGGGTAAGACAGGAAGGCCACATCTGCATACTATTCAGAGGTTAATCTCCACTTAAAGAGTTTCCTTTGGTAGAATCAGTCCTATGTCTCTCAGGATTATTTATCTTGACCAGTAATGGCTTTCAAAATCTTGGAGATTATTTCCAGGACTGTACTTTTGCTGCATAACACTGTAGTCAACATGGGCCATTTCTATAACTTGATGCATGTGCTGCACCAGTATTCCCACTGCTTCCTTATTTGCTTTGGTCACCATATTATAAAAAAGATTTTGAGACTCTAGATAACATACAGAGAAGAGCAACCAGGATGATTAGGGGACTGGCATATGAAGAACAGTTAGAGGAACTGGGCATGGCTAGTCTAGTGAAGAGAAGGACCAGGGGAGACATGATAGCAGTCTTCCAATATTTGAGGGGCTGCTACAGGGAAGAAGGGGTCAAGCTATTTTCTAAAGCACCTGTAGGCAGACAAGGAATAATGGATGGAAACTGAACAAGGAGAGATTTAACCTGGAAATAAGGAGAAACTTTCTGACAGAACAATCAATCAATGGAACAGCTTGCCCCTGGAAGTTGTGGGAGCGCCATCACTTGAGACCTTCAAGAAGAAGAAGCTTATAAGTCTCGAAGGGAAGCTAGTGAATCAAGGCACACCTAAGAATGTTGCTTGCTTGCCCAAATGCTTTTATTAGTTCTTTTATTGGAGACGTAATCAACATTCAGATGCTGGGCAGCTGGTTCATATTTATGATGATTGCAATGTTCCCCATCATGTGATCACCTTTTGTGACTTTCTGACAAGCAGCCAGATTCACTTAATAACTGTGTTACGCACTTAGCTGCAGTGATTCGCTTAACAACTGTGGCAAGAAAGGTTGTAAAATGGGGCAAAATTCATTTAACAAATGTCTTGCTCGGCAATATAAATTTTGGGCTCAATTGTGGTTGTGAATTGCAAGATAAATTCCAAATCATTCTCTTTTTCTTTAAGGCCTAAATATGGAAAAGAAGAACAAAAACCTTTATAATGAAAGAACAGCCAGGTTTTTCAAGTTGTAGATCCTGATATTATATGAAGATATTTTCTGTCAATCAAACATACTTGTACTAGCTTTTACAAACTGGGCAAATATTTGAAAATTGGAATTTGTGAAAAAGGTAAAGAGAATAAATATTAATCAGAAATATTCAGGAAAATGTGCTGGGATGGTTGGGTAAAGCTGTATATTGGATATATAGAAAACTAAAAATAAACAAGAAATTATAGGAAGTTCTAAGATCTTGTGAAACTTTTAATTTAAATGTAAATTCATATAATGTGGTATTACTGTATGCATTAGAGAGTTTGTTCCATATCTTCATTATATATCTAAATATACAAATAACTTCCATTGCTTCTCCTCTATACTGAATATTAAAAAAAACCTGTTTCTCATAGTAGTAAACTGAGATACAACCTAAAGTGCCCTGATATTAAGGGAATGATTAAAGAAATAGTGTTCTTCATCAAAGTTAATTTGCCATTAATCAGCTCCAGTTGTAAGAAGTACATTCTAATTTAATTTCTGCTTGATTAGCAGAAGCATGTGAAAGTGTTTCCTATACAACATTCTTAGGGAAAGTTCTTTCTTTACTAAGTGATTTCTGAGCTTTTCCAGATTATGTTCTTTGTGCCATTGACAAATGTCTCTGACTGCCACTTAGGATTGATTGTGTGATAGCATCAAAGGATTCATTAATAATATTACAGTTGTTAGAGAATTGGAATGATATAACCATGATCTGAACCATTTTCAAATTTTACTGGTAACCAATTAAGACATTTGAAATTGTTAGCATAGCAAAAGAATGTAGTATTTCTTCTAATTTTTTTCATATATATTTGCCCAAACAAATTATCTAAGTCACAAGTGAATATTAAGGTGTGCCTTCTTCTTGGTTAAGTATATATAAAATTGAAGGGGTCAAATTTAACGCAAGGGATATTTTACCTTTATGCACCCCTACCTTCTTAAAAAAAGTTGTTTTTAGAACCTCTTGTAATAAAGAAATTAAATTATAGAAAAGGGAGAAAAGCATAATGTTCTTTTAATGAAATGTTTTATAGAGAAACCAAGAATTTCTACTACTAACCTCATTTCATTAATATATGAGTTTAAGTCCAGTTATTCTATAAATTGCAGCATTTATAGCAGCAGTTTTAACTTTTATAATAGTTTATAACTATTCTAAATAGTTTATAACTATTTTTATATAAAAATGAATAAAGTTGAAGATTGAAGTTTATAATTTTGTTATTTGTTTTTCTGAATTTTCAGGCAGCATTTACAACTATAATTTGAATTTGTTTCCATGCATGTGTAAATTACTTCCTAAGTTTGATTATTTGAGAAATACATTTGTTTCATTACAATATTTTAAATACATACAGGTTATTGAATGTTTCTTTGGCAAAAGTTTTTGAATTTTTCTTATATAATTACTATGCAAGCTTATAGCTTTGCTTATATTCTAGTTTTAGTCCTTCGGGAACAATTTTCAGAATAAATCTTCTCATTGTGCGCAACTTGAAAGCATCCAAAACTGCAGGTTTTTTAAATCTTTGTTTGTATAGTGAAGATTCCTGCGCTAATTTTTAGGATCTTAAAATCAGATTAATAGCAGTATTCTCCCCAAACCTTCGTGTATTTTGGACACCTAGCAGAATGTTTAATATTGATATCTTGCTATTGGAAATAGTATGTGTTATAGTTTTATTGTTATATTTTGGAAATTAATTAACAGTTGTTAATATGACCATCAATACAGATAGTCCTTGACTTATGACTACAATTGAGCCCAAAACTTCTGTTGTTAAGTGAAACATTTGTTAAGTGAGTTTTACCCCATTTTACAACCTTTCTTGCCACAGTTGTTAAGTGAATCACTGCAGTTGATAACTTAGTAATCTAGTTGCTAAGTGAATCTGGCTTCCCCATTGACTCTGAATGTTGGAAGGTTGCAAAAGGTGATCACATGACCTTGGAACACAGCAACAGTCATTAATATGAACCACTTGCCAAGCATCTGAATTTTGATCACATGATCATGGATGCTGCAAAGATCATAATTGTGAAAAATGGTCATAAGTCACATTTTTCAGTGCTGTTGTAATTTTGAACTTATGTAAGTTGAGGATTATCTGTAACTGAACGTTAAAGTTGTATGCGTCCTTAGTTATGACTTTAGTATTTAGAAGTTATCAAGGGATAAAGAACTTTAGATTTTGGAAATATAAATGCTAGCTTAAAAAGAAAAGCCTTCAGGTAGTTCAGGGGTATCAAATTCACATCGTCACGGCGTTGTCACGTGACGTATTGTGACTTTTCCCCCTTCGCTAAAATGGGCGTGGGCGTGGCCAGCATGTGACACATCCAGCCCGTGAGCCGTGAGTTTGACCACCCTGAAGTAGCTGGTCAAAAGTCTTTTTTCTGTAGGTAATAATTTTACAAACATTTTTCCTTTTTCCCCAGGACAGTTAATTTTGGGATATCATTACATGTTTGCTTCATTTGTATTTTATTAATAAGCGAAACTGTGCTCTTTTCAGCAAGTTCTGTAAAACCAGAAGCTACAATTAGAAATTTAAACATTTGAAAGGTACATGGAAGTATAGCCTAATATATTGTATTAATAAAAATGCAGAGGAATATCATATATCATTCAAACTTATGGGTTATTTTGGCATATTTTTCAATAAGTGTTTGTTTTTTATCTCTGCAATATATGGAGGCAAATTATTTATTTCTGCTTGCTGATTGTGAAACTATAGTATTATAAATTATTTAGCTGTGAAATATTCCAATGTACTCCAGAGCTTTGAAGGAAAAATGCAGCCAGATATCTTGGAAGCCTGCTGTCAAAAAGAATTGGTTGACTAATTCAAGTCAATATATAAATTCAGTCTCTGATTCACCCTATTTCATTTTGGGCCATGTTCCCAGGTCTGAATACTGCAGAAGTGGTAGCAATTTCAACTATTTGAAATTAGGGCTTCTCTCCTATACTGTTTTTAGTAGTAACTTTTGTCTTGTTCTTCTGTAAATTTCCAACATCTGTGGTGAAAAAATAAAGATCCAAATTATACATATAGTGTGCCCACTTATACTAAAGAGTGAACACAATTGTACTTTATAATTGCATGATATTTGTGTAACACAGTGCCGAAGCAGGGGAAAAAAGGCAGCACTGCATTGTTAGCATTTCTGGGGCCTGTTCCTTTATAACATCTGTCCAAAATATAAGCAACATCTGAAATATGTTCTTTGTGGACTAGTTTTTATTGATTATTTAAAGCAAGGGCTCTTTCTCCTCTTGCTTCTATCATGTAAACTTTAGTAGTATTGTATTTTGAATGTACAAGGAAGAAGAAATAATTCTACGTCCACATGAAGTCTTTGTATTCTAAATTACATTAGTATTTAATTCTGAATGTGCAAAATGATTTAAAAATTACTTAATGCCTTGTCAGTTGACTCAGGAAATTATTTATTTTATACCCCACCTTTATTGCTTTTACAAATGGTTTAATAAACCAACGAAAAGGTATCCACAGAACCTTAGTGCAACAGTAATATATTTATTTGTCAATTGACTCTTCTGTTTATGTTTGGTAGGTTTTTTTCCCCAAGAAGCATTATAGATAAGGTTGGTCACTGCAGAGACAACCTGGAGCCCTAGTGGATTGTCTTGTGGGAATAGTTACATTCTTCAACTATGTCTGTTAGAAAGTTGCTGAGACAAAAATAATCCAATTGCTTCAAGATGTGGTCATAGTTTTACTGCCTTGGCCTCTGCTTCTGTCCTGAAAAAGATTAACCACAGTTGTTCATAGGCTTGCTAATAAGTTGGAAGATAGTGTACTGTCAACCAAAACTGAGAAACTCCTTTAACATTAGTGATTTTAAGGAATTTAAGAGAATCTTACTTACAGATTGCAACATCTTCCCCGCAGAAAAGCATAGAGGTGAAGAAAATATTTTAGGAAAATATGAACTGAGCCTGGAATGAACTAGGAAGGCATGAGAAAGAAAGTCAACTTTGTTTCACCTCCCTTTAATACAATACATTTAATAAAACAAATGAAAGAGGGAGGGAGGAAAGGAAATGCTTCAGGCTTTCACAATTCTGCCAGACTAGTCAATGTAGATTACTTTAGAGTTTTGGTATTTCTTGTACTGACTTGGTCTGCATTGAAGGATGACCTGATGCTTTTGTCGTGTATTGAAATATAATCACTGTTCACCCAGCCCCCTCCCCCCCCATCAACAAGGACTTTAGACTGCTGGAACTGATGGGGAATTCTATTACAGTATAGCTAGAGGACAGAAGTTTTAGTGAGACTGATCTAAGATTCAGAGATTAAGAGAGACTCATGCAATGAAACAAACTGAATTTGAATCCTAGCAAGGCAAAGTTGTTATTTGTCCAGAAACTATTTTAGAGGGCAATGCTGGTTTGGGACATCCCCCTGTCTTTGATAGTTCTTTTGGACTCACAATTTCTAGCTGACTAGCAGTTAGGGTCATGTCCAGGAAGCCTTTTTCAACCTTGGTTGATGCAATCCTTTTGGGTTAAGAGATCACACATATCCATGCTTTCATTACCTTGAGATTGGATTACTGGTACTTATATACTTTACTATATTCACTATACTCGTAAATGCCTTAGAAGTTTACATGAAAGCTTAAGTTAGTGCAGAACATGACAGCCTGCATGTTGCCAAGTGAAAGAAATAGCAAAGTTAGACTATATTGTGAGCACGGTGTCCATTGCCTGTGTGTTTCTGAGTAGAATTCTAAATGTTGGTTTTGACTTGTGAAGTCATATAAGTTTGGAGTCTATATTACTTGTGGCATCATCTTTTTCCAAATGGAGTCTGCCTTCTCTGTTGGTCTGCCAGGAAATGAATTCAAGTGCCTCTCCTTTGGGTATAAAAGGAATGTGTGTTCAAAAGTAGACTTTTTTCTGTGGTAGCCTGGTATTTTGGAACACACAGTTAATCACTTGTAAAATAAGATGCCCAATTTATGAAAATTGTAACCCCCTCATCTGCATGTTACAATTATTGTCTCACATACACAGGATTTTCTCATCAACAATAAAAATTAAACGTAGCAAAAAGAGCAAGCCAAGGATAAAAGCATAAGGTGAGGTAAGTGAAGGGGAAGGAAAGAGAAGAACAATGCTGGATGGAAATGAGGGAGAAAGAGGAAACAGTGAATGAAAAATAAAAAAGAGGTATTGTCTAGAGGTTTCTTTTTTCAAAAAAAGGTTAACAATTGAGGGATGCTACAGCCATTTGCTCTAGCATCTTGTTTTTCTCTGCATAAAAGAACCTCCTCTGTAATTCATAGGCAAATTCTAGCTGTGATTAAAACTGTTGATTTTATATTAGAGAGAAATTCATGTTATCATTTAGAAAGTATTTAAGATGAGAAGTTCTGTTCATTTTTCTGCAATAGATAAGTACTCAGATGAAATTGCATAGAAAGCAGGAATCATAAAGATAGCTTGGTGTGGCTAGGTGAATTTTTCTGATGAACACAGGAAATGTAATCTCAAGGCTAAAGGGGTTTTTAATGTGGGTGCCAAAATCAGATTCCCTGCCATATAGATAGCCAGAAACTTTATGTCTGAGTAAAACACCTGGATGCAGGCATGCCTGCCTTATAACTGAACATGTATAAAAGTCAGAAATGTTAAGCAATAGACATGAGATTGTTGAACATTCCTGGAGTTGTTTTTGTATGCTGTGGACTAGAATGCTATCTCCAGCAGGATGAAGCAAAACAATAGAAAAAGACCTTGGTGGTCCATTGAGTCTTGCCTCTGAGTCTTTTTAATTTAATTTATTTTTTTATTTTTTATTTTTTGAATGATGGATTACTGATGACTGATCTCTGTTGGAAATCGGTTCCAAGCTTCCACTACTCTTTCTATGAAGTAATACTTTCTAAGGACCCTCCAGAAAGAACTAATGAGCAGATAGGCTGGTGGAGAAGGCTGTACATTTTAGAGGACAGAACAGACATCAGTGAGAATCTAAAATGTTCAGTTTGGAATTGTCTGAATAGGACTGTATGTATTCATAGCTTGTCCCAAAGTTGCTTTTCCAAGAGGCAACTAGACTTTGTTTTTCTTTGTTGAGGTTTTGTTTCTCATCCAAAAAGCTTCTTCAGTTTTCTTCAGAACTGAAAAAGCTTCTTGGATAAGAAGCAAAGTCTTCAAGGAAAAACAAAATCCAGTTGCCTTTTGAAAAAGCATATTTGGGACAGTCATGACCTGGATGACTGAAAATCTCCATAGATGCATTTAGCTTCTTAAGCCAAGCCCACTTTGTCTGTTTGAAATACATAACAATTATTTACCTAAAAGAACCATAGGAATAAGTACTCAAATTTAGAGGAGAATAATGTGTTTCTGGAAATTTGCTGCCACTCTTTCCCACCCAATAACTGTGTGATTTCAGACATTGTCTTCTTCAAACAGGTTTTCTTTGTATTTTCTACTTATTCTGATGGCCAACATACATTTCTAAATACAAATACATCCAACAAAACTTACTATCTGAAAGTACTAATGATTCCAAATAGCAGAGAAACGTTCCTAGGCTGGTAAGACTAATGAACATGATTATTTTCATGATTGTTCAGGAGGACTTTTCTCCAGATTGGCTGACACCGTTGATTTTGGCTTTCCAAAGATCCCTCAACACCTGATTGTACCAACAAGCTAGGGACCGCAGGGAACTGCTGAACTAGTGAAGTGGCTGTGTTATTACCAGTATTAGCACTTCTTTGCCCATTATTTGTTTCTTCACTGTATTTTTATAGTTTTTAATTGATTTTTAATTGTAATTGTTATTTATTAATTATTGCTTTTTAGCTTTATTACATGCCACCCAGTCACTTGATTTGTGAGACGAGTGGCTGTATATGTCACGATCCATGTTCAGGACACTGGATTTGCCTATTTCCTCTCTTAGCTATTTTACGAAGTTGCTTTCTGATTGTTAAAAATTTTCTTAAGGGTAAGTTTCATCAAACCGGGAGAGTTTCCTTCTGCCCTGAATGAAAAAAGTTTTATATAAGAAAAACAAATGATTGTGGATTTCCAATTATTCAAGATATGGAATCTCTGTCAATGTAACTGTATCCTGTTTCAGCTGTCAGTTGGATATTCTGTAAAATATATTCTAAAAAAGTAAATTTAAATATATAAACCAAGTAAAATAAAAAGAGACAACACATTATAATATCAGTGTTAAAGTTAATGGCAAAATGCTGTTTTAAAGCATGACAATGCAAAAAAAAAGTATTTGCCAATAGCCAAAATGAGTAAATATAGAAAAGGCCAGGGCAAAAGACAAGGAGATTTTCAAATTAATGAACATTTGGAAAGTCTGAGGTAATTTGTGTAGACTAATGAATGTGTATAATTAGTGTACATTAGTCTTACTAGCCTTGAACTGTATATCCATACACAATGTATAGATAGTGACTGATGTTGTTACCTAGTTTGGGTAATGAAACGTCTGCAAGAAAATAACCTCAAAGAGCATCAAGGACCCCTCATTTCAACCCTGAGCTACAAATTTATTAATTGAACATAAAGGCAAAATTCCAGTTATAGTACATTTCCCAAATCTGCATGTATGCCTACATTGCTTTTCCCAGAAAACACTGGAGAATTGTCACTTCTAAATATTATGACATATGTAACATTAATTGTAGTGATTTGAGTATCTTTCATTGTTCTGCCTGGTTTGTTTTAAGAGGCGGTAGAATCTTAATACAAGTGTGCATTGTTAAAAACACTGTAGCAGTGTGCTTAATTTTCTTGGAACTTCAAACCCAGTGTTAAAATCTAGTACTTCTCAATATGTACTGAGGCTATGCAACACTTTGAGTTTAAAGACAAAAAGTGTTTCAGGGTATATTGGAGTATTTGTTTAGCATTTTCTACAACTCATAGTTGAGTTATGATAACTGTCTTTTAGTACTTGAAAGTTTGCCATAGACAAAAGGAGGTTTACTGGTTCTCCAAAGCACCAGAGAACAGGCAAGAAGGTGATGGAAACTTGTTAAAGAAAGCCAACTTAGAAGTAAGGAGAAATTTTCTGACATTGAGTACAATTGATCAACAGACAGCTTGTTTCCTGGAGTTGTGGATGCTCCATTATTGAAGTTTCAAAAAATAGACTGGTCATCCATTTGACTGGGATGGTATATGGCTGTGATGGTGAACCTAGGGTGCCACAGGTAGCACCCAGAGCCATTTGTGTTGGCACACGAGCTCCAGGCAAACTTACCTCACTGTGCATGTGCGCGCCTCACAGCTGATTTTTGGCCGGTTTGAGGCCTTTTTCGGCCTCCCAAAAGCTTGAGGAAGGCTTCTGCAGGCTTCTACAAGCTTTGTAGGCTGAAACCTAGCCCTGTTTCATCACTTCTGGTACTTTCAGAAAAACAGGAAGTGACAAAACGGGGCTAGATTTCGGCCTACAAAGCTTGTAGAAGCATGCAGAAGCCTTCCTCAAGCCTTTGGGAGGCCGAAAAAAGCCTCAAAGCAGCTGAAAATCAGCTGTGAGGTGCAGTGCAGGTAAGGGGGCGATGGTGGGTGGGTGGGATTGTGCGTGCATGCGTAAGGGACGTGGGGGGCGCGCATTGCCTTCTGGTGCTGGCACACAAGTGCGTGCGTGCAAATGCGTGCACAATTTTGGGCACAGGAGCCCAAAAAGGTTAGCCAGCACTGGTATATGGTCTCTTGCCTTGAGCAGGGAGTTGAACTAATAAACCGCTGAGGTCCCTTCTGGCCCTAATGATACTGTGTTTTCTGTGGGGAAAGATATATTTGGTTTAAAGAGTTGCAGGCAGATGCTATGTGTCCCCACACAGTTGAAATACTTTTTTTACCTTTGAATTTGAAGTGTTGCATAGCTCTAATACATTTTAAAGCATGTTTTGCAAATTATATCAAAGAAAACAGAAAGTGAGCCTGTGCCCCAAAGGGGCCATGTTTTATTTCAGAAATAGATTGAAATGGAGAAACAAAAATTGGAGGTTTGCATACTTTCTTGCTTATGTAAGCAGAATAAGCAGAACAGGTAAGGTCCTGTTGAACTAAACTGGGTATAATTTATGGTAAACAGGAAATAAATATTTGTAAATGTTTTTCTTGCTTCCAAAAGCAGAGAAAAAATATGTTCAGATAAAACTTGAGTAATAATCTTTCTGCATGGCCCTTTTTGCTGTTTCATCCTCTACCCACCTTGGCTCCAGGCAATACCCTGAAATAATTTACAAAGCTACTTTGCAAAGTCTGGAAACCACTTTATTGCCTAAAGAGATTTATAGGGATTTAGTGTATATTGTGCATATCCTAGTTCATTAAACCAGAATATGATCATCTGAATATAATCCATTATCTTGGAGTATCCTTTTGGTTACAGTATAATATGTTTCTTGACTATCTAGTTTGTTTTCTTCCAAAATACCATGGGATTTTAATTTTTTTTCATATAGACTAGTGATTTTCTACTTTAAAACAAACTCTTCCCTTATTACCAAATCTAGCAAGGAAATGTTCTTGCATAAAAATCAGATTATGAAGATAATCTTTGGAACTGTAGAGGCTTGCTGTTGCTTGAAGTGGAAAGTGTCCCAGCATCTTTTCTGCAGTCTTGGAATACTGCTCAGTTACCTCTGGTTTTTTTTGTTACGAAATCTCTAAGAAACTTTTGAGGGATTCTGATGTTCTCTGGACATAATTTTAGTGGAGTATTCCTATTGTAAGAAATATATCCTTTTATTTAGTCACTGCTGTTTCTCATAAGATTAAGTTAGATATTTGATTCCATTATGTTTTACTGGCCAGAAAAAGACATATGAGAACTTGTTTTTCTTTTGAAGTTCATAGTTTTGAACTTCATATTTTCAAATCTACTTTGTGATTTTATTTGATCTTAATTTAAACATATGTTTTATTTCCTTTTTTTGAGAATGAATATGTAAGTAAGACTTCCTTGATACTTTTCTTGGAGTGTAAAAACTGATCTCTGTTTTAAAATTTAAATCACTTGTTAATGGCATGTGATTCGAAAAGTCTAGAAAAAGAGCATTTATTTCAAAATTGGGACTTGCTCTTAAGAAACAATACTTTTATTAAAAGGAGCTGAAAAGATACGACTTGGAGCAAATACAGTTTCTTTGCTGGTTAAACAGTAGGCTCAGATAGATACATTTGTACATCTTGATAATGTGCAAAGTAACATTTATTGCAGTGCCATTGGTCAGTTATTGCCCATTATTTTTAATTTTTTTATTAAATTAGATGGCAAACATTTTGCTGCATTAAAATTAGTATTGAAATTGATATGCTGTACTGCTGATTTCACATGTGTATCTTAATATAGGAACATGTGTTTCCCTTTGCTGCTTAGCCTTGAGATACTTAAACATTCTTTGTTGTTCAGGCAGCAGCTGTTATGAATTGATGGATAAACAGGGCGTCATTGTAAGTCATTATTATGGCAGAAGAACAGTTGATGATGGAAACTGCCTCTGGCATTCTTCTGCAACCACTAAAAGAAAATAAGATGTGTAGGTTGGCAAAAATTAAATATAAGAAATATTGAATGTCCAGGATTTTGAGTTTTTGATAGGTGATTTAAATACATTATATATTATTATATACGTTGTGATTACTTGATTATGAAGGCTATATCAGCATTGCCAATTATTCAGTACAATGATAACTTGGTATTCAACTGCTTTGAAATTCATCAAATTTAGTACTCAATGCATTTTGACATGAAAATTTTGTCCCAGTACTCATTGTTTGTTTGGTAGTCAGTGCACAAGTTAGAACTTGTCAACATCAGGTATCTTGTGACTCACTACATTATTCCTTATGGGAAATATTTTTTCGGTATTCATTGTTTTTAGTACCTGGTCCTGGAACCAATTAACAATGAGTACCAAGATCCCACTATATTTGAAGGCTATAAGCTGACCAGGGCAAAAATGATAGCTTATTCTCCTCTCTCCATTCCTCCCTTTTCACCAAAATATCTAATTATAAACAGTACTCATACATTTCTGCTGTATCACAGGCCAATACTTTCATTCTCCAAAATAGGTTTAAATCAGCTGTGCAATTATCTTCAGCCCTACTGTTCCAAAAGTGCTTTTTCCAAAAGGCAATTGGACTTTCTTGGTGTTTTCTTTGAAAACGTCTTGCTTCTTATCCAAGAATCTGCTTCAGTTTAGTTCTTCAGAACTGAATAAGCTTCTTGGATGAGAAGCAAAATGTTTTCAAAGAAAACACCAAGAAAGTCCTGTTGCCTTTTGGAAAAAGCACCTTTGAGATAACCATGACATTGGGGGTCTATGACAATTCACCATGGCCAACTCACCATGGCTAACTCGCCACAGCCAACTTGCCATGGCCAAGTCACTGCAGCACAATTTGCCATGGCCATCTTACCACAGGACAACTTGTTGCGGGACAAGAGTTACACTAATAACAAAGAAATGGTGGAATAGAATCATTAAAGAAAAGATGCAAAAGGAGGGATAGAATGAAATGTGAATGGCAAAAATTTATTTTTTAAAAAATAATTAAACAGAATTGTAAAAGTATCCCGCAGTGAGTAGTCCTGCGGCGAATTGGTCCTGATGAGTTGGCTGCAACAAGTTGGCTGTGGCAAGGTGTCCTATTCCCATGACATGAATGATTCAGAATCTCTCAATTCTCTATAGACATTCATCCTTATTGATACTAAAATGCTAGGAGCTGGCAAAGAATATTGTAGTCATTCAAAGTCATGATATCAGTAGTTGGAGGTAGTCTATGAACTCCATAAACCCCATTAATAAATACAGAGTTAGCAAGTGTTTCCTTTAGCTAGTGAATAGGAGATTGTAAAAATCACCATGCTGTCAGTGCCTTACTGTCTGTATTATTGCAACTATTGGAGTATAAAAGTATGTTGCCCTGGCTTCATATAAAAAGGGGGGAAATAAATTGCCAGCCTCCCTCCCCTATATTCTCAGTATGTATTGAATGTATTTAGCTGTCTTATACAGAATCTGAGATTTAGGAATGAATTAAAAGACTGTCAAGACAGTTTTCTTCCTTTATCTACCTTGTTTAAAGCTATAATAATGGCAAGACATCTTAGTTTTGCAATCAGATGTTTTTCCCAGTGGTAGAAAAGAGGGCTGCAGGCTTTAGTGAATAGTTTTTGTATAAAGTAAAGAGGGCAATGCTTTGCTGGAGCCCAAAGGAAAAGGGTTGGCATTTAAATGGCAGGCAGAGTGGGGCAAGGGTACAACAAATGCTCCAGGATCACAAATTGTGAAAGAAAGGTTTTGCCATTTGAGTTGTATCACACTTGAACCAGAAGAAAATGTGGTTCAGCTTCCCAAAGTGAGCCACTTTATGAGAATACAAAACTTTATTTATTTTATTTTGTCAAGCGGTTATAAGATAACAGGTATAAGTATAAACATAGTGATGAATACATGAAATGGATACATATAAGAAAAATAAAAAGAAACAATAGGACAGGGACAGTAGACACGTTGGTTGGAATGAAGTTTTGATATAGGAGAGGCACTATTTGAAAATGTTATATGGTTTTCATCTGATTGATACACTGATCTATCTGTGTATTGGGGAGAAAGAGGTTCATAAACATTAAATGTATATATCCATTTCTGAAACAAAGAAATCAGACAGCTGCAACTTAGAAGACTGATTGCTTGGCAGTATCCAGAATTAAAATGGAGGAGGAAAAGAGTTAATTGCTGATCTTCACCAGCTGTTATGAAGATCTGCATACTCAGCATTTGTGTCTCCAATGGAATACTTTAAATTGCTTTCACACACTTCCCCTCTTCTCTGTGTTTAGAATTTCAGAGCCTTTAGTATTCACAGATGAGCTTGCTAACAACAAACAGAACCATTTACTGCAACAAGCCATGGAACTTTAGCAGTAGAGCATGAATCCTAGACGTTGTATTTTTGTCTTTTAAAATGACTGATTTACATACATTCCTCTTAGCATCTGTCTCCTATCTGACTGATCTTCAAATTCCAAGCTGCTTTGACCCTGTTCCACATGAGCTCTCACTCCTGGGGACTAAATTAGATGAAAAGCTACAACTGTTGAATTGCCCATTGTTTCCCTTTCTACAGCCAATGTGTAATCTGAGGAGTATAAAAAGTCAATTATTTGTGGATCCTGGCTCACGAGTACTAGTAGTGAAATATCCTAAGCAGGAAGCTAGTCCATTCTAGCTAGATGCACCTGAAACAATTCCCACATGGAGATGAGTAAGCATGGGGCTTCATGATCCTGTTGATCTCTTTGTCAGCAGCCTGACCAAGAAATTGCACCTAGGATGCTTATTGAGGTGCAACTTATGCAGGCTCTCTTTCCTGCCGTTCACTGTGATTGATTTTTTTCTGACTCTCTTCTAGCTACACTCACTGATTGATACAAGCAGAAACATACCTGAATCTATTTTGTTGATGTCAGGGGAGTACTAATGCAATTAAGAAATTTTAATTGGTTCACTGACATGATTTAAGACAGTTTATTGCTGAGTTATTTGGTAGTTTAAACATGGATAATTATTCACTTTTCAGATCAGGAAGAAATCTGTTGCATAAGAATAGATTTGATTTTTATTTATAATTCTAATAAAGTTGGCCTTCTGCAAGATGTTGAAATGTAGTTCTTCCATCAAGCCTTGGACATTTCTTCCTCAGGATATTTCTTCCTCCCTTCTCTAGGGAGGTTGGAGGGGAAGGAATTACAAGAGAGTAAGCAGGCACACAATGGGGAATCATTGGGATGTTTGCATAATGCACTCAGGGCTACCAGCACCACTGTATTACTTTCAATGTGTATTCCCTATTGTGTGCCTGTTTACTCTCTTGTAATCCCTTCAATTTCTCTGCTTAGCAAGGAAAAAAGTAAAGCAAGGCAGGTACTGGAAAATAATGTGCTGACTGTAATGGGGATTATGTGACAGAGATACTATGAAAGTTGTAAATGAGGGTATCATAAATTCTCATCACCTTCAACTGGGTGAAATGATGCTTCATAGGGCAACTATTTATTTGTTCAGCTCTGTTGTAACTTTGAATGGTCACTAAACAAGGCAGTCAATGAGCAAGGATTATCTATACTGTATGATTGTGTTTAGAGCCCTGTGGTTATACATCTTCCTTGCTGTTTATTTACTGCCTTGTTTTACCTTTTGAAAGCTTTATTTCTGTTAATCCTGGAGTTAAAATCATTCTTCTGCTGCATCATACAAACAAGAGGGGACTCGCTTAATTTTTTCAACAAGCAAAATACAAGTCAGAGTTGCCATTGTTCGGCTTTCCAGATTTTTCAATGATGGCTGTTCTTTTGCTTAAACATCTTTAAATGATTCAAGCCTATGTAAGTGTTTCAGAGTGCAACAAATACATCCCCCTAATTTCTAACTTTTAAATCTCGTATCTGTTGTGCATTCTGATTTTGTTATTAGCATATGCAAAGAAACTTGGCCAAAATATCTCCCCAAACATAATTTTTTTTCTGTCTTGTGCACAGTGAAGTACTAAAGCATGTTTTTTTGTAAAATAAATAGCACTGTAATGAATACACACTATATTGATCACATCAAACAGCTTCAAACTTGCTTTTTCCAGATGAGCATCCCAGTAAGCATTCATTTTGTATATGTAGTGGAACATAAACATATTTGATTTATATATAAGCATTGTGTGCATGTGTGTATACATATATGTATATGTCCATGGAGGTAAGTACTAAATTAAAATTAGAAATATACATTTGTCAAACCTGCTACATTAGATTCCAACTTATTTAGGATATCAGATTTCTTTTACTTATTTTCTGGAACACTCTGCTATTGAGTAAAAACAAGTCTATCTCTTCCCTTTCGCAAACTTCTTGCAAAGGGGAGGAAATACAATTGTCCTTTGCTGTGTGGGATTATCCGAATAAGCCCTTGAAGTCTCTTTGTATATGTCAGATGTGAGTAATGGAGATACTAGTCTGTAAATGTTTAATCTACCAAGCATAAGAAAATGATCAACAACTTCAGCTCTGGTGCCTTAGCCTTATAAACCTAGCTGTGTAAAGGAGCCAACTGCTGAGTATGGCATTTGTGTACAATTAGTACCCTGGTGACCATAAGCATTTTACTTATTGTATGTTGTTAAGGTAATACACTTAAAATAAAATTATTTTTATACATCAAATTGTTCCATTTTAAATATACTGGTACAAGTTCGAATGGAATTTATAAATGTCATGTTATACCAATATATCATACATCTACTAGGAAGTTAATGTGCATACCCTGTATTGCAGAAAATTATCCTTGTAGCATGCTTCTAGAGTCTAGACTGTTGTCAGGTTTGGGAGTTGATTATTGGGTGTAAGGTGAGTTTGAGTGTATTGTGTTCTCCTTTCTGAATAGACAATTCTAATCAGTGAGGGATCAAGGACCCAACTTCTGCCCCTTTTTGTTTAATATCTATATGAGACTGCTGGGTGGTTCACTGGTTCATAATTCAGTCTTATCAATATGCAAATCATACCAAGTTGTACCTATAGACCCCAGGCTGGCTAACTGATGCCATCAGTGCCCTGGACTAGTGCCTAGAGCTGTGCGGGCCTTGGATCGGAAAGAACAGACTTCGATTCAATCTTGCCAAGCTTGAGCCGCTATGGGTTTTTAGGCCCCTTACATCTGATGTTGTAGATGGGATTGTACTTCCCAATCTGGAGATCCTTCAGACTCAAAGAGCAGTGGCAGCTATGGCCAAGAGCACATTTGTACATCTTCATTTGGAGTTCTAGTTGTAACCATTCCCTGGATCAGGTAGCCTTCCAGACAATCGCTCTTGTTCTAGTCATCTCATTGTTGGATTGTAACAATATGCTGCATGTGGATCTGTCCTTGAAGATCACTCAGAAACTACTGCTGGTCCATAGTAGTAGTGTAGGCTGCACTAATAGTAGTGCAGGCAATGTTGGATAGTGTTGGTACTTAGATCTGGCCCACAGAGACACCTTGGAAATAGCAATGGTTGGATTTCTTGCTTTCTAGCTAGTCTTTAGATCTTTGGCTCTGCTTTTAAGCACAGCTGAACCTCCCTTAGGACTGAAGGTTCTATTATTCAGTACAGACTCACGGCAAGCAAATTTGAGAGACTGAGCTAGCCGATGGCAGATAGATAGATCACTGAATGATTCTGTGATTCTATGAGCAACTCAATCTGCCTGCTTTGCCTGATTTTGGGTAAAAGTTGCTCTTTTTTTATAAAAAATTCAATATTTATATAAATATTTATAATATTTACATACAAACCATGCCCAGCCAGTCACATGACCATCAAGCCACACCCACAAATTAGGCCACACCCACAGAACCAGTTAGTGGTCCCTGGAATCTAAAATTATGAGTTTGGTGGTCCCTGAGGTCCAAAAGGTTGGCGACCCCTGGGGTAGGGTGTTTTTAGAATTCTGATTGATTGGCTAATATGTGCTTTATTCAGATATTTGTTTTTATTTGTGTTTATTTTAAGTGTAAGCCTCCCAGAGTTGTTCTGAAACCAAGCAGCTTCTAAAGAAATAAATAAAGTATTGTGTTAAGTTGGTTATTTAGTTAATCAGATGGTAATATTTATCTTTTGCTCTTTTTAGCCGTAGGGGCGCAAGCAAAGATATCTTTCACTAAAGAGCCATATTCTCAGGATGCGTTGCATGGTCGTGGTGCCATTTTGCGCTGTGAAGTGAAAGACCCCACAGACATTGAATTTGAATGGTTACAGAATGGGGAATCTATTCAGGACACTGAACGGCGTTTCAAGGAAGGGAGCAATCTTCAGTTTGCATCTATCGATCGTCAGCAAGATGGCGGGAACTTCCAATGTGTTGCCAGGAATTTAGTTACTGGAGAAGAAGCTCGGACAACAAATGCATCTTTCAACATAAAATGTGAGCATTATCTTTGTTATTAACTTATTTTGATGTTTCATACACCTGTCAAAATGGAGAGAAACAAATGTGTTCTTTAAATAAGCCAACTTGACTTCTGCAGCAAATGCACTCATGCACCAGGAAGCATTGGTTAATCATAACTCTCTAGTATCTGCATATGAAAAATACTGGTTTGGATGGGCTTCAGAATCCTTTTGTGGTAAAACTTGAAAGGAGCATTGTTCATGAAGAATATAGTCTATTTACCATTTCATAGTCAATGTCTTTTCAGTAATAGGCAGTTAATGAAGACAGTGCTAGTAATAAAGTACAAATATAAGGTTTGATACATGTCAGATGTTACTAAACTATATGCTTAAATTAAAAGGGCACCATTTACATAACTGTAATTAATATGTAATTTTAAAAAAATCAAAAGGATGGAACCCATAAAGTAAAAGCAGAAAATGCATGAAAATATATAAAATATTTATGGACAGAACAACTCAAAGAAAAGTATTGTTTATTTTATTTATTATATTTTTATCTAATAAAAGTAACTCAAGGTGGCGAGCATACATAATACCCCTTCTTCCTTTTATTTCCCCCCACAATATCAACACTCTGAGGTGGGCTGGCCTGAGAGAGAGTGACTGGCCTGAAGTCATGCAGCCAGCTTTCATGCCTAAGAACTTGTCTCTGGGTTTCTAGGCCGTACCTTAACCACCACACCAAACTGGCTCAGATCTGTTTTCTTGTACTAACTTTAAAATTGCATTTAACTGCTTACACTACTACTATGGGCCAGCAGTAGTTTCTGAGTGATCTTCAAGGACAGATCAACATACAGTTCTAATGTTGACTAATAATAATGTAATATATGTGTAAGAAGAAGGGATTTCCCATTTTTTTTTACCTGGAATTCTGGCACTGTAACTACTTGCAAACCAATACACAAATATTCTGAATGTTATGATACATATTCAGATATGTGCCTTAAATTAGTTTGGAGCTGGAGTTCTTTCATGTATATTACAGATATACTTAAGGCTTATTCATAATAGTCATTATTATATTAATAAATTAAATTCAAAAATATATTTAACTTATAGCTAGAGAAAGAAAAATTGGAGAAACTGTTGTTCGTCCTCAAGACAGCAAAAGCTGTTATAAAATAATATGTCTTCTGTTTTGGTCTGATCCAGAATTTTCTCAGAAGATGCATATTAAAGTAACCTTGTGGAGGATGTAAACATCTTAATTTAATCAGAGTCTGGATGCTGCCTGACAGCTTTTAGCTACTGAAAGAATGTGTGCTATAGATAAAATATATAAATGTCATGATGTCCAACTGCAGATCTTTCTCAATGGCAGGCAGTAATTTTAGAATACTGTTGCATCTTTTAGATTTTAAAATAATGTTGTGTATGGCTTTATTTTCAGTAACGCAGAGTATCTGAAAACCAAGCTCCTAACTTGGGCTGAGTCAGCTCTTTGAGTCAGATCAGTGTTACATTTACTGTTAATTCCATTCTTTCTTTAGGGTGAGCTAAGCTAAAAAAGAATCATGGGAGATTTTCAAAGATCCAGACATAAGCAAATGAGTCAGTTCTGCATCTTAGCTGTCAGTTGGGTTTAGCACTCAAGCTGTAAATCCTCCTACCTGGTATAGTTAACATTTGTCTTTCTCTACTCTTTTTTCTCCAGTGCCTTTATTCTTTATTCCTCAAAATTGTAAGGAATATGGTAACCCATTTAATAGTTAGCTGTGTTTTTGAAATGTCATCCCATTGACTATATATTAACTTTCACCCGATAGCTCTTATTTCATATTGTGACAGGAGAAAGTCAGCCTTGGGGATGTTCTAGGACTCAGATGATTATCCCCCCAAAAGAGCAACTACAACAACTGCCAAATACATTGATCAATATTGGTATTGCCAACAGATCCTAAAGCTCATTTCATCTCTCACTATGCTAGGGAAATACATATTGTTTTTGTTTAGCATATGGTTAATTTCTCTTCTGTTATCATCATAGTTTTCTGTTTGCAAATGCTAAATAGGAAAGATTGCATTTTATCTGATTCCTTCTCTGTAAGGATTTCTTTAACAGTTACATAAATACTTTTTTATAGTACCATGTAAAGTTATAGACAGGCAGTAATGTTACCATTTATGTAAGCAAGAGCAATACAAGTTACAGCAAAACAAATAATTCACTTGATTTTGCTTTTACAGTGCCAGGCATGTGCAGTCACGCCAGGGTGAAAACAATTTTGTACTTCTATAATGACTGATGATTTCCAAACACAAAAGGGCTGTGGTCTCAAACTGACTAATTTTCACTGTATTTTTGAAAGGGATTGAAACAGGAAAAGTTGTCTTGAAGAATCCTGTCAGAGTGGAGGATATACAAAGTTCTTCTCCAGTAACGTTGCATTGTCATATTGATGGGCACCCACGGTGAGTCCCTACTTTGAAGGATTCGTGCTTATTTTGGGTAACTTTTCCTCCTCCATTCATTAGTATAGCTTATATCTTCAATAAAATCTTAGCTGAATTTGAGTTGTTTATGCTCTGGTCACCTCCCACATCTGCAACACACTTGACGGGGCTACCCTTGAAGAGTATTTGGAAGCTAACGACACTGCTGGTGGTGCTAGTCTACTTCCTGGTCCAATTCAAGGTGTTATCACCTTTAAAACCCATTTTGGCATGGTCCAGGTATCTGAGGAACAGTTTTGCCCCAGTGGGATTGGCCCCTCTCATTCACTCCAGCAGAAGAGGGCTACATTGGGTTATATCTGCCAAAGAACTTTGGCTGGTGGGATCCAGCAGAAGATCCTTTTCTGCTGTAACCCCCCTCCTTCCCAAATATTCCCCTGTCAGAAGTGAGGTTGGCCTCCACCCATCTGGTCTTCAGGAAGAGCCTTAAAACCTGACTGTGCGGACTGGCCTGGTGCCCCAGTAGCAATGCTCTGTGCTACAGGTGGCCGAAGAGAAGATCCCCATCCCCATGTCACCTATCTTCTTGGCTTTTAATCTTTAATATTTCATCATTTTAATTTTTTGTATTTTTATCTTGTTAGCATTTTGCGGCAACAGTGAAATGGGCTGCATATAAATTTCATTAATTAAATAATTACATGCTTTGAAGAGTTGATTAGCGCAATCCTGAACATGAAAAAAGGAGGCAGTAGCCCCTCTGATACCTGAATGCCCTTTGCTAATGAGAAGATGACACAGGTTGGGAATGCACAAGGTTATTGTTTAACGCAATGTTTGCTAAAAGTTTTGTTCTACATCTATTAATTTTCATTAAGATACCCACATCCACATCATAGATTTTGGTACAAAGAGGTGGTGTATTTATTAGTTGTTTGCTAAGTAATTGCTCTTTTCAGGATGCTGAGCTTTTTAATTGTCTGTGTTTCATAGCCCAACAAGTCAGTGGTTCCGAGATGGTACCCAAATTTCAGACGATCGTACAATTTACTCAGTAAACAATAAGGAGCGGACATTGACCTTTAAGAGTGCCAGCCCAGATGATAATGGCATTTATTACTGTTGTGCTCGGAATGCTGTGGGCACTGTATGCAGCAGAAACAACTTCACCCTCAGTATTATAGGTAATTGGCATTTGTGTTCTTACAAATGTCTAAACTTAAGAAAGTCTCAAGTGTTTTTGTGTTATATATGCTTCATGTTGTTAACCTGTAGATTCAAGCGGGTTCTGCCTTGTTTTATTTGGGACCATTTCCTTCAGTTTAGTCTCTCTCCTATCACTTCTCAGTCCTTTTTTGGCTATAAGAAAGGCTGGAATTCCAACTTATACAGCCAAATTTTCTCATTTTAAATGTATTGGTCAACTGGCTGGTTTAGAAAGCTTGATGCCATGAAACTAACCAATTTCTTTCTGGATGAATCATGTAGTTAAAACTGCAATTGAAAGAACCCAGCTCTTGTAATTCTGTAGCCTCTATGGTTGGGAATTTCCTTCCCAATGGCTGCTACTATCAGGAAAGCCTTATTGTGTATTAAAGCTGTATGGACAGTGGCATAGCATAAATCTGTTCTTGTTGCATGGTAAGGGCATGCTCGGGGGAGATTAAGAGTGGCTTGGTTTTTTGTTGGCTCTGAGGTGGGAGGGGAACATGGCAAAGCAGGCATGTAAATGTGATTTTCTTTCCATTGGAAGAAAAATGTTGATTTGAAAGAGAGAAGCCAGATGATGAATTGATTGATTCTACTCCTTTCCCCTGTCATAGATGAAAGTTTCCCTCACCCAGTGATTGTTCCTGAGAACCAAATTGTCAATAAAAATGAGGAGGCTATGTTCCATTGCAAGTTCCAGGCTGTGCCGCCACCCACCCAAGAATGGCTATTTGAGGATGACTCCCCAATTCAAAATCGGAGCAGGCAAGTAGCTCATTTAAAAATGGAAGACTGTGGGGAAAGAAGGTAACATGGCAGCTATATTTTCTTGAAATAAAAATGAATTGCTATTATTTTTTGGCATCTGTCATGCTTCTTTTTGTTACTATGGGCAAGGCTTTTAGGATTGGCTCAACAGTGGTGCTTTCAATCACATATTTGGCAGAAAGATGAATCTGCTGGTGGCCAGAATGGTTTCTAGTTTTTAAAAATTACCCAGCATTGCTTATTTATCGCTTTATCACCAATCAGTTATCTATATCAGTAAATACTTTGATGAAGGTTGTCAGAATAGTGAATAGAGCTACTTTATGGAGGCATCTGTCAATGCTTTAAGTCTTTTTATTGTATCAGCTCAGTACATGTTTTCTCCCTTTTCTTTCAAAGGACCATCATATTTTCCAATGGTTCTTTACTAGTAACTCAGGTGAAACCACGCAGTGTTGGAGTCTATAAATGTGTTGGCCGTGGACAGAAAGGAAAACCTGTAATCCTGGAGGCAACCCTACAATTAGCAGGTATGGGCTTGTATCTCTGAGCGATTTTGTGGAGTTTGGTAAGTTTTGGGCTGAAAGTTCTTAGTTTTACCATATTTTCAGGATGGAAAGAGCTGGCTACCAAGGAATTTGGGTATCATAGAAATGATAAATTGTTGGATATTGTCATATTCAGACATGTAATTAAGGCTTATCCTGTTGTCCAAATCACCTATCAACATTGCTGGATTCTAAAATGTACATTCTGTTTTTTCCCCAGAAATTGGAGATTTTTCTCAAGTACTTGACCCCAAAATTGTCATAGCCAATAAAGAGCAACGTGTAACCTGTGTGGCTCCTCGTGGAATCCCTGAACCCCATATCTGGTGGGAGAGAAACAATGTTCGTATCCCCACTACTGGGAGAGTTCACCAAGCAGCAGGGGACCTTGTCTTCACCCCTATTGTAGAAAAGGATACTGGAATATATACTTGCCATGCAGTGAACAAGGCTGGAGAAAAAAAACAAAATCTTTCCATTACAGTAGCAAGTAAGCTTGGTTCCATTATGAATATGTTCGAGAGAACAGAAAGTGCAGTGAATTTTCAATATTCTTTGAGTTGGGAGGGTAGTTAAAGAGAATGAAAAATTCACTCTAAAACTTTTGAAGAGAACTTGGCAATCAGGAGGGACATGGTTCTCAAAGCTAAATGAACCTGATGCTGCAACTTGGATTTATGGTCTTCATCATTCTGTCAATTTGGCTTAGGACTTTCTTTCAAGAAAGAAATGAAAGCATTTGTTCAGCAGGCCAGTATTAGATGGCATGTGATGCATACCAGAATCTTCTGCTAGTGAGTCTTAATTCTGATTAGTAATCTTTCTTTTCCTGCTATCACTTTCCAGCAAAACCAGAATGGGTGGAAAAGCCCAAGGACAGTCAGCTAGAGGAGAGTAAACCAGGATACCTTCATTGTCTCAGTAAAGCCTCTCTCAAGCCCACCGTCAACTGGTTTCGTAACAGCATTCCTATTTCAGAGGTAAATTATTGAAGATCTTTTACTGTCTGGTGGAACAAGTTGTCTAGTTATTTTTCTGCTTAATCTTCACTCCTTTTTGTTACACTTTTAAGGCACCTCAGGTTTCCTCTCCTATTAACACAGTTCTCATAGAAGCTTCCATTATATTGAGAGTATGACTTTTCTGTCTATATTGTACTGTAAATTCTCTTGATTTAACATCATTTTTCTGTATTTGGCATTGAGCTATGCCTTTCTCTAAATCATAAGGAACCCTGGTGATGCAGTGGTTAGAATGCAGTATTGCAAGATAAAACTGCCACAGCGTGGAGTTCGATTCTGATGGGTTCGAGGTTGATTCAACCTTTTATTCTTTTGATGTTGGTAAAATGGAGGGGGGCAGATTTTTTTTTTGGGGGCGGGGGGCAATATGCTGACATTGTAAACTGCCCAGAAAGTGCTATAAAGCACTATGAATGGGGCGAGATATAAGTCTAAACACTATTGCTAAATCTAGCATTCTATTAATTTTCACACAGACCCATGTGAATGTGCCTCCTCCTGATCTTTCTCAATTGTAGTTTTCTCAAAATGCCCAGGGAAGATGTGTAGGCTGAGCTTTGCTTCAAGGAATGTTTTTGAAAGAGAGTTATAATAGTAGACAGGGCTTCTCTGAATATGTCTGTCTAGCTGTAGCTGTTCCTTGGAGCATGTTCCAATTCAAAGAGTCTGTTCTTCTGGTTGGCTGGTGCTTTTCCAAGACAGAAAGTTCTTCTGTTGCTGAAGTTGATGGAGAATAAATGATGAGAGTTGCACATGATTTTCTCTTCTGTTTTCGAATAAAAGCAATAGAGAATTCTGGGAAAATACAATTGATAGACACGAAACCTATCAGCACATGTGTGGATATATCTAGGACTGTATTTAGCTTAAGATACATTCATGTGTATCAAATATGTTGTTGTTTGGGATGGGGTAAATGTGTACCCACAGGAAAGCCAGTCCACACACACATTTCGTTGTCACCAATTGAAAAAAAGTCACTAGTGGTGTTGCCCCATTCAGTTTCTATTCTCTCTCACATACATGCATATTCATTTAAACAAGTGTGTGGTCCTGCAGTTAACAGTGGAATATGTCCTGTGGTTTTATAGATCAGATTCCACTGGCTTAATCCCATTATGCAATTAAAACCCTTTCATAAAACTATAACAAAAGGGAGATGAACTTAAGCATCTGACACAGTGCTTAAAAAGCAATCATTGCAAGTCTCCATTTTAATTATCTTCTTTTTCTGTGTATGAGATACATCTGAAAATGGAGTCTTATTCTTGCAGACAAGAACTGACTAGAACCTAATTGCAGAGAGGAAAGTGTGCTGGGTAGGAACCAGACACTTATGAAGGCACTTTTTAGCATTCTGTTTCAGGTCAAAAGGCTGTAGACTGGATTAATACTAGTCTGCCTATAAAGCAGAATTTCAAGTTTTCTGTGTTTCACTTTTTGTGTGCTAATATAAGGATTTGATATTTGAGAGTCTTTTAATTATTTAAATTTTGCATTCCCTATTGTGAGATGTGTGAAAGCTGCTTTAAATCAACAGCTACAGTCTCCTACCCACTAGGAACAACTTGAGCATATAGCATGTACCAAAAGCACTTTGTAGTTGTGTTGTTCTTGATGTAGAAGCTCAAAGTAGTCATGCTTTATGTCTTCACTGGGCAGGATTCCCGCTTTGAAATTGCTGAGAATGGGACACTACGTATTAACAGTGTGGAAGTGTATGATGGAACAATATTCAAGTGTGTAACCAGCACTCCAGCAGGAAGTATTGAAGAACAAGTCCGTGTACATGTTCTGGGTATGTGCTAAGTATAAGGCCTTTGCTTATTGCATTTGAGGTTATGTCTATGTGTATTTGTTAGTTCAACACCAAACCATATAACATGGAAACATTTGCAATATATAAGTATAAAATACAAAATATAAAAAGACAACAAAGGACCATAACAAAGCAACCAAAAGGGATCCTTCCTTAACTGGCCCCTTGTGGTTGAGGGAAAAGCCAGCTCTTCACAACTTTCCTAAAGACAATCAAGTGTTGGAGCCTGTCATATATTTCGGGGAGGGAAGAGATCGTTCCCAAGTACAAGGGCAACCACAGAAAAGGGAAACTTCCAAAGTCCAATAAGATGACAAGATTTAAAAGAAGATACCTGGAGCTTGGCTGTTATGTTTGGCTCTTATATTCCTAATGCTGCCTTGAAACTGAGAGTCTTTATAGACCTTGAAATTTCTCTTGGCCATACTCACATTTCTGTAATCCATGGAAAGAACACTTCCTTGCAGAAACTTTTTAGGAATGTATTCTTTAGGTGCTTTACTTGTCTCTTGAAGCCTCTGACAAATGCAATTTCATTTCAGAAAAGCTGAAGTTTACTCCTCCTCCTCAACCCCTGCAGTGTGTTGAATTTGATAAAGAAGTCACTATTTCCTGCTCAGCTACAGGGCGAGAAAAGCCTGCAATCCATTGGATTAAAACCGGTACAATCTAAACATTAAAAGTTATGGGTGGGGTTCCATGTTACACAATGTTTGCTTTTTGCAATAGATTTAATGACAAGAGGCACCTTTAACTTCTGCTTTGGAAAGAAGTCCAATTGAATTGCCTTTTAGATTTGCTTTTTTTTTTTTTTTTTGGTAAATTTTATTTGAGTTTTCACAAAGAGAAAAAAAAAATACAAATAAAACATCTTTTTTGAAAGTAGCGTAATCCCAGGTTACATTTCTTCATACAGACACAAATTCAGGTTCATGCTCATTTTTATATTCTATTCCATATCTTATTACTATTTTACATTTTCTGCATAGCTTCTCCCCTCTTTTAATTTTCTCAATTTTATTTTAATTATCTCAATTCAAATCATTGTATTTATATTTTTTGTCTGACTTGTTTCAATTATCTATTATCTTTTCTCATTAAACAAAATTTCTCCTGTAGTTACTGATTGGAGTATGACGCCTTTATATCTTTTCCCTAAAGTTGTAACGTTCAATATAATACATAACTTCCATTCGGATTCTGCTTGGTACATTCTTAAAATACACACTGTATTCTTAAAAAAAGAAAAAAATATAAATGTATATAATTAAAACAACATTCCATTCCAATTCAATTCTATCATTAATATTAATATTCATTAAAGTCTTAACATCTTTAACATTACTTTTCAATTAAATATCATACTTCTATGGGAACAATTATAAGCTTTCCATAGTTAATTTCCCCCCCTTCACTTATATTTTATAAAACATTAACTAATTAAAATGTTCCCGTTCCTTCCTAATTCAATTTTCTCATTTATTTTATTTCACTTATTTTATTCACAAACATTTCACTAAATTACACTAACTATTTTATCCCTCATTTTAATCATACGTTGTTTCCAATTTTCTAAAGTTATTTCTATTACTAATATAACAATACAATCTTATGTACCTTTACAGAATCCCTTTTTCAGTTAGATTTTCACCCATTATCTCTAAATAGGTCCTGTTTTTCTATATCTTGCTCCGGTCCTTTGTAACTTCTTTTCCTTTCCTTCTTCCCTCTCTTCTTCTCTCTCCCCTTTTTACCCCCTTGTCTCTCTACCTCTATTTCTCTCTTCTGTATTCCCCTTTTCTGTTGCTTTCCAGTATTATACTTATTTTTTGAATTATTTTTCTTTTCTTTGGTTGTTTTTTTAAGTCTTAAATTCTCCATTCTCTTCCCCCCCTTTCCTTTTTCTTCCCCACATAGAATTGCTTGTTCATTAAAGATGGCTTCTTCTTTGTCCCAGTCTTCTTGTTGCGCAGTCTTTTCTTGTTGTTTCTCATAGTTCCAAATCTCCATTTCTAAGAATTGAAAAATGAAGCCAAAAGAACCCTTCCCTTCTTGTGCATCTTCTTTGTACTTTTTAAGTTCCATTTTCAATTCATCCAGAAGTGGTGCCATTGTATAAATTTTTAAACAACCACCCGATTGATTTTAGTCATTCAAATATAATAACCAAGAATCCAAAGATCACCAAATAATCCAAATACATGCAAGCTGTTTCTTTTTTGCTCTTTTTTTTCACTTTCTCTTCCTGGGGTTACTATTTAGTTGCAAACTTTCAGTTAAAATGTATCTTTTAGAAGTCTTGTTGAAGTTTTACTGTAGATTCTTTTTAATTCCAGGCAGTCTCCTCCCTCTTCCAGATCCTGCCCTTATTCTTTTTCTCTCCCTTCCTGCTTATGAAAAAGAAAATTATTAATGTCCAGAAATCTTTATTATCCCTTTGGCATTTTGTTTTATTTTCAACTTAATTGCCTATTGATGTCAAAGCGGATTTTTCCGATTTCTTATTTAAGTCTCTTAGTTGTCAGTATAGGGAAGGAGAGAGAAGAAGAAAAAAGCCAAACCTTTCCCTTTTCACTTTCCTTCGCTGCTTCCGACTCTTCTTTGGGAGCGATGTTATTTTTTGTAAGTTTAAATTCCAGGGTACCTTAGTTGTTGCTTTTAAAATTTAACCCGGTCAGCCAAAACTTTCACTTCTTATCTTCCTCCTGCACATTCTTTTCCGGTCGAGTTCTCCTTTGTGGTGGCCATTTCTGACCACCGCTACAACCGCCTTCGGGAAAGGGAGTAATGGCCAGCTGACGAGGAGAGATGTGGCTCTCCTCAACCCTGCTGGCGGTCTCCCCCCTCTTCACCACCTCTACGGGGTGGCTTAGCCCCGAAACCAGCCTGCTCGGGGCGCTCCAGCGGGGAGCCCAGACAGAAACTGCGCACAATCGCGGATTTCTGTCTGTCGCCGAAGCCCGTCAAACCAGAAGTCCTTTTAGATTTGCTTTTTATCTTTTATTAATGTAGTTTTGAAATAAAATACTTTCCTACATCTATTCTATGAACTAAATAGCTTTCTGCAACCTGGCATTCCACTGTCTGGGAATTGGGGAAGTTGTAATCCAAACTGGGTGACTGACACTGGATTAAGCATAATGAATCTGTTCAAGTCATTGCTTTCTATTTAGTGCACTCTGCTTCTTATGATCCCGTTTTGAATTTATTTATTTATTGTTTTGCTCCTGGCCAGATGGGGGAAACTTGCCAGCCTGGGTCAGTAACAATTCTGGAAACCTGCACTTTCATAAAGTGACACGAAGTGATGCTGGAAACTATACATGTATTGCTTCCAATGGTCCACAAGGAGAGATCAGAGCAACAATTCAACTGACAGTGGCAGGTAAACTTTGGGTGATAGAACTCCATGTATCACTAACATGATTAGCAATATGAGTGACCTGTTTAATTCTCTACAATGGTCTTCAGTCCATTTATTTCTTTTCATATTACAGGTAGTCCTTGACTTACAACCATTTGTTTAGGGACCATTCAAAGTTATAATGGCACTGAAAAAAGTGACTTATGACGTTTTTCACACTTATGACAGTTGTAGCATCCTCATGATCACATAATCAAAATTCGGATGCTTGGCAAACTGGTTCATATATATGATAGTTGCAGTGTCCAGGAGTCATGTAATCACCTTTTGCGACCTTCTGATGAACAAATTCAATGGGGAAGCCAGATTCATTTAACAACCATGTTACTAACTTAACAACTGCAGTGATTCACTTAACAACTGTGACAAGAAAGGTCATAAAATGAGGCAAAAGTAACTTAACTGTCTCGCTCAGTAACATAAATTTTGGGCTCAACTGTGATCGTAAGTTGAGGACTACCTGTACCATAATGTATATGTGTGGTATATGCTCAATCTGTAAATGAAATGTTCCTATCTCTAAATGTGAAGAGAAGAGGCTTAAATGACTGTTAAGATATCTCAGGTAATAAAATACATGGGGAATATTTGGGATGAAGAGCATCTTTGTGAGCCTTGATGATAAAATGTGGGAAAATGGTTTTCTCTCCTGCTACCACTATCTGATAATATGGTGAGTGTAACAGTCTCTGCTAGCTTGATGTTTGGGCAAGGTGTTCTTCAAAGACAGCTGGTCTCTCCTCAACAGTACCAAGAAACACCAGAGTCTAGTGGTGTGTAAATAATTTCATTTTCTCCTTTTAGTGTTTATAAGCTTTAAACTGAGGCCAGATGACACAACCGTATATCCAGGACACACAGCCATGTTTCAGTGTCAAGCTGTGGGTGACCCATTGCCACAAATCCAGTGGAAAGGAAAGGATAAGATTCTGGATCATGATGAATTTTCACCCAGGTATGGCTCTTTTCCGCCTCCCCCCCCCTTTGGCTGATTAGCTTACTTAAAATGTTAAATGAATAAATAAATGTCTGAGAAAACGAGTGTGTAGCTATACACACATGCATTAATTCAGGAAACTATAAAGAGTTTAAAGTTATTTTTGGAGCCTGGCTCAATTTTCAGTGTTCTGAAGGTTACAGCATTTGCCTTTGCTCAGGAGAAGCTTCATATTTTTATTTCAAACACATGTTTTCAGAATATACTTGCAAATAGTTGGAGAGGCCTACAACAAGCATAGGCTGCAATTTAAACAGCTTCAAATACAAATTTGTTTTCAAACTTAGATCTGTAGCACTTTTTTTCTGATTTCCTTTGTATATTATTTCTGTCAGAAAATATATGGAAATATGGAGCAAATATGTGTATAGACTGCAGAGTAGAATATATGAGGAAAGGAAGGATTCCTATTATTAGAATCTCACAGTATCTCAGTCAGTATCGTGGATAACCATCAGAGAATGACCATTGTCAGCCATTAGGATTAGAAAAGCCATACTTTTAGGAAAAATGGGAGAGGTGGCTTGGAATATCTGAATTTTATATGGGGGTTATTGTAAAGTTTTGAAAAATAAGATTACAGTGCTGTATAGGTATATACCGTATTTTTTTGTACCGTAAGACAGTGGTCCCCAACCTTTTTGTACCAGGGACCAGTTTCAAGCACAAATACTTTCTCAAGGACCGGGGGAAGAAGAATCCGAGTTTGGTGGTTTGTTTGCAGATGTTTCATTACCTGACTAGGTAACATCTGATGTTGTTACCTAGTCGGGTAATAAAACGTCTGCCAGCAAACTCACCAAGTTCGAGGCGCCTCGGCCCTGCCTCCCTCAGCCCCATCCCTCAGGTGTCTCCCTCCCTCCCTCAGGTGTCTGCCTCGTTCCTCTCTCAGTCGCTCTCTCGCTGCTCCACCAGCCCAGGAAGAAACTGCTTCAAAGAAGCTGGGGTGGGTGGCTTTCCTGTCGCCGCAGCTCCTCCGAAGCACCCGTTTACCCCACCCGCCCGCCCGCACGGTTCAACCCAGTGCTCCGTTCTGCCTGCCTGCCTGCCTGCCTGCCTTTGTTTGAGCAGCTTCGGCTGATAAAAAGAGCGAATAGTTATTATTCTCAGCCGAAGCTGCTCCCAAACAACCAGGCAGGCAGAACGGGCACTAAATTGAAGCGCGTGCCGGGCGGGCGGGGGTAAGCGGGCGCTTCGGGAGGAGCTGCGGCGACAGGAAAAGCCACCACCCCGGCTTCTTTTGAAGCAGTTTCTTCCTGGGCTGGTGGAGCAGCGAGAGAGCGACTGAGAGAGGAAACCGAGGCGGGAGGAAAGCCGAAGCCGCTGAGCCAGAGAGCAGGACAGGCTTTGGTTGCTTCCTCCCTCCCCTTCTTTCATTTGTGTCCTTGATCCCGATCCCAGCAGCATTCACCCCGGCGAAGAAAGCCGCCATTTTTTTTATTTTTTTTATTTGCGGCCGGTACAGAGTGCTCCACGGCCCGGTGGTTGAGGACCCCTGCCGTAAGACACTCGAGACCATAAGAGCGCTCCTAGCTTTGGGGAGGAAAACAAGAAAAAAAATCTGCCTCTGCCTCCCAGCAATTTGCCTCCTTGCAGCAAACAGCCTGGTCAGCTTCAGCACAGCCTGATTTAGCACAAGCAGCTGATTGGCGGTTGGATCGATCTCCCGTAATACCACCAATCAGCGGTTCCAGGCTGCAGAGATTGCCGCCTACCACCTTTGTGCGCCCCATTTTTGGCCCGCTCCAGGCGGCAGGGATTGCCTCCGATCGCCGCCACTGCCATTTGATGGCGAGAGGAAGTGGCGGCAATCCCCACCGCCTGGAACGGGCCGAAAATGGGACATGTAGTGGCTGGAAATGGGTGTGTGGAAACCGAAAATGGGATGTGCAGTGGCTGAAAAAGAGGTGTGCGGAGGCAGCAATGATCCCCGCAGCCTGGAACAGCTGATCAGTGGTATTTCAGGAGGCTGATCCAACTGCCAATCAGCTGTTCATGCTAAATCTGTGCTGAAGCTGACCAGGCTGTTTGCTGTTTGCTGCGAGGAGGCAAATTTCTGGGAGGCAGAGGCCAAAGGGTGGGGGCCCGCCAGCGGGCAGGGCTTCGGCAACATTTGCTCTATAAGATGCACAGACATTTCCACCAACTTTTTTTGGGGGGAAGTGTGTCTTATAGTGCGAAAAATACGGTATGTTATTCATTATATGTTATGTATGTGTGTATCTGTTGATACAGCATTTCCCAAGTTAAGAACAAGTTCCATTCTCTAACTCTGTCTTTAACCCAAATTTGTAGTTGGATTGGTACTTGTACTTACAAACACGGTGCCTGTTAATAAAAATGGCAGGTGGTGTGCTCCCTGAGTTCCTAAAAGCTGCCCAATGCTTTTAGGAACTGCTGAAGCCAAACATTTTTAATATGTAGCTCATGTTCATCGGTTTTCAGCAGTTCCTGAAAGCGGCGCACAGCTTTAGCACTTTGTCAGCTTGAGGAAGGAGAATTCCATCCATCATATTTGGTAATAGGCATCCCGTTTGTATCTAGGGTTTTCCTTAAGTCGGACTGGTCCTTAACCTGTGGACTCCCTGAATCCATAATACATAATTTAGCATCTAAAAATTCTAGCTTTTACATTGTTTTTTAGACATTTTTACTTGAAAAAATGTAGACAGTGACGTTGTTCAGTGGAAAAATAGAATGAATGATGTAAACGATACACAAATACTGTATATTGAACTTATGAAATATATGCAAGTGGCAGAAATACATGCATAAACATTTGTATAGCAACCTGTAATATCCTTAAAATTCATGCAGTTGCAGCAGCCAGTATGAAATGCAAGTTCTATAAATAAGACCTCATAAAGAGAGCACAAGAGAATGTATTTCAGGGAGAGAAGTTAAGCAGCAACCATAAGAGCACCCTAGAAAACCACATCATCATTGCCAGAGTATTTTTGTCTATTCATTCTCTCTTCCCCTTTTCCTATCTTTAATGTGTAGGTTTTGCTCTTGAACTGCTGTTCTTTAAAGGAAGCTCTTTCTTCTGTTTTAATCACCTTCAGGCCTTAACAGATAACAGATAATCAGAGTTGGAAGGGACCTTATAGGTCATCTAGTCCAACCCCCTGCCCAAGCAGGAGATCCTATACCATTTCTGACAAATAGCAATCCACTCTCTTGAAAGTCCCACAACTTCCAAGGGCAAGGTGTTCCATTGCTTGATTGTTCTCACTGTCAAAAAGTTTCTCCTTATTTCCATGTGAAATCTCTGCTTGTTCAGTTTCCATCCATTATTCCTTGTCTGGCCTACAGGTGCTTTAGAAAATTGATTGATCCCTTCCTCTCTGTGGCAGCTCCTCAAATATTGGAAGACTACTATCATGTCTCCCCATGTCCTCTTCACTAGACTAGCCAAGCCCAGTTCCTGTCACCGTTCTTCATATGTTTTAGTCTCCAGTCCCTGAATCATCCTGGTTGCTCTTCTCTGTACTTTTTCTAGAGTCTCAACATCTTTTTTATAATGTGGTGACCAAAACTGGATGCAGTACTCTAGGTGTGGTCTTACTAAGGCTTTATAGTGGTATCAATACCAGTGGTGGGATTCCAGTTTTTTTACTACCGGTTCTATGGGCGTGGCTTGGTGGGTGTGGCAGGGGAAGGATATTGTAAAATCTCCAGTCGGAGGTGATATTTGCCGGTTCTCCGAACCATTCAAAATTTCCGCTACTGGTTCTCCAGAACTGGTCGGAACTTGCTGAATACCACCTCTGATCAGTACCTCACTTGATCTTGATAGTATCCTTCTGTTAATGCAACTTAGGGTTGCATTAGCTTTTTTGACTGCTGTTGCACACTGCTGGCTCATATTTAGCTGGTTGTCCACTAAGACTCCCAAGATCTGTCTCACAGTTACTGCTATTAAGCCTTTTACATCTCCTGTTTGCAGTTCCTTCTCCACCTCATGTTTTGTGAAAAAAAGTTCTCTCTCTAGCTTCCGGCACAACTCTTCCCAGAATCTCACACAATAGATGAACAATTAATTGCTCTGTCTCATTGCTTTTCCATTACTGTCTCCTGTATGAAGCCATAACTAGTATTTACAGTTGATCAAACATTAGGCAGATGCTTCTTGAAAATGCCTCAAAGTGCTGCATCATGGATGTGTTGACACAGAAAAAACAACAACATGTGCCTCACATGTTGTATGCTTTTCAACCTCTGTTGCTCCCCCCCAAATTGTGATGCTTGAAGTTTTGTACTTAAAACTTTGGAGAGCACAGAACATTGAAATGGTAATCATTGTGCAAAATAAATCACATTTGTGGGAAAGTTTGGAGATTGGAATTTATAGAATAGATTAGATCCATTGTTTGGACACAGAGCTGGAACTCAAGATTTTAAGCTACATGTAGGGAGAGAAGAATTAGAAATGTAGAAAGGGGTGTGGCAAAGGAGACCTTGCTCCCTATTTGTATGTGTGTGTGTGTGTGTGTGTGTGTAAGCCTGCCGTGTTCCTCTGCTGAGGCCGCCTGTGTCCTTGAGGTGCTTTGTGTGTTAAAACCACAGGCTGCATCTGCAGCTGGGAACGTCCCCTGCATCCTTCAGCATCTCCTCGTGGTCTTGCTATTCTCCCACCTAAATAAATATGATGACCACCTCCCAAAAAAGAAATGTAGAAATAATTTCATTTTCAAGCTGATGAGGCTTCTTTTAAAAAGTCTTCAGAGTTTTGGATTTCCGGTTTGAGCTTCTTTGGCGACAGACCGAAACCTTGTCTCTCTGAGGCTTCGATCTGTGCTTGCCGCTGGAGCACCCTGAGCCGGCTGGTTTCGGGGCTAAGTCACCCCGTAGAGGTGGTGAAGAGGGGGGAGACTGCCTGCAGGGTTGCACATCTCTCCTCCCCAGCTGGCCATTACTCCCTTTCTCGAAGGCGGTTGTAGCGGTGGTCAGAAATGGCCACCACAAAGAAGAACTCGACCGGAAAAGAATGTGCAGGAGGAAGATAAGAAGAGAAAGTTTTGGTTGACCGGGTCAAACAGCAAAAGCAACAAATAAGGTACCCTGGAATTTAAACTTAACAACATTGTTCCCAAAGAAGATTTTGAAGCTGCGAAGGAGAGAGAGAAGGGAAAGGATTAGGTTTTTTTCTTCCCTTCCTTATACTGACAGCTAAGAGACTTAAGCAAGAAACTGAAAAAAAATCCACTTTGACATTAATAGGCATCTAAGCTGAAAATAAAAGTCAAAGGGATAAATAAAGATTTCTGGACATTTAAAAGTTTTTAAACGCTGGAAAGGAGAAAATAATAATAATAGAAGGGCAGGATCTGGAAAAATGGAGAAGACTGCCTGGAATTAAGGAATGGAACTGTAATTAAAAGGAACTTACAGTGAAATTTTAACAAGATTCCTCAAAGATACGTTTTAATGGAAACTTGGTAATAAAATAATAGAACCCCAGGAAGAGAAAGTGGAAAAAAGAAGCAAGTAGAAACAGCCTTGGATTATTTGGATTACTTGGTGATTTTTGGTTTTTGCATCTAGATGACTAAAATTAACTGAGTGGTTGTTTAAAAGTTTTTAAAATGGTATCACTCTTAGAAGAACTGAAAACAGAACTTAAAAATGGAAAGAAGACGCACAAGAAGGGAGAAGTTATTTTGGCTTCGTGTTTCAATTCTTAGAAATGGAGATCTGGAACTATGAGAAGCAACAAGAAAAACTTGCAGAACAAGAAGATTGGGACAAAGAAGAAGCCATCTTTAATGATCAAATAATTTTAAGTGGGGGGGAAAAAGAAAAGGGGGGAAAGAGAGAGAAAGGTTTAAGATTAATAAAAACAACCAAAAAGAAGAACAATTTGAAAGATAATATTAGAAAGCAACCGAAGAGGGGATTACAGATGAGAGAGTTAGAAGTAGAGAGGCGAGGGGTAAAAAGGGGAGGGAGAAGAAGAGGGGGAAGAAGGCAAGGAAAAGAAGTTGTAAAAGACAGAAACAAGAAATGGAGAAACAGGGAAAAGATATAAGGATTGTAACCATAAGTTTGTTTAGAGATAATGGGTGAAACTTTAATTGTAAAAGGGATTCTGCAAAGGTACATAAGATAGCTTTGTTATATTACAAATAGAAATAACTTTAGAAAATATGATGATGGATAAAATATTTATTGTAATGCAGTGGGATGTTTGTTAATAAATAAATGAATTAAAACGATTGAGAGAATTAAAAGGGAACATTTTTAATTATTAGTAATGATTTATAAAAATATAAGTGAGAAATATGGGAAAAAAAGAATTAACTATGGAAAGTTTATAAGTGTCCCCAAGGAAGTATGATATTCAATTGAAAAGAAATGTTAAAGATGTTAAGATTTTAATGCATATTAATGATAGAATTGAATTGGAATGGAATGTGTTTTATTTACATATATATATATATATATAATTTTTTCTTTTTAAGAATATAGTGTCTATTTTAAGAATGTACCAAGCAGAATTCGATTGGAAGTTATGTATTATATTGAATGCTGTAATCTTAAAGCTATACATTGAAGCTTAAATAAGAGCTTGAATGGATAAAATTAAAGGATATAAAGGTGTCATACTCTAATTGGTAACTACAGGGAAAAATGTGCTTAATAAGAAAAGATAATGTGAAATTGTAACAGGACAGACAAAAGTATAAATATAATGATTTGAATTGAGATCATTAAAACAAAGTTGAGAAAATTAGAAGAGGGGAAAGACTATGTAGAAAATATAAAATGGTAATAAGATATGGAATAGAATATAAAAATGAGCATGAAATTGAGTTTTGTGTCTGTATGAAGAAGTGATAACCTGGGACCATGCTATTTTCAAAAAAGATGTTTTATTTGTATTTTGTTTTTGTGAAAACCCAAATAAAATTTTCAAAAAAAGAAAAAAGTCTTCAGAGTTTCACTGCAGGTAGTCCTTGACTTAAGACTATACTGAGCCCAAAATTTCTGTTGCTAAGTGAGACAGTTTTGCCCCATTTTACGACCTTTTTCGCCACAGTTGTTAAATTAGTAACACGGTTGTTAAGTGAAACTGGTTTTTCCATTGACTACTTGTCAAAAGATCACAAGAGATGATAACATGACCCAAAACGCTGCAACTGTCATAAATATGAGGTGGTTGCCAAGCATCTGAATTTTGATCATGGGACCGTGGAGATGTTACAATGTCCATAAGTGTGAACGATGGTCATTTCACTTTTTTCAGTACTGTTGTAACTTCGAATGATCACTAAATGAACTGTTATAAGATGAGGACTACTTGTATCCTGTGAATGTTGTATAGTGATCATATCCTTTGGAAGTCTTGATAGGAAAAGCCGAGAAGGTTTACTGGATTGTTTTTCTTTTTACTCTGAAACACAAGAAACTATACGCTATTGCTTAGCACTGCATTCTTCTTTTTAAGTCTGTTTTTTTGGAAGAATTGTCATTTATCAGAAAATATAATTGGCTGCTGCATTTTGGTTTCAAACGAATGATTGCTTGCAGGGTGGCATATTTGGAAAAGATGGTTTGCCTGGCACAGGTCAATTAAAGTTACTGGCAGGCAAGATTATAGTTTAATTATATGAGCTTTCCCTACTGTTTGCTTGCTTTTACTTTGTTTGCAGGATCCAAATTATGACCAATGGCTCTCTAATAATATACGATGTCACTACTGCGGATTCTGGCAAATATACTTGCATTGCTGGCAACAGTTGCAACATAAAGCACCATGAGGCCTTTCTCCATGTTGTTGGTAAGGATTATAGGTTTGATGGTGATCGGGCTGTAGCATTTAGAATGCAAGAAGGTGATTCCTCTGTCATAAAATCAGCATCTCCCAAGTAAAGTTTCTGAGCTCTTCTAGAAAGGAGTCATAATTTCTGTACCTACATATTGTGGGTTTAGCATAGTACTATTATTGATTGTGGAATGAGGCCAGAATATTATACTAGACAAGCTGGAATTTAATTACGCCTAACACTTTTCCTAATTATTCAAAAATAAGAAGTTTCCACATTTTATTCTGTGTTTATATGTACCTCAGAGATTTGAAGGAGAGACATTTGCCAAGTGATTTTTATGCATTATAAGACAAAAACATGTCCAATTGTGTGGTGGTATGTACTTAGTCAGCATGTATATTTTAATAATTTGATGGCATATCTCATGTAAGGTTGGCATCTTATTTCCAGATTTACCACTTACCAACCAAGGGGGTGTACCCAACAACCATACCCCCTATAAAATGATTCAGACCATAGGACTATCTGTTGGTGCTGCAGTAGCATATATAATAATAGTGTTGGGCCTCATGTTCTACTGCAAGAAGAGGAGGAAAGCCAAGAGATTGAAGAAGCAGCCAGAAAGTGAAGAACCAGAGATGGAATGTCTGAATGGTAAGTTACAGGATCTTTTTCATGCTTTGAACAGAATGGTAGAGGTTTTTCATTCAGCTTAGGTTTCAGGGATAAAAGATGAATTAATTATTTGGTATGGCTGTTTATTATTATTATGAAGGTAAGAATTCAAATAGATCAAGTAATGCAATTCTGTAGTTTAAACTAACATATTGCATGGCCAGAGAAAATGTTTGAGGTTTTAAAAAGAACCTTGGAGGTCCAAAACAGAAGTTAAATGGAAACTGATGAAAGAGCAAAAGGAGTATCCTAAATGCATGTGATTGTCAGTTCATCCCAGTAATACTTTATATGATTTTTCAGAGCAGTTTAATATTCAGATGAAGAGTTTGGGTGGAGTTTATAGACCTGCTAATTTGTAGTAGATGCATCAGCCACAGTTTTCCCATGTTTGATTTTGAAAATAACTGGTTTCCAGAGTAAACTGTAAATTGTTCTTCTCTGGAAACACAAAATAAATTTAAAATAGCTTTAAATTCTTTTATTTGCAGGGCTGGCCATAATTGAAACTACATAATATTGATTGAGGGAGTGTCCCTTTAAATTATCCTTCAGTTTGGAAAGTGGTTAACGAACCAGGCTAGAGAGGAGAATGTGAGTTCTAGTCCCATCAGCCATGAAATCTAGCTGGGTGACCTTAGACCAGTCATAGCAATAGCAATAGCACTTAGATTTATATACTGCTTCATAGTACTTTACAGCCCTCTTTAAGTAGTTTACAGAGTCAGCATATTGGCCCCAACAGTTTTAGCCCTCATTTTACCCACCTCAGAAGGATGGAAGGCTGAGTCAACCTTGAGCCTGGTGGGATTTGAACTGCCAAATTGCAGGCAGCCGACAGTCAGCAGTAGCCTACAGTACTGCACTCTTAACCACTGCGCCACCGAGGCTCCGTCATTCTATCTCTCCCCCCCCTCATGGGGAGGGGTATTGTGTGGGAAATAGGAGAAGGGGGGAGTGCTATGTTTGCCACTTTGAGTTATTTATTAAAACAATAAAGGCAGGATAAATAAAGTAATATTGCTATGTGGATAGAAGATTAGCTGGATTTTTTTAAATTACTGCACCAGCCTTTCATATATTTTAGATGTTCCTGCAGTCTTTCTTGTAAAGGGCTAATTTGAGTAATTGGCCCTCTGAGATTCTAAGGGCTGTCCAGAATATTCTATTAGTTTATTGCTGGTAACCACAGTAACTACCTACTGCTATTAGAAATTGTGACAAAATTCTGACCTGACTACTGAAAATTCATGAAATAGCCACAAGAGGTCTCCAGCAGCTTTACGCACGTGGTAAAACAATAGCATTGGAGACTACTCAGAGTTCAAGCACACATTTAATGGGTGTTCTAAATCAGGGCTCTCCAACCTTGGCAACTTGAAGACATGTAGACTTCAACTCCCAGAATTCGTCAGCCAAGATGGCTGAGGAATTCTGGGAGTTGAAGTCTACAAGTCTTCAAGTTGCCAAGGTTGGAGACCCCTATTCTAAATCATATGTTTAGATGGCCCTCTAGTGACTAGAGTTAACTGATGTTAAGAATGGTAGTTTTGCAAATAAATACATTCTTACCTACTTGCTCTAAAATTATTTAAAGGATTTTTAATATAACAATAAATTTTCACCTACATTTATTGCAATTCATTTATTTTATTATACTTTAAGCCAAATTCTGAAAAGTAGTTATATCACCCAAACCAGATTTACAAATAATCCTTGACTTGCAATCATTTTTTTTAGCAACCATTTGAAATTAGGACAGCACTGAAAAGCATTCCTTGCAGCCATTGCACCATCCACATAGGTGCCTAAATATGATCCCAGCTTGGCAAATGTCTGGTATTTATGGGTCATGTTATTGCTATTTGTGTTCTTCCCAGCCGGCTTCCAACAAGAAAAGTTAATGCTGGGAAGCAAGCAGGGAAGGTCAAAACACAATCATGAGATGTCTGACTTAACAACTGCACTGATTCACTGAAGGACTGCAGAAAAAATAATAATTGGGTGCAGTCACATAATGCCTTGATTAATACTAAATTTTCTGGTTCTCAAGGTGGTCATACATTGAGGACTACCTAAGTGCTATTTATAAAGATTAAGAAACATATCAACATATCAAAATAAACTTTTCTGGATGACATGAACTGACATGAACTGAAGAAGTAATGGCTATGTCCACTGTTGGTATCCAAGTTGGGCGTTGAGGTGGATTAGAGAATGAAGAAGTGGGATAGGTAACCTGGTACCTCTAGGTACCCATGTACTCACCCCCAGGCACATTTCTTGCTCCCTGCTAGATTTCCTGTTTTATTTGACCTTGGAGTTAAATTAAAAATAAAAAGGAAGCTTCTATGCTGGAAAATAGAGCACTAACCTCTAGCATAATTATTTATAGGAATGTTTTAGGACCCACAAAGATCAGGTTTCTCTGAAATCTGCCTTAGCTTTTAATGCTCTACATTTTACAATCAATACTTCGTTTCAGGAGGATCATTAGCATGGAGCTTTTAAATTCCAAACATATGACACATCCCGGGAAGACTTTGGCAAAATTTAAAAAAAAACACATTTTCTTTCAGGGGGCACTTTGCTGCAAAATGGACAGACTACTGCTGAGATTCAAGAAGAGGTGGCTCTGACAAATATTGGCAACAGTTCTGCAGTCAACAAGAGGCACAGTACTAGTGATAAAATGCACTTCTCTCGGTCTAGCCTGCAGACAATCACTCCTCTGGGTATGCAGTCATTCTACTTCATATTTGCTTGCAGTACACATTCTGACCTCTCTTCTCTTGTTCCCAGCAATCCAGAATGTACTGTGATCTGAAGTGGGATGTCTATGGCTTTTCTGTCACTCCTCTAATTTTCTTTCCATCATCAGTTGTTTAACACTCTTGGGTCTATCCCAGTTCTATATTTTTATCGAATTATTTAAATGTATATGCAAATGAAATAAATTGTTCTGGCCTTGCTTTATTAAATTATGCATAGATATATCATGGATATAATCTTGGAAGGGACATTTTCCCTATATGGGACAAAAGGGAAAATGCCTTCTGTTGTGCTCACTGTTGGAAGAGTTTCAATTTATATTAAAAATCTCCAGTTACTTCAGAGTTGTTTTACTGATTACTTAATACCACACCACACATTTTCATTTTGCATTCTTCAGGCAGCTTTTGGAAAGTGTCTTTGCCTTGTAAGCAGTTAGGTATTGACTGATTAATCTAAACAGAGCTTAATCCCTAAATTTCTATGGGTCTAAGGAGATCACTTAAAAAATACTAAACAGAGTAGTGATCTGTAGTAATTTAAGTTGTACATATTTAGGTTTGGTTACATGCTGGTTTATAATTAAGCATAAGAACTGGCAGTTAAGTCAGATATACCATGGAAGAGATGGTATCTAAGAAGGAAATTAAAGATGTATAATGGGGGGTACCACTCAAATATTGGAAGATGCTGTTTCAAATATTCAGGATGCTGAATGAGAACAGAAAAAGGCAGCCAAGTTCTGTAGCACTTTGTTTTATTTCTTGCTGAAATAAGGCTTAATATATAAATGTTGATCTTTAAAAACCTTTCCACCCCTCACCCCCAAATTCCCAGCACTTAGTATTCCCACTCATTTCCAAGCACTGTGGGTAGTATTGATTCCTTCAAATTCAAATCAGTCTTGTTCTACTTCAGTAATTGCAGCCAAATGCTGCTTTTATACTTTGCCATATTTTTTCTTCAAACATCTATATATTTTCCATTTGGAAACATTTCAAATACAGCTGTCCATTTAGTCACTATTTTATAGCAATGTATTATATCCTCACTGTCAATTGATTCTTATTTCTGCCTTGTATTCATTATTAGATGGCAGAGTCATTTTAACAATATAGATAGTTATTATAATTGGACTCAAACTTTAACTTTTGAAAGCATAATCACTACTTATGTAGTATTCTTCTGTATACATTACATCACTACATTTTAAATAAATATATTAATTTATATTATAGTGTCTGTGCTATTCTGTTGTTCTATAGAATCATTTAAGTACCTTATATAAATTACTGTTAATTTTTATCCCCAAATTCTTAAACTTAAAATTTTATCTGTGTGATAGTCCTCAACTTACTACATTTCCCTCACTAAACAGTACGGCCATAAAGCATAATTGCATTGCTTAAATGCCACAGTCATAAATGCCAAAACAATGAGTCACTAAGGAAGCTGAGGAAGTTGTAAATTCCAGGAGCGATAGGTGGAGGTGTGTGCAGAATCAGAAGAGGTGTTGGGTAAATTGGGGAGGGTGCAGGAGAGGCACCGTGTGGATCAGGCTGTGCATGATAGGCCAGAACTCTGAGAACTAGTCGTAGCCACCATTCATTCAATGCTGTCATTGACTATGAACAGTTATGGAAGCAATTGAGTACTACCAGTATTGTTATATGTGTTATGAATGTAAGTCACCTAACAGCTATTTGGGTTGGAAATATATAAACCAGGATAGACATTTTAAAACTGTATCTTTAAGAAAATGCAAAAGTATAATTAGGTGTGGTTTCTCAAACGGCCGTAAGATGGAGCCAGAAACCTGGGTTGTTCAGTCTTAGTCTCAGAAGAAGTCTCTGTGAATCTCTGTTTCCTTCTGTATTGCTGTTCCTCCATTTTTCCCAATTGACTGATATTCCTGGATTTGATGTAAGTCTGATACTGAGCTGTTTTTGACACTGGACTTTGTTATTGGATTATCCCTGGACTAAAAACTGACTGATCTTACCTGTGAATGACTTTAGACTGTGTTTTGAACTTTGCTTAAACCTTTATTGAAAGTAAAAAAACCTACATTTACTGTACAGTGTATCTATGTGCTGTGTGTGTATTATTCAAACACTACTCTCAAATACGTCTCCCTGTATGTGCTCATTCTCCTAACAGGGAATTATCTCAACAATATGATTTTATAGCTCATTATATTCTAGTCAGTTTCTGTGCTATATAAGCTGCATTGATGTTCAGCAACTTAAATGTCACTTCTTTTGTTTTGCTGGTTCGTGAGTGAAATCAGATGACTGATTGATTGACCAACATTTCTATTCTATTACCTACAGCCATCAGAAACAAAAAACAATTTAAGAGGCTACACTTCTAAAGCATCAAATGTATAGCCAATGGGTTCTCTTAGGTCCATTTTTGTCATTACAAACACAAAATATATTTGTGTCATCCAAAACTATCCATGACTCCCCAATAGATAAATGGGGTGGGGGGCAGTTGGGGGAGTAGGTGTCAGCATCATACTCAGCCAACTCTGAAATTTTCTTTGCAGCTCATGGCCTCAAATTTTTCAACAATATCCAAATCTATATTGTACTGTATTCTGTGTGTACTATAGAGATGGCTAGCAAAGCTGCTTTATTTTTATTTTTTTAGGGAAAGGTGAATTTGGAGATGTTTTCCTGGCTAAGGCAAAAGGCATTGAGGACAATGACACTGAAGTGCTTGTTTTAGTCAAGAGTCTTCAGTCAAGGGACGAACAACTGCAGTTGGCCTTCAGGCAAGAATCTGAGATGTTTGGCAAACTGAACCACAGCAACGTGGTGCGATTGCTTGGCTTATGCCGGGAAGCAGAGCCTCACTATATGATCTTGGAATATGTGGACTTGGTAAGAAATCTGATCAAATATTCAATTGCTGTAGCCGTGGTTTTTTTTTGTCTGTTTGTTTCTTTTTTAACAAGTATACAAGGCTGAAGCCGTATACACTTTATTTACTGTTAAGAGAAGACCTGTTGATTGAAATAAGTACAATAATGGATGCAGAGCTCTTGAGTAAACCTGTGTCAGTTTTGCTGTGGTTAATGAACTGATTATGCTTCTTACTCTTTACTTTGGAGACAAAAGCCAATGGGTTTATATGGAAATTCCACCCCTTTAGATTGGAGGCTGAGGAAGCTGATCACTGGAAGGGACCTATATTGAATATTTATTTATTTCTCAATTTCAATTAATTCACTCAGGCAATTTACAGCAAAAACATAAAAATATTCATGATAAGGAACAATAAAACATCTATAGTAACACAACTCAAGCAGTAGCAATAGTACTTAACTTATATATGGTGTTACAGTGCTTTACAACCCTCTCTAAGCAAGTTTACAGAGTCAGCATAGACAACATTCAAACATCCCTGGTAGGCTTAAAAACACAATATTTTAAAATTTAAGACATGAACCATTACCAAAAAGCATGATGGTATGCATTCTATAGGGAAAAAGCTCTATGGAATAGCTCCATATCTAATTGATTCCCGAATCTTGGCTGGGCTAGGTTGGTTGAGTAGGGAAAACTGAATATTGGCCCTGTTTCAGAAAGACATTTATGCCCAGAAGTCTCAAAAATCATTGTCCTTGGTAACAAATACAGAGTTTTCAATGGTGAATGCTGACCTATTCCCCCATCATCAGTCCTGGCTTCAACCCAAAAGCTGGGAGAAGCAGATCTTGAATAAGGCAACTTTGTCTTCACCCAACTAGCTCTTGAGAATGCAGGCTAACTCTGCCTGCTGATCCACTACTGAATACTGTATGAACGTGGTGTTATTGCAGACAATCCTGGTATTTATTATTAGCATCTTAAAATTATTTTATGTGATCAAAAGAGAATAAGAGATAAGATGAATTGGTCTGGCTTCTTTTTGTCTTAGTATACTTCTAAATAGTTCTGAAGAGCTTTATTTCCTTTCTGCTAGGGAGATCTGAAGCAGTTCCTGAGGATTTCCACAACTAAAGATGAGAACCTCAAACCCCAGCCCATTAGCACGAAACAGAAGGTAAAATGGTACAATTGGAGAGTTAGTAGTATATGAATCTAAAGAAGGCTGTAATTGTAGAGAAAGGAGTGAGTTAATTTGAAAGACTCAATAATTATATCATCCAACTTGATGTGGCATTTAGGCTGCTGTGAAGATGCCTTATCTTCCAGTGTTGTTGCTAGGGCTATTTAAAAACAAGCCTGCATGTTGATTTTTTTATATAGAAAGTTGTTTACAGGTAGAATCTGGCTAATTGTAGATCCCAAATGGACAATTTGCAAGCCATTTTAGGTCTTGAAGTTCTGTTCTACAACCATCTATTAGTGACCTACAATATATTCATTTGTTTCTTTATTTAAAAAATAAAGCATATGGCCTTCCACCTGAGAGCACAACTCTGGGAAGCTCACAGTAATGAAACTACAAACCATAAACATAAAAAAAAAAAACCAGTGCCACAGTCATCTCCTAGGATGTTGCAGCAACTATCTGTAGGCTCCAGTCACTCTAGCTCACTGCCTGGGTGAAGAGCCAAGTTTGATGGCCTTCTAGATGTCTAAAAGGATGGAGTCTGCTGAAGAAGGATGTTCCACAAGACTGAGGCAGCTATGGAAAAAGACATGCTTTTTAAGCCCCTCTACATGGTAATATTTCAGGGGAGGAACCTGGACTGTACCTAAAGTGATGTAATGTGAGCAAACCTAGAGGTGCTCAACACTCTGCATGCTATTGCATTCTAGATCAGTTGTAGCTCTTCAAGGGAAGCCTCATGTTCAGCACATGGCAGCAATCTAAACAGGAAGTGATTATGGCACGAGTGACCATCAGCAAGGCCTCCCGGTCCAGAAAAGGGTAGAACTTTATAGGTCACTAGGCAATCCATTACAGAGATATTTACTTATCTAACAGATAAACAGAATGACTACATGTGTAGGAGAGAAATTGGCCAAATCAGGGGAGGAGTCAAGTGGGGATTTTGTCTAGAATTCCTACACAAGTTCAAGGAGGCAAAGTCCAACCCCCTCCCTTAAATGCCATTGAGTATTATCTATTCTCAGGTGCAAATTGTTAGTCTGAGTAGATTCTTCTGTATAGGCTTGAGCAATAAAGCAGCTAATTGACTCTTAAAGTGTGGGTCTGGTTGTTTGTATCTGACAACAGGTGGGCAAAAAGCAGTAGGAGTAGAAATGACTAACGAGTTTTCCCCCTTGACTTTCCTTGTGAGAATTGGCAAGGAGCATCAGAAATCCCAGTCATGAGATTATAGCTGATGGTGGTAGCTCAGTAGTGTTGCAGGGGCCACAACATTGCCAATACAACTGCTCTGAAAATCCTTGAAATTTTTAGTTCCACTGAAGCCCAGGTGTCAAACTCACCACATCACGTTGCCGTCACGTGACATTTTGCCATGTTTTTCCCCTTTGAGGTGCTGGGGTGGGCGTGGCCTCCATTTGATGCATCTAGCCCATGAGCCACCAGTTTGATACCCCTGCACTGGAGTAATGAATCCTAGATTTTGAACACATTCTTTAAGTTAGCCATTTGAGGTACATTGACTCAAAAGTGTTGCTCTGTGATGCCCAGGAGGCTTTTAGTACTATATAGATTTACCAGTATTCTTGAATTGAGCCTGGAAACACACTGATAACCAGTGCAACCTGGAGGCTAGAAGTGTAATGTATGTTGATCAAAGAGCATGCGTTTAGCACCAGTTATAGCTTCTGGATACTTTTCAGAGCAGTTCTATGTAGAGCATGTTACAGAAATTCATTTGGCAGATGACTAGAATATGAATGGTCAGGAGTACAGCCTCCCAGTTCAGGAATGGGCACAACTGGTGCACAACAGAAAGTTTGAAAAATCTCCTGGCCATGGCTACTACCTGGAGATGAGTCCAAGAGGACACCCAGATTGCACATTTAGTTATACTTTAATTAATTGTACTTGTAATGTAATCTTCTAATTGCAATGCAGTTACAATTACAGTTCTTTTTCCTAACTTTCATTTGAAGGAAAATGGCATTTAAAATAAAAATTTAAAAACCTTACATGTATATCTATGATTTGGAGTATTCACCTGAATAGATTTGCTTTAGGTTTAAAATTCCAGTCTGCAGAAATAAAGGATATTAAAAGAAATAAGAGTCTGCAGTTACTATTTCATTGATGTGTGTCCTTTCCAAATTGGCCCAGAGTTTGGAGAGGCAACATATATGTGGCCTGAAGCAACATTTAATATCTGGGAGAATGTTAGCTGCACAAATAAAACTAGTCTGTTCTTGATTTGGAGATAACCTTCCTGTTTTTAAAAACTTTGTTGAACCTCAGGTATTACAATTTTGTTTCCTGACTCAGTGGTAAAAAAATTATGCCACCAGTGATGCTGGTCAGAGGGGGCTCCAGGGACTGCAAAGAAGGGACTTAGGGGATCCTTATGGCAATAGGGAACTCATTCCTGTTCTAAGAAATTTTGCAAAATAGAAAATGCCTGTCCTTTACTCTCCCCGCTCCAGGCCAGTTCAGAGAATACTTAGCTTCACATAGAATGCTTCTTAAGCTTTTATGCATCTGGTATTTTTCAGTTATCTTTCTGCTGCCAAGTGGCACTGGGGATGGAACATCTCTCCAATAGCAGGTTTGTTCACAAAGACTTGGCGGCTCGGAACTGCCTGGTCAGTGCGCAAAGGCAGGTGAAGGTGGCAAAACTAAGTCTCAGCAAGGATGTTTACAACAGGTAAGATTGCTTAGATCTCTCTTAGAGGATGCTCCAAAGGCCATGTTTAGAAGATTTGGACAAAGCTGATTTATCCTTTGCCTTCTCCATGTTCAGCGAATACTATCACTACCACCAAGCCTGGATTCCACTTCGTTGGATGACCCCTGAAGCTGTCTTGGAGGATGAATTCTCCACAAAATCTGACGTGTGGTCCTTTGGGGTCGTCATGTGGGAAATATTTACATTGGGGGAATTGCCACATTCATCACTGGTGAATGAAGAGGTGCTAGCAGGTATATGAACCCTTACCAAGTTTTTCCTTATCTAGTGAAATATATATATATAGACTGGAGCAATCCTGGGCTATTGTAAAACAGCTTCTTTATTAAGTGGCTAGCCTACTATAAAAGAAGTAAAGGAAGGCTGGAAGGAGCTGCTCAGTCTGGTGTTCCACTTGGTTTCAGATTATGATTGAAGCTGCAACATTAAGTTAGAACATAGAATAATAGAGTCGGAGGGGACCTTGGAAGTCTTCTAGTCCCTACTGTTGAGTATTAATAACTCAATTAATTATTACTGTAATAATGCTTGAAATCAATCAGATGCATTTGATTAATTGAATCAAATGAGCTAACTTGCAGAATGCACTCAAAATCTGAAACTCATGACTCCTGTAGAATTGAAATTTGGCAAATTTTATAATTTTTTTATGATGTAAAAATCATAATAAAACATTGTATGACTTTATACAAAATGTCACAAAGCATTTCATGTGGTAAATTTCTGATGTTTGACTGCTATATAGTTCAACGGGCTATCTTCAAAGCAAATACATCTCTGAATATCTTCCTGAATTTTAATAACTTTTTCTAGTGAAGGCAGTATATTAGAAGTTCTGATCATTGTTGAAGGCCTTAAGGAATCTGGCAAGGAAATATCTCTAAAATAATGACCCAGTGGATCATAGGTTGTATAGTGTTTATCAAAAACTGCAAATAAGAAAAGAAAAAAGATCTTGTAAGGTGGAGGCCTGGACTGAAGCGGAATTCCTTGCTGAATGTGGGAAAAGAACCAAGCCTTCTCTTAAATGATGTCTATTTCAACATTTGCTTTCATCTTATATTAAAAAGAGTGCTTATTTCTTTTCTCACATGCACATTTAATCAGGGTGATAGCGCTCATAATTATGCTTATAACCTGTGGTCCTAATTAGGAATTATTAGCATACTTCTAAGTCCAAACTTTATTTTTACTAGTTGTTTTTATAAAGTAAATAAAGTAATAATCTTATTTTTTATGTAAAATAGGAACTTGATGATAAGTGTTGTTGCCTATATCACATGATACATTTTTGGGGGGTTAGAAAAAACAAGGCAGCCAGAAGAAAAAATTTGAACTGTTCTAAGCCTCTGACTTCTTGAATTTTGTCACACAACTACAGCTGATTAACAAATCTGTGAAAGCTTTATATTACTGCAAAAGCAAGCAAATAAAACATCCATATTGAATTATTTGTATTTTATAACATATACAACCTATTTATAGGTTGGATGATTCTTGAAAACTAATATAAAATGAAACAGCTACTTATCAGTGGGAACTGTTTCCCAGACAAGAATAGCAGTACCTCCTTCTGGAAGAGTAGGCATTTTTCCTACCATTGGAAGAACTGAAATCAGACCCAGCTTGGAAAAAGATTGATGTGCAGCTATGCATATTATTTATCCTAGCTCTTGCTACTGGTAAAGGAAACATGTTCAGCTTACAAAACTTTACTAGACAATTGTGCTACTGTTGTACTTTATTTAATAAAGAGATTTTATTACAATCTCTTCAATACAATTTCAGACAGGATGGAAAAAGAGGAAAGGTGAATGGGATGGAATTGGAAGAGATAATTGACGAAAAGACAGCATTGTTCCTCTTAGCATTTTGATTTAATAAATCTTCTAAAACACAGATCTATTCTACGGAAAATTTAGATTTTAAAAAGAAAAATTATCACAAAATTATTAGATTATCTAAGCTGCTACTTGAAGGCAAATAATTAAGGAGCTGTACTGTTCCTGAAAGGTTCATTGTACTAGAAAAATAATAATGGGAAAGCAGTTCTTAACCTGTGCTTTCTTTTTCTCTGTTTAGGTTTACAGTCTGGGAAAATGAAGCTTCCCCACCCAGAGGGTTGTCCCTCCAAATGTTACAAGTTGATGCAGCGCTGTTGGGCCCAAAGCCCAAAGGACCGCCCATCTTTCAGCGAAATTGCTAACATGCTTGGAGAAAGCCCATCAGAAAGCAAGGCCTGAGTAGGAAACGCCCACCCTATTCAGAGGTTGGATGGGGATGAAATCTCGTTTTGGTGTTTTTTTGACTGTTACCGATTTTCAATGGGACCTAACAGAACCAAAAGGGACCAAGAACTTTTACACTGGTGGATGAAGGCTGTGGAGGTTTTTCTGAGATGTCTTCACCAGGCTGTGTTCTCTGTGCCTGACCAAGGCTGCATTCCTCCAGGGTCTACCTCTGGCTTCCACAGGATTAGATAAAAACATCTTAGAAATGAAGGGAATGCTGGGAACGACCATCTTAGGATAATTTCACAAGGAAAGCCTGTAACAAGTTTTTGGGACTTCTCTGTCTTGGCACATTTAACCTTTTCTTTACTTTTCAAATCCTTTCATGGAAAAGCACAAACAGGTTCCTTCTGGGAAGGGGTTTTGGTTTGGGGGTGGGGGTGGGGAAGAGCACATGCAAAGAATCATGCTGCTCAGTCATTAATATTTTTTGGCAGGAGGCATTAAGACAGCAGCAGAGAAACTAAACTTGACAACGCCTGTTGTTGCTTTTATAATTTTTGCAGTATCTGGATGTATCTTGTGAAGCAACCAAAAGTAGTGCTGTGCACAATAGCAGCCCCATTCCAAGCTCATCTTTTTTTTTGATCCTGCAATCATTTCTCACTTGACTGGAATCAGTAAACTTCGGACTGCAATTATTTTCATCTTGAAGAGAGCCAGTGATTTTTTTTCCCCCTTGATCTCTGCAAAGGAGATAAAGAGAATCTTTCTTAAGACAAGGAGGAAGCTGCATATTTATTGAACAATGCTTTATTTCTCCTGGTTACTGTCAAGTCTGCCAGGCCTTCTGCTGCCTCTTTACATGCCCAGAAAAAAGCAACAAACACTTAAGTGCCTGGCATATGAAGGAGACTTTCAGTAGCTTTCCTGATTATCTAATGCCGCTTTTTTATATGATTCTTTTGGGGCAATGTTTGTTTTTCTTACTTTTTTAAAGAAATGTTGACACTTTGCAGCCTCTTTTATATGCACACATACACACACACACACACACATATATATATATATATTATTGGAATTGCAGCCTAGAGTCAGTTTAGCTTCAGTTTGTTTGAGCAGAGCAGTAGAACAGCCAAGAGTTTTTTTTTTTTATAAAATAAAATACACTGCTTGCAATAAAGAGTCCCTCTCAAACATAAATTGCAAACTGTGTTTCTTTTCTGTATCTCTGAATAAAACCATCTAGAAACCCTAGAAAGGATTGTGGTATACAAGCAATAAATGCTATCATATTAAAGTTGCATGGACAGTCATAAATCAATTTTACTTCATATTCTTCTGAAATGCTTTTACTCATTGAATTTATCTCATGTTTTTCCATTGTCTGGGTTGATTCATGACTAATGCTATGGCATTATTCATATGTCATGAATAGAAAACAACCGAAACTCGTGGCTGAGTATTACTTGTGAACTTAGCAGTTATTTCTAAACTATTGTAATTTGGGTCTTTGGTGAAGACCATGTTATTCTTGAGATATAGCATCTGAGTTTCTTCATATGGCATATTCTCCCATTCCAAATTTGATCATTTAATATACAATGGGAATCTTTTTTAAAAAAATAAAAAGGCTAGTTCCATTACAGCTCTTTCCCAATACAGCACCATGATTAGTCTTAACAAATTCAGACCTCATCTGTTTGAATTTAAGAAACCTAAAAAAATAGTGTTTATTTGTATTTAATAACTTGGGAGATATGCTATACACAGCACTGAATACTATACTGCAATGTTTCTCAAACTTGGCAAATTGAAAACAGGTGGACCAATTCCCAGCCAGCCTTGAAGCCTGGGAATTCTGGGAGTGGCTGCCCATCTTCAAATTGCCACGATTAAGAAGTACTGCTATAAAATTACATTATAAAATTAATTCTTGTGGGGTGTAACCTTTATACAGTGACCATATTTTCATGGAAAGAGTAAAATGACAAACTTGAAAAAGGAATAAATCTGAAAAAAGTTCATAAGGATTAAAATGTTTATGTTTATAACTTTGCTTTACAAAGAAAATCAAAATGAAGAAAAAAACTTATAAAAACATGTATTCTAATAAAATATGTAAAGTCAAATAGTATATGTAAATTTATTTTAAAAAGACAATTCAGTTTCACATAATGTGAATGACTAAGCATTAAGTGGTACCATTTGTATGGTAAAAGTTAAATGACTATAACAAAGGATAAAAGTGAGTTTTTGAAAAAGAAATTTAAAGGACAGATTTCTGAAATAAAAGATTGTCCTTTATAGTAAAGGATGTATGGTCACTGTAAATGTCTAGGAGCTATATTCCAGAATAAAACAAAAAACAAGCTATAAAACTTACCTGCAATTTCTGAAGATTACGCAGGAGGACTGCATAATAAATTAATATTTATATACTGTATTGCCAGATAAGCACACCACCACACTCAATGTACATTAAAATAAAAGAAATGGCTGTTGGAAAAGATTCCTTCAGCTCTTAGTAATCCCTGCCTAAATTCATGTGTAGTAGAATTGGGCTCTTGCACAGACTTTTCAAGAACCTAAATTTAAGACTGCAGCCCTTCAGAATCTTACGCACAAAAGCTTAATTCTCTGTCTTCTGTTTTTCAGTCATGACAGCCATTTCCAGGATTCTTTTACGACATTATTTTATCGTGTTGCTGTTATTTCGCTATTCCATTGTTTTTGTTATGCTGGCTTTTTTTGAAGAAACCCACAGACATGATGACAAATTATCTGCTCTGAATGACTAAAACTGCTTCTTCTCTCCAAGTAGAGTATCAGGACTGAAAAAACTCCAATCACTTGAATCCAACTGCCAGTTTGCGAGAATTCACATTAAAGCCAACATCCTATTTAAACAAATTCAGTGAAAAGGAATTTATCATCTGCTTCAATAATTGAACTATTTTTGCCACAGGAAATGTTTTTTCAATAATCTGTAGCTGCAACTAGCTCCTCCTATCCATGCCTATTCTACATAGTGGCACTTGTCAGCAGCAGCCTCAGGGCTGGGCCTGAAGTAGAGGCCTAGGGCCTTTACGCAGTATTAGTCAGCTACCACTGCCACCAGGCATTGATGTCAGCATCAGTGCCACCACTGCCACTAAGAAATGCCACCTCAAACCCCATACCGCAGCCAGACACTCGAGCACCATTCTACCCAGTCTCAATTGTCCTCACAGCCCTGCACAGTTTAGTTTAGGACCTGCCATGCATTGCTTGCCTTCAGCTGTTTTTCTGCAGCTGCTGACAGGCCCATATAACCTCTTTGAGGTAGCTTTTCCCTTTATCAGGCCGCCTCACCGAGGCTGCTTCATGCCATTCTTCAAGCCAGCATCCAATTCTCGCAGAAGCCTCATCCCATACATTGCACACACCATTTTTTCTCCAAGTCATGTGATGTGGGGAATGAGGCTTCCAAAGTATCGTGAAAATACTGATGCCCACCATGCCAACATCTTCTCATTGGAAGAACTTCTTTGTCACCAAAGGATGCATTTGGAAGAGACAGTTGTTATTGTCTGGTGTTCTTTCTGAACTTGTTTGTAATAGGTTCATCATTGCTGTTTAAATGAGGAGCTCATTAGGTAGAGGGTACAAATTGCCAATCATGACCCTTCCTTTCGTAACAGCAGAAACTGTCAGTTTCTCCAGAGAATAGGAAGTCTTGATATTAAGGGCAGACTTTGGCCATGGTACAAACATCAGATATATTACATTGTGGAAGTTTTGCATTTGTCTCACTCTTTTTCTGTAGAGGTTTTGTTGCTTTTGGTGGGTACTGTTGTGTTCAGGAACTTTCACAGTAATTAGGGTTTGCCACATTCTCGGGTTGATCATCCCTTTCCTCTTCCATCTTTGTTTGACTCCTCATTCTGCCATCTTGACTCTTAATCTATGAACCTCACAACCCTGTGGATTGACTGACAAGCTTTCTTCAAAGCTCTGACGCTCTGACTTTTTCTGCTCACAGTTTTGAACTAAACTCTTTAAGGCAAACCTGTTAAAGTTTGGGGAAAACATGTCTTTCTATTGCATTTGTATGAGTGTTTGCACTTATTTGTTTACTTGATTGCTTGCTTACTTAACAGATGCTAGTGTGGGGGAGAGATATGACATACAGACTAGTTGTTACCGATGTTAAAGTACTGCAGGGATGTCTGAGTTCAAATTACCACTTGGTCACCAAATTCAGTGAATCCACTCTTTTATTTTCTCTTCTTTTTTGTATCTTCTGTGCAATGCTATTGCAAAGAAGTTTCCCATTTTTCTGCACAAAGCTCATCTCTGGGAAACTCTGAAGATATATTGAATTAGACATGCATTTTTCTAGTTTAATCAAACCACATGATTGTTAAGGTGTGTCAGGGCCTTATCTAATCATGTAATTCAAATATTATTTTGAATAAGTGTGAGATAGGAATTTCAAGGGAAGACATGAACAGAGCCACCTAACCTGCATTCTCTCTAAGCTGCAAATAAGCTAGGCATTCTAACCACATTTACATTCACAGTCCAACCAGATGAGTGTGATATACCATAAATGGAAAAAATAGGAGGGAATGAGATACACAAGAGCAGAAGATGCCTGAAGGCAAGGAGTAACTTTGTGAAGGTTTCAAAACTGTTTTGCAAATTAATTGAGCAGCAATACATACCAGCTGCTTTGCTTGCCTGAACTATCAGCCAGCCTAACCTGGGGCAGATTTCCTTCCCAACCTGCAGTAATTATGAGTTTGTCTGTGGTAGCTAAAACAAACAAGACAACTTCAACTGACTGCTAATGTGTGATGGAACTACACTGCTCAAAAAAATAAAAGGAACACAAAAATAAGACATCCGAATGAATGAAATATTCTTATTAAATACTTTGTTCATTACATAGTTGAATGTGCTGACAACAAAATCACACAAAAATTATCAATGGAAATCAAATTTAGCAACCCATGGAGGTCTGGATTTGGAGTTACACTCAAAATTAAAGTGGAAAAAAAACACTACAGGCTGATCCAACTTTGATGTAATGTCCTTCAAACAAGTCAAAATGAGGCTCAGTAGTGTGTGTGGCCTCCACGTGCTGTATGACCTCCCTACAATGCCTGGGCATGCTCCTGATGAGGTGGCGGATGGTCTTCTGAGGGATCTCCTCCCACACCTGGACTAAAGCATCTCCCAACTCCTGGACAGTCTGTGGTGCAACGTGGCGTTCGTGGATGGAGCGAGACATGATGTCCCAGATGTGCTCAATTGGATTCAGGTCTGAGGAACGTGTAGGCCAGTCCATAATATCAATGCCTTCGTCTTGAAGGAACTGCTGACACACTCCAGCCACGAGGTCTAGCATTGTTGTGCATTAGGAGGAACCCAGAGCGAACTGCACCAGCATATGGTCTCACAAGGGGGCTGAGGATCTCATCTTGGTACCTAATGGCAGTCAGGCTACCTCTGGCGAGCACATGGAGGGCTGTGCGGCCCTCTAAAGAAATGCCACCCCACACCATTACTGACCCACTGCCAAACCGGTCATGCTGGAGGATGTTGCAGGCAGAACGTTCTCCACGGCGTCTCCATACCCTGTCACGTCTGTCACATGTGCTCAGTGTGAACCTGCTTTCATCTGTGAAGAGCACAGGGCGCCAGTGGCAAATTTGCCAATCTTGGTGTTCTCTGGCAAATGCCAAACGTCCTGCACAGTGTTGGGCTGTAAGCACAATCCCCACCTGTGGATGTCGGGCCCTCATACCACCCTCGTGGAGTCTGTTTCTGACTGTTTGAGCAGCCACATGCACATTTGTGGCCTGCTGGAGGTCATTTTGCAGGGCTCTGGCAGTGCTCCTCCTGTCCCTCCTTGCACAAAGGCAGAGGTAGCGGTCCTGATGCTGATGTTGCCCTCCTACGTCCTCCTCCACGTCTCCTGATGTACTGGCCTGTCTCCTGGTAGCGCCTCCATGCTATGGACACTACGCTGACAGACACAGCAAACCTTCTTGCCACAGCTCATATTGATGTGCCATCCTGGATGAACTGCACTACCTGAGTCACTTGTGTGGGTTGTAGACTCCATCTCATGCTACCACTAGAGTAAAAGCACTGTCAGCATTCAAAAGTGACCAAACCATCAGCCAGAAAGCATAGGAACTGAGAAGTGGTCTGTGGTCACCACCTGCAGAACCACTCCTTTATTGGGGATGTCTTGCTAACTGCCTATGCTTTCCACCTGTTGTCTATTCCATTTGCACAACAGCATGTGAAATTGATTGTCAATCAGTGTTGCTACCTAAGTGGACAGTTTGATTTCACAGAAGTGTGATTGACTTGGAGTTACATTCTGTTGTTTAAGTGTTCCCTTTGTTTTTTTGAGCAGTGTATTTTATTGTGTAGCTCTATGACAAGAAAATGAATGAATGGTCTTGATGCATAACAAGAAACTCTATAGTTAGGCTGTCATTGCAGGATCCCCAAGTTTTTTTTCCTCTCAACCTATTATATACTTCTGATTCTAATTAATTTGAATTCACCATCTTTGAGAAGAACAGAGTTTACAGCAAGTGGGAGGCAATCCAATCTGAGCTGATGGTGACAGGGAAAAATCTTCCCTAGAGGCTTATTCTTGCTAAAATTGGTGGGTCAGCAGCAGTATTTCAACTGCTGTGAAGGTTCTGCATGATTGAAGCTCTCAAGTAGACACTCTTAATTCTGCCCATTGTCCCCTTCTAAGCAAAAGGAATGAAAAGCAATTGTTCCCTGTCTCCTAACATCAAAGACTGATGGAAAGAGGCCACACCTCATTACAGCTAAAGCCTTTTCAGCTTTCAAGACATGAGGACTTGGGGTGGGGTTCATTCATGAACTATCCTTCTGAACATGTCAATTTCATTCATTGAGCATAAAATGGATCTGGTATTAGTAAATCTAATGAAACAGAGGAAGGCAAGGACTTTGCCTTTATTTTAGGGCAATGAATTATTAAATTGACAAAGATGAATCCTGTAGAGTAATTATGCACCCTCTGAAATACTTCTTTTTTTGTCTATCTTAAACCAACTGTATAAACACCACTGATAGAATGATAAAATCGTATGAACTTTAGCAATCCTATATGTGAGTTTTTAGCCATAAACAAAATAAAACATAATTTAAATCAATTTAATATCAAGGGAAATGAACTTTGCAAGATGAGCTCTAAAGTCATTAGTTACACAGTCAAACAGGTACATTCAGTTCTATTTTGCATAGTCCCACCTCTTGATCTTGGGAAGAGTTAGAGCATCTATCAGCCTGGCCAGCTACAAAATCCCCTTCCCTTCCAATTTTCTTATGACTTCTTCAATAGAACTGGAGCTATCAGAGTCCATGTAGTTTCCCAAGTAACAGTTGAGAATGACTCTATGCTCAAAATAGTTGAAGAGGTGCTGGAACAAAATGACCATCACATTTTTAAATAGCAAATAAGCACCTCTGAGCATACTTTTATATGCTTCTTGTGAGTCCATCTTTTACCAATATTATATTTTAAAATGCTGACTTATTTAGTCTTGTGATAATTTAAATACGGGATCATTTTCTAATTTGTCTTCCCTTCTTCCTTTCCTTTCCTTTTTTCTTTCCCTGCCCTTTCTTGTTGCAAAAATCATGTTTTGGTGTTCTGGTAATTTATTCATCCCCAAAGACAGTAACTGCAAAGTTTTTTTTAAAAAAAGAGCAATAGGAGTTTGGGACAATGTCCCTCTATCAGCCATATACAGTAGGAAAATATATTTGAACTCCTTGGAAATGATATAGTTGGCTACATCACTAGGGAATTTATATTGGGAGTAAACAGCAGGCAGGTTAGGAAGCAAACTTTCTTGACTTCTTGTTAAAAATGTGGTATGAATGCCAGTGATGGTTGCTTGTAACTCAACATCAAAACTTTATGCTAAGGCTTTATATATAAGATGGGCAGCTTATTAAATAAAAAACAAATATCAAATCTTTACATTTGAATTTTACAGAATTATCTATGATTTTCTCCCTCTTTTCTTGCCATCCTTTCACCTAGTAAATCTAGATAATTTTTAATGTGATGAACTCCATAGATCAGGGGTGTCAAGCCCACGGGCCGGGATGCATCATACTCTGGCCACGCCCACTTGTTTTAGCGAAGGGGGAAAAAGTTGTGATATGTCACGTGATGTGAGTTTGACACCCCTGCCATAGATAATACATATTCAGAATCAACAATCAAACAGAAGATAATGGTGTTTTGGGAGCAGTTTTTCCACCTATACTTAAGGACAGAAAGGGTGCTAGAAGACAGACCCATGATAATAAGATAGTTAGGATAAGTTTTGTAACCTTCGTATTACTTACAACAAGCTGTTAATAAAATGGAAACTGAACAAACACAACCAACCTTAAAAAAGATATATGATGGAAAGACTAAGGATTCACCTATATCAGTGATCCCCAACCTTTTTTACGCCACGGCCCGGTATCCCCAACCTTTTTTATGGCGCGGCCCGGTACCGACATCAGCTGGGCGCCGCCATCTTGTTTTGATGAAAAAGTGCTTCCGGTGAGCTTTCTACCCGGAAAAGCTCACCGGAAGCACTTTTTCATCAAAACAAGATGGCGGCACCCAGCAAGCCAGCGGCCTGGTAGGACTTGTTCCACGGACCGGTACCAGTCCGCGGACCGGTGGTTGGGGACCCCTGACCTATATGACAAAGTCAGTTATTTGTAATCTTGTTCCCTAAGAATGGTAAATAAACCCCAAAACCGGGAGTCTGGTAGCCCCTTTTTTGAGTAACAATTTTTATTATCTTCTTCATCAGATGCATCATGATGAACTGTAGGTCAGAAAAGCTTATGCTTTAAAAAAAATTGCCTAGCCAGAAAAGGGGCTATCAGATTAGGCCTGATATTTTTACCACTATAGACTAAGACAGCTCTCCTCCTATAGATACTTCTCAAGTTACGACCATAATTGATCTTGGAAATTAAGGTCATAAGTTGTGAGAGTTATGACCACATGACTGATTCTATGCTGCAAATGGCCATAAAAGCCAGTTGGCAAGTGCCCAATCTTTGGGAGGGACATCAAAAGTTTGAAATCAGATGAGGTTTTGGAGGGGGTGTTATATATAAATACATACAAATTTAATAAAATAAATATTTGGTTTTGCTATTTTAAAACTTCTGCTTAATATTCTAATAAATGGAAATGTATAATTTTTCCTAGTTTCCAGGGAAGGATAGCTTAAAAAGTTATCTTGAAAGTTTCTGAAGGGTTTGATCCATTTAGCAACTATAATTCTCTCTTGATGTTGAATGCAATAGCTGAATATATTTCCCTAGCAATGGTAAAGTATATTCACCTTTTGTATGCAATACTGAGAGAGAATTATATTCAGCAGAGAGCCAGGCTAGAAACCAGGAGACTGAATTCTATTCCTGCCATAGGCATGAAAGCTGTTTGGCTGACCTTGGGCCAGTTATTAACTCGCAGCCCAACCTACCTCACAGAGTTGTTATGGGGAATAAGGAAGAGGAAGTTATTTGTAAAAATAATAAAATGGGATTAAAAAATATATGACATTTTATTGATGTGTTAATGCTCATGGTGGTTCAGAAGTACTGATACTTGTGTTGATCCATTTCTTTTTGTGGCTTTACTTCCATGATACCCTTTGCAAAAATATTCAGCTGCAGAGCCGAGAAGCATCATCTTTATTTCCCATCACATTGCTCTTGAATTGAGGTTTCAAAATCACTATTTTTATTTTGATATATTTACCTGTAATTAATTGAACCTGATTTATGAAATTAACCTGATTGTAGGTATTTATGCAATACTGTGAACTAAAGTATGTTAGACTTTTTGGCTATTTTTGGTTTCCTAGGTCACACAGACGCAGCTACTGTCATTTAAAAGCTGAAAAAGCTGCCATCTTGTATTCTGGATGGTGTATTTTAGGGTTGTCAGAAGCCACATTATTCATATAAACATGTTATAATTTGAAGGACACAGTACGTCTGAACATTAAATGAATTTGCAGTAGTGGAAAAAAGTAAAAATGGCACATATTCTAACTGCAAGTGCTTTGCAAACACAGCCCAGGAATGTACAGACATCTTCCAGTACAGAGGATAATGCCCAAATGATAAAGGTCAGTCACCAGACATAAAATAGTGAGTTGCAGAAAAGCAAGTTGTGATAAGTGTGCTAGATTTGGGCTGGGAAGATCCGAGTTTACATCCATGAAATAGCATCAGGTTTATTGATCAGCTTTAGACCATTCACTGTCTAATTTACATCCCATGATTATAATGATAATATAAAATAACACTCTCTCTTGGCAACCAAACTTTTCTGCCACTGAAGAAAAGGGGTCTTTAAAGTAGTGTTTCTCAAGATATGTGGACTTTTAAGTCCCAGAACTACGCAGATATGCATAGCTGGTGAATTCTGGGAGTTGAAGTCCACACATCTTAAAATTGCTGAGGCTGATGCTGCTCTAGATCTCTTTGCCAACCAGCCAGTTTTTTGTTTTTGTTCTTTTGCACCAGTCAGTTATTACTATTATCAAAAATGGATCTGTTTTGTGACTTTTGTGTTTTGTTGTTAGTTAGATGGTGCAACTGCATGGTGCACACCTTCACCTTGATACTACCAACTGATATTTTGCCAGGTTGTAGGTCAACTGCATTGATTTCCCGGGTACTTTTATTAATGTTAAAGAACAAGGAAAGCCTCTTCTCGAGCAAATGAGTTTGCAGCAAAATCCGCTCCTCCTTTAACACAGCAGAGGAAAGACTCCAAAGGGCGGGAGAGGGCAGTGTAGTCCCCATTCCTCCGCACACGGGCAAGAGAAAGACTAAGAGAAATCGAGCCTACCGCCCCTGTCCTATTGTCCCCAGTGATTAGTTCCTATTTCTTGTATTTAAACTTATGTTTATTCTTGTTTCAGTTGTATTATAAGCTTTGGACAAATAAATAAATAAAATAAAATAAACAGAAGGTTGTGGCAGTACAGAACCGGGAGAAGTAAATACACCTGAGGCGTACAAAAATGTTCAGGGTTAGCAGTTTCCTCCTCCCACAGGGAGGAACATTGATGTGCTGGGAAACTGATGGGATGCCAAAAGACCCCAGTCGCTGGGGAATACATAGTAGTGCAAATAAAGGGAACTCCCGACAGCCTATTTTTGCTTCTCGCCCTCCTTGCAGCCGACGCTTTGCCTCTACTACGGTACCGACCCGGGAGGGGGAGGAGTTGGATCGCCCCCTCGGCTGAGCTTGAACAGAGGCCCCCAAACTTGGCAACGTTAAGACTTGTGGACTTCAGCTCCCAGAATTCTCCAGCCAGCATAGCTGGCTGGAGAATTCTGGGAGTTGAAGTCCACAAGTCTTAACGTTGCCAAGTTTGGGGATCTCTGTTGTAACCGATCTGAATCTTATCTCCACCAAAGGGTGGCTCTGAGTTTCCTAACTCTTATTTACCTCCTAAATCGAGCAGAGCAGGGACACCCCTCCACCCAATCCTAATAACTCCAGCACGTGGGCCTCCAAAGCCAGAAGCGAGCCATCCCGCCCTCTCCCAAATAAGCCGTGAGGAGGAGGGCCGAGAGATATACGCCTGGCCTGAGATTCTTGCCAGTCCAAGGATTTGGGGGCTTTAGCGCCTTGTTTTCACCCCCACTTCCTCTCGGTGTGAGGGCCTCACCGGCACCTAACTTCCGCGAGATGCTCGGGCGCTCCCATTCCCTTTTCTTTTCAAATCGGCGGCGGCTTGAACCGCAGCATTTCCGGGAACGCCGCATTCCCTTGGCCAGTCCCAGAATCCGTCTGGCCTTCACACCGAGTTTGACCCAGACTTGTTGGGGGCGTGGGGCGCGGTGTCCGACCGTCTGCCAGCTCTCGGCTCTGAGATGTTTTGAACCTCCCCGACCTGGAGACTGGGACTACAATCCCTATTAACTTCGCGCCGGCCTAATTGACGGTTCTCTCTTGAAGCAGGGAGTCTCCAACCTTGGCCACTCTAAGCCTGGAGGACTTCAACTCCCAGAATTCCCCAGACAAGCATGGGGAATTCTGGGAGTTGAAGTCCCCCAGGCTTAAAGTGGCCAAGGTTGGCGACTTCCCTGCTCTGGAGAAAAAGGCCACAGGTTGGGGTCGTGTTCCGTTCTCTTCGGCTCATCGGATCTCTTCCTCCTTTCTTTCCCCCTCCCCACCTCCCCCGGTTCAGGACCGATCATTTGAGACTTTCGGGGCTCTCGTTTGAAAAACCAGCAGCGGGCTCCTTTCCCTTTAAGAGCTGCGCCTTGGGGGTGACGTCTCAACGAACGCAGCTCTTTTGGAATGTATGCAAATGAGCCCTTGTGTCTTCGACCAACGAGAACCCAAGCCCGGTCCCCTACAGCCAATGGCGTGCAAGCGCTGCTAGGGGGAGGCCAATAGATGCAAAGCGCCGGCTCTCACCATATAAGGAGCGCCCTCGCCATAAAAGGCAACATTGTATCGCTTTATATGGGGGAAAGATAGCGCGCGGGGGAGGGAGGGAGGGGTGTCCCGGGCCGGCGCGGATCCTGACTCCGGTGTGAGGCAGCGGCCAGGAAGGCGGGCGGAGGCTGGGTACAGGGCGAGGGGGCCGGGTCGGAGCAGCCGGCGCTCGGGCCCATGGCAGGGCCGGTGTGACCCCGACGCGTTAGCCCCACTTGGAAGGAAGAGGTGGCGGCATCCGGCACTATGTTACCCAGCCAGGCCGGGAACGGCGCTGCCGCCTTGGCCCGGAGCGCGGTCATGGGCATGGCGCGGACCTCCTCCGGGCGGCCAGGTGCCGGGCTTCCCCGTGGGGCGAACGGCGGCGGTGTTGCTGCTGCAGGAGTCCGCGGGCCCGGCAACGGGACAGGCCCGCCTAGCGGCCAGGGGACGATCGGCGGTCGCTTCGAGCGAGACCGGGATGTAAGCGCGGCGGCGGCGGCGGCGGCCAGCGGCAGCGAAGGCGATTCGGACTCGGCCGAAGATGAGGAGTTGGTGGGCGAGCGCCGCGGCATCAAGCGGACTTTGGGTGACATGGAACTGGGGGTGGGGGGCGGAGGCGGTGGCCGCGGCGGCAGCGGCCGGGGCTTACGGCGGAGTGAGCGGGGCCGTCAGCGGCGCCAAGCCCGGCAAGAAGACCCGCGGCCGGGTTAAGATCAAGATGGAATTTATCGACAACAAGCTGCGACGCTACACCACGTTCAGCAAGAGGAAGACGGGCATCATGAAGAAGGTAGACCGCGGTTGTTGGGCCGGGGTGGGGGGGGTGAAGCGGGGCTCCCTTCCAGGATGGCCGGAGAGGGCGATCGGAGTGGACGCGGGGGCTCTGAAAGGAAGAGGGGGCGGCAGGAGGAGGTCTTTTGCGTGCGAGAAAAGAAAGGGGTCCGGAGCCCAAAGCTGCCTCTCGGGATGCGAGAGCGAGCGCCCTTTAACCTGCTTGGGCGGACTGCTCCTAACTCCACGTGTTCTCCTGACATTTCCAGCAGCGGCAGCGAGTTGCTGGTCCGTACGGCGCGCTGCCTCTCCCGAAGGATCGGGCTAGTAGTATTGATACCGGAAGGGAAGACGGACGCGGGCCTACCTATCAGCCGCTCTCGAGCCGGAAAGGCACGCCCCGTTCCCGGCCCGGATTCAGCCGCTCGTGGGGGAGGCGGGGGAGAGTGTGTGAGAGAGACCTTGAGTTTAAATACCGCAAAAAGGCGAGAAGGGTGACAAGCTGCCCTCCTTTTAGCCCTAGGCGAACCAGGGGTCTCGGTTCCGAGTTCAGCCCGTTCCCTTGGCCTATCCTGCACAAGAACCGAGTCCACTTCCCACCTCTCTCGGTGCTCAATCCGGGAAACTTTGACAACGCACCCCGCACCTATAGAGAGACCCGAGTTCCCATTGAGATTTAAGGGTTGTGCTTCTTTCTGAGTATATAAAGGGAAAGAATGACCGGCACGTTGGAAATGCAGCAGACCCGTCGTTCTGAGGGAAAGGACTGAATGCTAAGCATGTGTCCAAACCAGTACCTTCGCTGGTTCTTTAACTTACCATCAAATAGAATTTCACTGGATTAATGTTGAAGATATCTTTGATCAGACCTGTACCTTTGTTTTGTTTTGTTAGAAGATCTCTACATCCAGATCAG